>NW_022437034.1:3670224-3801556 GCF_009761245.1 Sapajus apella | reverse complement strand
AGAGTCTCTGTTGCCCAGGCTGGGTGCAGTGGTTCGATCTTGGCTCACTGCAACCTCCATCTCCTGGGTTCAAGCGATTCTCATACTTCAGCCTTTAGAGTAGCTGGCACTGCAGGCATGTACCACCATGCCTGGCTGACTTTTGTATTTTTAGTAGAGATGGGGTTTCTCCATGTTGGCCAAGCTGGTTTCGAACCCCTCGCCTCAAGTGATCTGCCCACCTTGGCCTCCCCAAAGTGCTGGGTTACAGGTGTGAGCCACCATGCCCAGCCTGATGTAGATGGTCTTATGACAGGCATGATCAGTTTCTTCTACTAGCTCTGTATTCTTGGATTTACACATAGAAAAATACAGAATTTGAGCTTGTTTCTTTATAAGGACAGTGGTCATAAATGTGGATCTTCTTGTTGATACTTCATTATGCTTATATAAATGTATCATACCTAAGTCTTGTATTCTATTTTCTTTTTGATGTTTTCTCATTTTTCATTGGTTCATCCTTTTTTTTAACTGTATTTTTTTTTTTTTTTTTTTTTTGAGACAGGGTCTCACTTTATTTCCCAGGCTGGAATGCAGTAGCATAGTCTTGGCTAACTGCAGCCTCAACCTCCTGGGCTCAAGCAATCCTCCCACCTCAGCTGTCCCAGTAGCTGGAACTGCAGGTGCACCATCATGTCCTGCTAATTAAAGAAAACATTCTAAAATTTTTTGTAGAGACAGGGCCTTGCTACATTGACCAGGCTGGACTTGAACTCTGGGCCTCTAGCATTCCTCCTACCTCGGTCCCTGAAAGTGCTGGGATTGCAGATCTGAGCCACCATGCCCAGCTATCATTTTACTCCGTTGATAGTGTCTTTTGATGCATAAAATTTTAAAATTTTCGTGAAGTCTAATTTGTCTACTTTTTTCTTTTGTTGCCTGTGCCCTTGGAATCATCTCCAAGGAAATCATTGCCAAATCTAGTGTCATGAAGATTTTTCCCTATCTACGTTTTCTTTTTTTTTTCTTCTTTTTTTGTGAGATGGAGTTTTGCTCTTTTGCCCAGGCTGGAGTGCAGTGGCACAATGTCAGCTCACTGCAACCTCCACCTCCCAGGTTCAAGTGATTCTCCTGTATCAGCCTCCCTAGTAGCTGGGATTACAGGCATACACCACCACGCCTAGCTAATTTTTTTGTATTTTTTAGTAGAGACAGGGTTTCTCCATGTTGGTCAGGCTGGTCTTGAACTCCTGACCTCAGGTGATCTGTCCGTCTCAGCCTCCCAAAGTGCTGGGATTACAGGTGTGAGCCACTGCACCTGGCCCTTCCCTATCTAGATTTTCTAAGAGTTTTATGATTTTAGGTGTTACATTTAGGCCTTTGAACCATTTTGAGTTAATTTTTGTATATGGTGTTAAGTAAGGGTTGAACTTTCTCTTTTGCATCTATATATCCAGTTTGTCCAGCACTATAAGTCCTTTGCTGGACACCATTTGTCCTTTCCCTCATTGAATGATCTTGATACTCTTGTCAGAAATCATTTGACCATGTACGTGAGGGCTTGTTTCTTGACTTTATTCTATTCCATTGGTCTATATGCTTGCCTTTCTGCTCGTACTACACTGTTTTGGATTGTTCAAGCTTTGTAGTAAGGTCTAAAATCAGGAAGTGTGAGATCCCCTTTTTGTTTCTCCTTTTCAAGTGTATTTTGGCTATTCAGAGTCTCTTGAGATTCCATATGACTTTTAACATGGGTTTTTCTATTTCTTCAAACATCATTGGGATTTTGATGGGATTGCATTGAATCTGTAGATCACTTTGAGTAGTATTGTATCTTAACAATATGAAGTCTTCCAATCCAGAAGCATGGGATATGTTTCCATTTATTCATGTCTTTCTTTAAATAGTATTTTGTAGTTTTCATTGTACAGATTTTTCACTTCCTTGGTTAATACCTAAGGATTTTATGCTTTTTGGTGCCATTGTCAATGGAATAGTTTTTGTAATTTCCTTTTCTAATTGTTCATTACTAGTGTATAGAAATGTAGGTCAGGCATGGTGGCTCATTTCTGTAATCCCAGCACTTTGGGAGGATAACCTGAGGTCAGGAGTTTGAGACAAGCCTGACCAACATGGTGAAACCCCGTCTCTACTAAAAATAAAAAAATTAGCCAGGCATGGTGGCGTGCGCCTGTAATCCCAGCCTGTAATACCCAAGAGGCTGAGGCAGGAGAATTGCTGGAACCCAGGAGGCAAAGGCAGCAGTGAGCTGAGATCGTGCCACTGCACACCAGCCTGGACGACAGAGCAAGACTCTGTCTCAGAAAATGTAGTTCAGTTTTGCATATTGACTTTGTATCCTGCAAAACATATTGCTGAATTCATTTATTAGTTAAAACAGTGTTTTTGGCGCAATCTTTAGGATTTTCTACATATAAGATCATGTCATCTGTGGAGGGATAATTTTACTTCTTCCTTTCCAATTTGGATGCTTTTTGTTTCTTTTGTTTCTTTTTTTTTTGAGACAGAGTCTAACTCTGTCACCCAGACTGAAGTACAGTGGCATGATCTCGGCGTACTGTACCCTCCGTCTCCCAGGTTCAAGCAATTCTCCTGACTCAGCCTCCTGAGTAGCTGGGACTACATATGCCACCATCTGCAGCTTTTTTTTTTTTTTTTTTTAGTAAAGAAGGTTTTTTTTCCATATTGGTCAAGCTGGTCTCAAACTCCTAACCTCAAGGGGTCCACCTGCCTCAGCCTCCCAAAATGCTGGGATTACAGGCATGAGCTACCATGCCTGGCCACTTCTTGTTTCTTTATTGCCTCCCTAATTGGTCTTGCTAAAACTTAGTACCATGTTGAGTAAAAGTGGTGAAAGCAGACATCCTTACCTTGTTGTTGATCTTAGAGGAAAAGCTTTCAGTTTTTCACAATTTAATATGATGTCTGCTCTGCGTTTTTCATATATGGCTTATTTTGAGATAGTTTCCTTCTCTTCCTAGTTTGTTGAGTTTTTTTTTTATCATGAAAGAGTGTCGGATTGGCTGGGCACAGTGGCTCACACCTGTATCCCAGCACTTTGGGAGACCGAGGAAGATGGATCACCTGAGGTCAGGAGTTCGAGACTAGCTGGAAAACACAGTGAAACCCTGTGTCTACTAAAAAGATAAAAAAAAAAAAAATTAGCCAGGCATGGTGGGCGCCTGTAATTTCAGCTCCTTGGGAGGCTGAGGCAGAAGAATCACTTGACCTCCAAGGTGGAGGCTGCAGTGAGCCAAGATTGCACCTTGCATTCCAGCCTGCAAACAAGAGTGAAACTCCGTCTCAAAAAAAAAAAAAAAAAAAAGAGTATGAAATCTTGTGAAATGCTCTTTCAGCATCATTTGAGATAATCGTTTAGATTTTTCTTCATTCTGTTGATGTTATGTATTATATTGATTAGTTTTCTTCTGTTGAACCATCCTTGGATTCTAGGAATAAATCCCACTTGGTCGTGGTGTCTAATCCTTTTATTATGCTGCTGCATTTAGTTTGCTTATATTTTGTTGAGGATTTTTACATCAGTATTCATAGCGATATTGGTCTATAGTTTCATTGTAGTGTCTTTGTCTGGCTTTGATATTAGTGTAATGTCGGCTTCAAAGAATAAGTTATAAAGTGTTTCCTCCTCTTTAATCTTGTGGAATTTTTTAATTTAATTTTATATTTTTGAGATAGAGTCTCACTCTGTTGCTAGGCTAGAGTCTGGTGGCCTGATCTCGGCTCACTGCAACTTCTGCCTCCTGGGTTCAAGGGATTCTCCTGCCTCAGCCTCCTGAGTAGCTGGGACTACAGGCACGCACCACCATGCCTGGCTAATTTTTCTATTTTTACTAGAGATGGGGTTATACCATGTTGGCCAGGTTGGTCTTGATCTCTTGACCGCATGATCTGCCCACCTCGGTCTCCCAAAGTGCTGGGATTACAGGCATGAGCGCCTGGCCAGAAATGTTTTTAGCAGGATTGGTGTTAGTTTTTCTTTAAATGTTTAGTAGAATTCATACAGTGAAACCATCTGGACCAGGAATTTTCTTTGTTGGGAGAATTCTTTTTTTTTTTTTTTGAAACAGGGTCTCACTTTGTCACCCAGGCTGAAGTCCAGTGGTGAACGCTGGCTCGCTGCAACCTCTGCCTCCTGGGTTCAAGCAAAGCTCCTGCTTCAGCCTGCCAAGTAGCTGCGATTATAGGCGCGTGTACCACACCCAGCTAATTTTTGTATTTTTGATAGAGATGGAGTTTTGCCATGTTGTTCAGGCTGATGTTGAACTCCTAGGCTCAAGTGATCTGCTTTGTGTTGGCCTCCCAAATCGCTGGGATTACAGGCACGAGCCACCACCCCTGGCCTTTGTTGGGAGAATTCTGATTACTGATTTAATCTACGTATTAGAGACCCATTCATTCTAATTTGGGGTGATTTAATCATGGTTGTTTCTATGCTTTTAGGAAATGGTCCATCTCATCTAGGTTTCCTGATTTGCTGTTAGACATTTGTTCACAGTACTGTCTTATAATTCCTTTTATTTTCTGTAGTATCTGTAGTAATATCCCCACTTTCTTTTCTGAGTTTGGTCATTCAAGGCTCCTCTCCTTTTTCTTAGTCCATTTAGCTAAAGGTGTGTTGATTTTGTTGATTTTTTTCAAATAACTAGCTTTTGGTTTTATTGATTTTTCTCTATTTTTCTTTTCTCTTTTTCATTCCTTTCTGCTCTGATCTTTATTATTAACTTTTTTCTTTTTCTTTTTTTATTTTTTTAAGTTGGTACAAAAGCATATTATTACCTTTTTTACGCCAACTTTAGATTTAGTTTGTTCTTTTTAGTTCCATGAGTTGTAAAGTCAGGTTGTTCAGCTGAGAGATCTTTCTTGTGCTTTTAATGTACTCATTTTATAGCTATAAATTTCCACCTTAGCACTGCTTTTGCTGCATCCCATATGTTTTGGTATGTTTTATTTTTGTTTCATTAATCTCTAAGTATACTCTAATTAATTTTGTGATTGCTTCTTTGATTCATTCGTTAAGAGTGTATTGTTAATTTTCACAAATTGTGAATTTTCCAGTTTTACTTTTGTTACTGATTTCTTACTTTATCCTATTGTGGTCAGAGAAGATAATTTATAAGTAATCCATGTTTTAAAATCTATTGAGACTTAATGTGTGGCCTTTTAGCTTATCCTGGTAAATGTTCTACGTACCCTTGAGAAGAATGTGTATGCTGTTGTTGGGTAGAGTGTTCTGTAGGTGTCTCTTATAACTGGTTAGTTTACTGTTGTGTAGAGAGCCAGGGTAGCCCACCCACTCTGGGGGAATCAGCAGCAAGGCTGCTGTGAGCTTTGGGTGAACTCCAGAGAAGCAAAACCATAATAGGGAAATGTGTATGTCTCAGAGAAGAGCAGAGAGGCCTAGAAAAAGATAATCAGCTCTCGCTGACCTTGCTGCAAGATAGTTGTTAGCTGAAGTATGAGAATTATAACCACAGGCTGCTCTAAGTAACTGCACTCTCCCTCTGCTATGTGCTTTATAAACATATGAAATAAAGTACTCTGAGGCTGATGGGGCTGAAGAGACTGACATCCTCACCTTTCGGACCACCTGGCCCAACTTTTTTATGTTATGTTTGTCTTTGTGTTTTTGTTATCCCCAGCATTCCCTCTTAGGTCTTTAAACCGTTGTGCAACACAGGACGCAGCACACTCCAGACTGTTGTTTGTCTTCTGTTTTCTTACTTAACTTCTATCTGGTTGTTCTATCCACTATCGAGAGCAGGGTATTGCTGTCTCTAGCTATTATTGTAGAGCTGTTTATTTCTACCTTCATTTCTGTCAGTTTTGCTTCATATTTTGATGGCCTGTGATTAAGTGTATAAATGTTTATAATTGTTATACCTTCTTGCTGTTTTGAACCTTTTATTGATGTATAATATGCTTTTTTGTGTCTTGTAAAATTTTGGTTTAAAGTCTATTTGTTTGATGTTAGTATAGTCATGCCTGCTCTATTTTAGTTACTATTTTCATGGAATATCTTTTTCCATGTTTTTATGTTCAGCTACCTCGTGTCTTTGGATCTAAAGTGAATCTGTTGTAGATAGATAAGTCATGTTTTTTTTTTTTAAAAAAATCTTAATTAAAAAAATTTTGCCAGTATGTCTTTTGATTGGATAGCTTAATCTATTTATATTTAAAGTAATTAATGAATAAAGAAAAATTAAATGGCATTTAGATTTTTTTTTTTTTTTTTTTTTTTTTTGCCGGGCATGGTGGCTCGTGCCTGTAATCCCAGCACTTTGGGAGGCCAAGGCGGTTAGATCACCTGAGGTTGGGAGTTTGAGACCAGCCAGACCAACATGGAGAGACCTCATCTCTACTAATAAATACAAAATTAGCTGGGCATGGTGGTGCATGCCTGTAATCCCAGCTTCTCAGGAGGCTGAGGCAGGAGAGTTGCTTGAATCCAGGAGGCAGAGGTTGCAGTGAGCTGAGATTGTGCCATTGCACTCCAGCCTGGGCAACAAGAGCAAAACTCTGTCTCAAAAAAAGAAAAGATTTTTTTTCCTTTGCAACCATATCTCACTGTGTTGCACAGGCTTGAATGAGGGGCAATTCACAGGTGTTACAGCGTATTGCAGCTGTAAACCCAAATACACCGTGATAAACTAATAATTCTTTGAAATACATTAGTTTTTTAAATCATGTAGGTAATGAAACATGGAGTTAATAAACCAAAATTACAAAAGCACTAGCTTTTAGTCTAATGATGGTTTAAAAAAATTAGTTATTTTTCCACTCGTAAACTGGGAGTTAAAAAAATAATTAAAAAAAAGAAAAAGGTTATTAAAAAAATCTATCTTTGCTCCTCTGGTTTTATCATTTATCAAATTTCCTTACGTATTTGGGTCTATTTCTGGTCTTTCTAGTCAGTTCCATTGACTCATTTTTGGGTCATAAATATCATAGTTCCTTACTCTTAATTAGAAGGGCTTTATCATATGTTTTAATGTCTTATAGGGCTATTCCCCATTCCCATTCTCTAAGGTTTTTTTTTTTTCTTCAGTATTTTTCTGGCCATTTTTCCATGTTTGTTTTTCATATAAACTTGTTTAACTCCATAACAAATAAAGCATATTGGTATTTTTATTGAGACTACATTAAATCTATACATTGGCTTAGCAAAAAGGGTTTATGATGTTGAGTTACCTTGTCTAAGTAAAATGTAGACTCCATTTGAGTCTTTGGAAGAAGCATTTCCTCATTTAGAATTGTTTATTCCTAACGATTTGGTGGTCTTCTGTGTTGCCGTTGTAACTGAGATTTCCACTACCACTATGTCCTTTAACAGGTTATTGTTTTTATACATGAAAGCTATGGATTTATCTATGTTAATTTCATGACTTGCCACCTTAGTGGAATTTTTTGTTGCTTGAGTTAGTTTTACAATGGACTCTTTAAGGCATTGGCTCAACCAGGGCTGATTTTTCCCCCAAGGGGAACTTGTTAATGTCTAAAGACATTTTTGGTTGTCATAACTGGGAGGAGATGGTGCTGCTGGCATGTAGCATGTGAAAGCCAGAGGTGATGCTAAACATCCTACAAAACATAGAGCAGCCCCCCACAGCCAAGAATTATCTTGTCAAAATGCCAATAGTGCCACGGTTTGGGAAACTGTTTTCCAGGTTTACTATAGTATCATTTTCAAATAGAAATAGCTTTACTTCCTTTTTATCAATTCTTATGTCTACTTGAGTTTTCTTGTCTAACTACACTAACGAATTCCTATTATACTATGTTGAAAAGTGGCGGAAATAGTGGCCATACCTACATTGTTCCTATTCTTAGTGGAAATGCCTATTCATATCCATGGGTTCTTTTTTTTTTGAGATGGAGTCTTGCTCTGTTGCCCAGGCTGGAGTGCAATGGTGCAATCTTGGCTCCCTGCAACCTCTGCCTCCCGAGTTCAAGCGATTCTCCTGCCTCAGGCTCCTGAGTATCTGGGATTACAGGCATGTACCATCACACCCAGCAAAATTTATATATTTTTAGTAGAGATGGGGTTTCACCATGTTGGTCAGGCCGGTCTCAAATTCTTACCTCTGGTGATCCACCCTCCTCTGCCTCCCAAAGTGCTATGATTACGGGTGCCTGGCCTTTATCCTTGGGTTCTTTATTCACGGATTCAACCAATGGTGGATTTAAAATGTTTGATGCTGGGCATGGTGGCTCACAACTGTAATCCCAGCACTTTGGGAGGCTGAGGTGGGAGTGTGGCTTGAGCTCAGGAGTTTGAGACCAGCCTGGGCAACATAGCAAAACCTTATCTCTATTAAAAATAAAAATAAAAATTAGCTGGGTTTGGTGGTGTACACCTGTAGTCCCAGCTACTTGGAGGCTGAGGTAGGAGGACTGCTAGAGCCTGAAAGATAGACGCTGCAGTGAACTATGACCATGCCACTATACTCCAGCCTGGGCAACAGAGTGATATCCTGTCTCAAAAAAAAAAAAAAAAAAAATTGAAAAATTGAAAAAATAACTCAATTAAAAACAATGCAATAATGAAAAACAATACAAATTAAAATACAATGTATAGCAACTGTTCACATAGCATTTACATTGTATTAAGCATTGTAAGTAACCTAGGGCTGGTTTAGAGTATATGGAAGGATGTGCATAGTTTGAATGCAAATACTATACCATTTTACATAAGACACTTGAGCATCAGGGATTTTGGTGTTTATGAGGGTCTTGGAACCTATCCCTTGCAAATACTGAGGGGTGACTGTACTGGGTAATAGCACCTTATTGGATTAACCCTGTAGTAAGAATTGTTAAACAGAAACATTTACAAGTAATTTTTTTTTTTTTTTTGAGACAGAGTCTTGCTCTGTTGTCAGGTGCCAGGCTGGAGTGCAGTGGCGCGATCTTGGCTAACTGCAACCGCTGCCTCCCGGGTTCAAGCAATTCTCCTGTCTCAGCCTCCCAAGTAGCTGGGACTATAGGTGCATGCCACTACGCCCAGCTAATTTTTGTATTTTTTAGTAGAGACAGGGTTTCACCATGTTGGCCAGGATGGTCTTTATTTCATGACCTCGTGATCCACCTGCCTCGGCCTCCCAAAGTGCTGGAATTACAGGCGTGAGCCACCGTGCCAGGCCAAAACAATTTTTTTTGTAATGGAGTCTCACTCTGTCGCCCAGGCTGGAGTGCAGTGATGTGATCTCAGCTCACTGCAATCTCTGCTTCCCAGGTTCAAGCAATTCTCCTGCCTCAGCCTCCTGAGTAGCTGGGATTATAGGCATGTGCCACCATGCCTGTCTAATTTTTGTATTTTTAGTAGAGACAAGGTTTCACCATGTTTGCCAGGCTGGTCTTGAACTCCTGACCTCAAGTGATCCACCTGCCTCAGCCTCCCAAAGTGCTGGGATTACAGGCGTGAACCACCACACCCGGCCTAACATGAAATTTTATGTTATATACTAAGATTCTGTCATTGCTGGTATTGCTACAAAGTATACAAAGTGGGGATAAATGTTTGAACTCTAAAACAGGGTTTGAAGTTGAAATGTATCTTAGTTTTAGATAAAAATTGAACCTACTAAAAATACAAAAATTAGCTGGCATGGTGGCAGACACCTGTAGTCCCAGCTACTTGGGAGGCTGAGGAGTGAGAATCACTTGAACCAGGAGATGGAGGTTGCAGTGAGTGAAGATTGCACCACTGCACTCCAGCCTAGGGGACAGAGCAAAACTCTGTCTCAAAAAAACAAAACAAAAACAAAAAAACACCTAAAACCAAAGAGGTTTGATAGAGGTAGAGAGTAAAAAATGGTTTTCCACAAATGCTTTCTTCTAGACTATTCCTCTGTCCTTTTGCTTCTACCCACCCTGACCTTTTCCTTGTGCAAGTCAATACTTTCTTGGCTCTAATTTCCTGTGGAGCAGTGTTTAAACTTTCCTTATTGATAGCTCTTTTTTTTTTTTTCATCCTGTAGTATTCTCATTGCTCTTAGGTACATTAAAAAGTATTTATTAGGCCCAGTGTGGTGGCTCACACCCGTATCTCAGCACTTTGGGAGGCCGAGGCAGGCAGATCACTTGAGCTCAGGAGTTCAAGATCATCCTGGGCAACATAGTGAAAACCCATCTCTACAAAAAATGGCCAGGTGTGTGGCATGTGCCGGTAGTCCCAGCTACTCAGAGGCTGAAGTGGGAGAATTGCTTGAGCCCAAGAGGTGGAGTCTGCAGTGAGCCATTATTGCACCATTGCATTCCAGCTTGGGCAACAGAGTGAGACCCTGTCTCCAAAAACAAACAAACAAATAAAAACAGTATTTGTTAACTATTGAAGCTCTATAGCTACTTAATTTCCAAGACTTGAATTGAAAATCAAATTGGAAATTATGTTTTATGAAGCTTTTACATATTGAAACCTTATGCATGGTCTCAACACATTAACGCATTATAGAGATTTTAGACGATTCTTACTTGTCATGATTATTTCTGTAATTTCCTGAATGGTTGGTTTTTGTTTTAAATAAGTGTTTCTTTGGTTGATTTACTATTTTTTTTTTCTTTCCCACACTTTGTTTTTCTGTCCAGTTATTTGGAAGGGTAAATTTTCACCCTTTACTACTACTTCCTGCACCAGACATAAGTTTCAGGTTTTATTATTGCAGTAAAAAGGCTCTATGATCTTTGAAAGTGAAGTTCCATATCCACCATGGAAGTTCTTGGTGGATAAAGGATTGTTTCAGAGAATATCAGAAGGTGAAGTACTGTGGAATGTTGACCTGCTTTTTAATAGCATCTTTCTTTAACAAGAACATGTGCAAAAATTCTGTCTCAAAGCTAACATTTCTGTGAGATGATTCTTGTTTCTACAATTATCATTTTATACTGTAGAGACTTGTGTGACTTAAATTAGCTTTACATTCTTATCCAGATTTTTTAAAATAGCTTTCTCAGCTGTTGGAAGATACTCACTTCTCAGAACAGGCCTAGCTGAAGTGTGAGCTTTTCTCATTTATTCTGTCACTAATGTCTCTTTGAGCTATGAAAATGTATATTTTCTGGACATGAACGTTAATCTCTACTGTATTTTGGCAGTCATTCTGGTGTCTTCATTGAAGAACACACAATATTTATTTCATCTAAAAAGTCTATAGAGATATTTTAAAAATGACTTGGCATAATTAAAATTGAATATAGTGTCATGTTTTGAGCAGTATCATAGTTGTACAATACACATTGTATTTCTAGTAGCTTATCCCATTCCTTGAATAATTTCATGTATGTATTATCATCTAGCTATAGAATGTTAGAGCCTCTAAGATAATGCATTCAGGCCAGGCAGGGTGGCTCACGCCTGTAACCATCCCTCGGGAAGCTGAGGCAGGTGGATCAACTGAGGTCAGGAGTTCAAGACCAGCCTGGCCAACATGGGAAAACCCTGTGCCTACTAAAAATACAAAAATTTGCCAGGTGTGGTGGCACACACCTGTAGTCCCAGCTACTTAGGAGGCTGAGGCAGGAGAATCACTTGAACCCAGGAGGTGGAAGTTGCAGTGAGCTGAGATCGAGCCACCACTCTCCCGCCTGGGCAACAGAGCAAGACTCTGTCTTAAAAATAAATAAATAAATAAAAATAATAATAATAATAATGCATTCAGCCAAACTGTTTTGTAAAGAATAGTTAGCTGTTTCCTACTCTAAGTAAATCTTCCTTGAAGTCTATGTTCAGCCCTTTCCACTTCCCAACTTAATGTAATTGAATCCCTGTTAATATGTTTTTGTAGCCCTTACTATTTTTTCTGCCTGTGTTATGGTTGTTTTGTTTTTCTTTTTTGTTAACAGACAGGGTCTCACTACATTGCCCAGCCTGGACCGCAGTGCTGTACACAGGCACAGTCCCACTACTGATCAGCATGGGAGTTTTGACCTGCTCTGTTTCAGACCTGGCTTGATTCACCCCTCCTTAGGCAGCCTGATAGTGTTACCATATTGACACTGAACTTAGTGCAGACACCTGATGGGCATGTAGCACACCATAGCCCAGAACTCCTGGGCTCAAACGATCCTCTTGCCTCAGCTTCCTGAGTAGTTGGGATTATAGGCACATGCCACAGTGCCCAGTGGGTTTTTTTTTTTTTTTTAAGGGTCTTGTTCTGTCACCCAGGCTGAAGTGCAGTGGCATGATCGTGGCTCCCTGTAGCATTGACCTCCTGGGCACAAGTGATCTTCCTACCTCAGACTCCTGACGAGTGGGGAGTAAGGCTTGTGCCACCATGACCAAGTAATTTTTTTTTTTTTAATTTAATTTTGTATTTTTTTGTAGAGACAAGTTTTCACCATGTTGCCTAGGTTGGTCTTAAACTCTTGCGTTCAACAGAACCAGCCACGTTGGCCTCCCAAAGTGCTGGAATTACAGGCATGAACCATTGCTCCCAGCAATAGTTGTTTTATCTTCACTACTATATTATAAGGTGTTTATGGGCGAAGACTATGTCTTGTTCAACTTTGTGCCTCTTGCTGTGCTCTGGCAAAACTTTGCTCAATAAATAATGATATGAATGAAATAATAACACTTGGACATTTTAGATTATGTGAGATTTGCTTAAATGGATGAGACCAATATAGGATACTGTCTCAGTAAAAAGAACTCAGGGCTGGGCATAGTGGCTCACGCCTGTAATCCAGAACTTTGGGAGGGTGAGGCAGGAAGGTCACCTGAGGTTAGGAGTTCAAGACCAGCCTGACCAACATGGTGAAACCCCATCTCTACTAAAAATACAACATTAGGACGAATCCAAGATGGCTGATTAGGAGGAGCTCAGGGTTGCAGCTCCCAGCAAAAGCACAGAGGGTGAGAGGATGCTGCATTTCCAGATGGATTTTTATCACCCACAGACCAGGAGATTCCCAGGCGGAGGAGCCCCACGGATCGCCAGCGCGACTGTTTCCGCCAGCGTGGCTGTTTCAGCCAGCGCCCCGGCACGGCGGTTCTCTGCACAAAATACGTGGGTCCGGGCACTGTTTTAGCTGGCGATTGGAGCTCCCAGGAGACAGAGTCACCCATTCAATTGATATAAAAGGAGACTGAAACAGGGAGCCAGGCCAGGAGATTCCCAGGCAAAAAAGCACCATGAATCTCAGTGCAGCTGTTTTAGCTGGCGCAGTGGGTTGCCACATGGGAAATCACACAGATCCTGGCACCTTTTCAACAGGCAACTGGAACACCTGGGAGACAGAGTTGACCGTTGAACTTAAAAAACGAAAAGGGATCTGAGGCAGGGAGTCAGGGGATCAGGCTCAGCTGGTCCCACCCACACCAAAAAACAGCAATCTGAAACTCTCTGGATTGAGAGTTTCACAGCAAGCACAGCTGAACCCGGGATGGTCCAGCTCTGTGGGAGAGGGGCATCCGCCATTACTGAGGCAGTCCACCACTACGGAGGCAGTCCGCCACTACGGAGGCAGTCTGCCATTGCTGAGGCAGCCAGCCGTTGTCGAGGCAGCCCACCGTTGCCAAGGCAGCCCACCATTAGAGAGTCCACCATTACAGAGGTCGGCTGCCATTGCTGAGGCAGTTCTGACTATACACATATAAACAGGGACATTCACGCAGCAGCTGGGCGGAGCCCATAGCAGCACAGCAAAGCCTCTGCAGGCAGACAGTGACTAGGCTGCCTCCTCACTGGGCAGAGCAGCCATGAAAAAAGGCACAGCACAACAGAAACTCATAATTAAAGCCCTAACTACCTGGGACAGAGCACCTGGGGGGAAAAAAAGGGGTTTATGAGTTCTGCTGCAGCAGACTTAAATGCACTTGCCCAGCAACTCTGAATGAACAACGGAGCTCACAGCTCAGCACTTGAGCGCCTATAAAGGACAGACTGTCTCCTCAAGCAGCTCCCTGACACCCATATATACAGAGTCGCCTCCTAAAAGAGAGCTCAGACTGACCTCTGGCAGGTATCCTTCTGGGACAAAGATAGCAGAAGAAGAAATTGGCAGCAATTCTTACTGTTCTGTATCCACTGCAGATGATCCCCAGGCAAGCAGGGCCTGGAGTGGACCTCAGCAGTCCTACAGCAGAGGGACTTTACTGTTAGGAGGAAAACTAAGAAACAGAAAGAAATAACTTCATCATCAACAAACTGCACGTCCACTCAGAGACCCAATGTGAAAGTCAACAACAACAAATACGACAGGTGGATAAATCCACAAAGATGGGAAGAAACCAGCACAAAAAGGATGAAAACACCCGAAACCAGAACGCCTCTCCTCCTACAAGGGATCACAATTCCTCACCAGCAAGGAAACAAGGCTGGATGGAGAATGAGTGTGATGAATTGACAGAAATCAAGCTTCAGAAGGTGGGTAATAAGAAACTTCTGTGAGCTAAAAGAACTTGTTCTAACCCAACGTAAAGAAACTAAGAACCTTGAAAAAAGATTTGATGAAATGCTAACGAGAATAAACAACTTAGAGAGGAATATAAGTGAATTGATGGAAGTGGAAAACACAACACGATGACTTCATGAAGCATGCACAAGTTTCAACAGCTGAATTGACCAAGCAGAAGAAAGGATATCAGAGGTTGAAGATCAACTCAATGAAATAAGACGAGAAGGCAAGATTAGAGAAAAAAGGGTAAAAAGGAATGAAAAAAGTCTCCAAGAAATATGGGACTATGTGAACTACGTTTGATAGGTGTACCTGAATGTGACAAAGAGAATGAATCCAAGGTGGAAAATACTCTTCAGGATATTGTCCAGGAAAACTTCCCCAATCTAGCAAGGCAGGCCAATATTCAAGTCCAGGAAATACAGAGAACACCACAAAGATATTCCTCAAGAAGAGCAACCCCAAGGCACATAATCATCAGATTCACTAGGATTGAAATGAAGGAGAAAATGCTAAGGGCAGCCAGAGAGAAAGGTCGGGTTACCCACAAAGGGAAGCCCATCAGACTCACAGCAGATCTCTCAGCAGAAACCCTACAAGCCAGAAGAGAGTGGGGACCAATATTCAACATCCTTAAAGAAAAGAGCTTTCAACCCAGAATTTCATATCCAGCCAAACTAAGTTTCATAAGTGAAGGAAAAACAAAATCCTTTATGAACAAGCAGGAACTCAGAGATTTCATCACCACCAGGCCTGCTTTACAGGAGCTCCTGAAAGAGGCACTAAACATAGAAAGGAACAACCGGTACGAGCCACTCCAAAAACATACAAAATGGTAAAGAGCATCAACACAATGAAGAAACTACATCAACTAACAGGCAAAACAGCCAGCTAGCATCAAAATGGCAGGATCAAATTCACACATAACAATGTTAACCTAAATGTAAATGGGCTAATCCCCGATCAAAAGACACAGACTGACAAATTGCATAAAAAGCCAAAACCCATCAGTGTGCTCTATCCAGGAAACGCATCTTACATGCAAGGATACACAAAGGCTCAAAATAAAGGGATGGAGTAAGATTTACCAAGCAAATGGAGAGCAAAAAAAAAGCAGGAGTTGCAATTTTCATCTCTGATAAAATAGACTTTAAACCAACAAAGATCAAAAGAGACAAAGAAGGACATTACATAATGGTAAAAGGATCAATGCAACAAGAAGAGCTAACGATTCTAAATATATACACACCCAATACAGGAGCACCCAGATACATAAAGCAAGTTCTTAATGACTTACAAAGAGACTTAGACTCCCACACAATAATAGTAGGAGACTTTAAAACCCATTGTCAATATTATATCAACGAGACAGAAAATTAACAAGGATATCCAAGACTTGAACTCAGACCTGGACCAAGCACACCTAATAGAAATTTACAGAAGTCTCCACCCCAAAACCACAGAATATACATTCTTCTCAGCACCACATCACACCTACTCTAAAATTGACCACATAATTGAAAGTAAATCACTTCTCAGTCTCACAGACCACAGTGCAATCACGTTAGAACTCAGAATTCAGAAACTAACTCAGAACTGCACAGCTTCATGGAAACTGAACAACTGGCTCTTGAATGTTGGCTGGATAAGTAATGAAATGAAGGCAGACATAAAGATGTTCTTCGAAACCAATGAGAACGAAGACACAACATACCAGAATCTCTGGGACACATTTAAAGCAGTCTCTAGAGGAAAATATATAGCAATAAATGCCCACATGAGAAGCAAGGAAAGATCTAAAATCGACACCCTATGGTCAAATTGAAAGAGCTAGAGGAGCAAGATCAAAAAAATTAAAACCTAGCAGAAGAGAAGAAATAACTAAGATCAGAGCAGAACTGAAGGAGTTAGAGACAAAAAAAACCCTTCAAAAAATCAATAAATCGAGAAGCTGGTTTTTCGCAAAGATCAACAAAATAGACCACTAGCCAGATCAATAAAAAAAAAAACCAAACAAAAAAAAAAACCAGACAAGAATCAAATAGATGCAATAAAAAATGATAAAGGGGATATCACCACAGATTCCACAGAAAGTCAAACCATCATCAGAGATTATTACAAACAACTCTATGCACATAAACTACAAAACCTGGAAGAAATGGATAAATTCCTGGACAGTTGCATCCTCCCAAGCCTAAACCAGGAAGAAGTTGAAACCCTGAATAGACCAATAACAAGGTCTGAAGTTGAGGCAGCAATTAAGGGCCTACCACCCCAAAAAAGCCCAGGTCCAGATGGGTTCACAGCCAAATTCTACCAGACATACAAAGAGGAGCTGGTACCATTCCTTCTGAAACTATTCCAAACAATCCAAAAAGAGGGAATCCTTTTCAAATGATTTTATGAGACCAACATCATCCTGATTCCAAAACCTAGCAGAGACTCAGCAAGAAAAGAAAACTTCAGGACAATATCCATGATGAACATAGATGCAAAAATCTTCAATAAAATACTGAAGCTTATCCACCATGATCAAGTATGCTTTCATCCCAGGGATGCAAGGCTTGTTCAACATACGCAAGTCTATGAACATGATTCACCACATAAACAGAACCAAAGACAAAAACCACATGATTATCTCAATTGATGCAGAGAAGGCCTTTGACAAAATTCAACAGCCCTTTATGCTAAAAACCCTCAATAAACTAGGTATTGACGGAACGTGTCTCAAAATAATAAAAGCTATTTACGACAGACCAACAGCCAATACCATACTGAATGGGCAAAAACTGGAAGCATTCCTTTGAAATCTGGCACTAGACAAGGATGCCCTGTCTTACCACTCCTATTCAACATAGTACTGGAAGTTCTAGCCAGAGCAATCAGACAAGAAAAAGAAATAAAGGATATTCAAATAGGAAAGGAGGAAGTCAAATTGTCTCTATTTGCAGACGACATGATTGTATATCTAGAAGACCCCATCGTCTCAGCCCTAAATCTCCTGAAACTGATAAGCAAGTTCAGCAATGTCTCAGGATATAAAATCAATGTGCAAAAATCACAAGCATTCCTATACACCAATAACAGACTTAAAGAGAGCCAAATCAAGAACGAACTGCCATTCACAATTGCTACAAAGAGAATAAAATACCTAGGAATACAACTAACAAGGAACGTAAAGGACCTCTTCAAGGAGAATTACAAACCACTGCTCAAGGAAATAAGAGAGGACACAAACAGATGGAGAAACATTCCATGTTCATGGTTAGGAAGAATCAATATCGTGAAAATGGCCATACTGCCCAAAGTAATTTACAGATTCAACGCTATCCCCATCAAGCTACCAATGACCTTCTTCACAGAACTGGAAAAAACCGCCTTAAACTCCATATGGAACCAAAAGAGAGCCCACATAGCCAAATCAATTCTAAGCAAAAAGAACAAAGCGGGAGGCATCATACTATCAGACTTCAAACTATACTACAAGATTACAGTCATGGTACTGGTACCAAAACAGAGATACAGACCAATGGAACAGAACAGAGGCCTTGGACGCAACACCACACATCTGAAACCATCTGATCTTTGATAAACCTGACAAAAACAAGCAATGGGAAAAGGATTCCCTGTTTAATAAATGGTGTTGGGAAAACTGGCTAGCCATGTGCAGAAAGCAGAAACTGGACCCCTTCCTGCCACCTTACACTAAAATAACTCCAGATGGATTAAAGACTTCAACATAAGACTTAACACCATAAAAACTATAGAAGAAAATCTAGGCAAAACCATTCAGGACATAGGCGTAGGCAGGGACTTCATGACTAAAACACCAAAAGAATTGGCAACAAAAGCCAAAATAGACAAATGGGACCTAATCAAACTCCAGAGCTTCTGCACAGCAAAAGAAACAGCCTTTAGAGTGAATCGGTGACCAACAGAATGGAAAAAATTTTTGCAATCTACCCATCTGACAAAGGGCTGATATCTAGAATGTACAAAGAACTAAAACAGATTTAAAAGAAAAAAACAAACAAACCCATTGAAAAGTGGGCGAAGGATATGAACAGACACTTTACAAAAGAAGACATATACGATGCCAACAGACATATGAAAAAATGCTCATCATCACTGGTCATTAGAGAAATGCAAATCAAAACTACATTGAGATACCATCTCATGCCAGTTAGAATGGCGATCATTAAAAACTCTGGAGACAACAGATGCTGGAGAGGATGTGGAGAAATAGGAACACTTTTGCACTGTTGGTAGGGGTGTAAATTAGTTCAACTATTGTGGAAGACAGTGTGGCGATTCCTCAAGGACCTAGAAATAGAAATTCCATTTGACCCAGCAATCCCATTACTGGGTATAAATCCAAAGGATTATAAATCGTTCTACTATAAGGACACATGCACGCAAAAGTTCATTGCAGCACTGTTTACAATAGCAGAGACCTGGAACCAACCCAAATGCCCATTGATGATAGACTGGACAGGGAAAATGTGACACATATACACCATGGAATATTATGAAGCCATCAAAAATGATGAGTTCGTGTCCTTTGTAGGGACATGGATGAACCTGGAAACCATCATTCTCAGCAAACTGACACAAGAACAAAAAATGAAACACCATATGTTTTCACTCATAGGTGGGTGTTGAAGAGTGAGAACACATGGACACAGGGAGGGGAGCATCACACACTGAAGTCTGTTGGGGGGAAAGAGGGGAGGGACAGCAGGGGATGGGGAGTTGGCGAGAGATAGCATGGGGAGAAATGCCAGGAGGAAGGCAGCAAATCACACTGCCATGGGTGTGCCTATGCAACAATCTTGCATGTTCTTCACATGTACCCCAAAACCTAAAATGCAATAAAAATAAAAGATTAAAAAAAAATTAGCAGGGCATGATGATGCATGCCTGTAATTGCATCTACTAGGGAGCATGAGGCAGGAAAATCACTTGGACCCAGCCGCCAGAGGTTGCAGTGAGCCCAGATCGCACCACTGCCCTCCAGCCTTGGCAACAGAACAAGACTCAAACCTGTGGTGCACTGTCTATCTGGAAGTGGGCAGTCTTCTTTGGCAAGTTGGCAAGTATTTATAAAAATGGCTTAATAAGCAAGGTACCATAATAGTGGAACAAAATATTAGTTCTACAGAAATTCAGGAGAAGAAATCAAGAGTGGTAATGACTTTATATCTTTTATGGATGAGGTGAGATATCGATTGAACCTTAAAAGCTGGTCCTAGAAATAGTATAGAGAAAGAATAGTGTTTGTCATGTTATGTATCTAAAGCATACATGGGTTTACCATGTTGGGCAGGCTGATCTCAAACTGCCTAGAAGTGGGGCTAAAACGAAGCCAGAAACATGATTTCCAGTGGTCATTTCTAGTCCTAAAATCTATTTATCACATACTTATCTTTAAAATTATTTACCATTATTAAACTTCATATATTCTTGTTTTTTTACTTTTATTTTTAAACTTTTTTGTGTGTATAGAGATGCGGTCTCACTCTGTTGCCTAGACTGATCTTAAACTCCTGACCTCAAACAGTCCTCTCACCTCAGCCTCTTGAAGTGTTGACATTACAGGCACAAACCACTGCACCCAGCCTATATTTCTGTTTAAATCAACAAACAATCCTTTTGCTGTTAGAGGGTCTTGCCTCCATGTTGATGGGTACTGACTAAACAGGGGTAGTAGTTACTGAAGACTGGGGTGGCTGTGGCAATTTCTTAAAATAAGACAACAGTGATGTTTGCAGCATCAATAGACTTTTTCTTTCACAAAAGAGCTCTCTGTAGCAGAGAATGCTGATTGATATTGTTTTACCCACAGTAATTTCTTTCAAAATTTTTTCAAAACTTGAGTCCGTTCTCCCAAACCCTGCTGCTGCCTTATCAACAAAGTTTATGGAATATTGTAAATCCTTTATTATCATTTCAACAATGTTGACAGCATCTTCACTAGTAGGTTTCAACTCAAGAAACTACTTTGTTCATCCAGAAGAACAGAGTTCATCCATGTTGATGGCTGCTGGATGAACATGGATGAATGCTTTATCCATTCAAGTTTTGCCATGAGATCACAGCAATTCAGTCACAAATTCAGGCTCCATTAAAAATATATATGTATTTTTTAAATTGAAATTTACAAAAACAATTTGTCTTTTTTTAACTCTGGCAGGACTCAAACTTGCAGTCTTTGAATTAGAATTCCAGTGTGCTATTCAGGCTCCACTTCTAATTCTAGTTCTCTTGCCCTTTCCTCCATATGTGCAATGACTTCCTCCACTGAAATATTGAAACCCTCAGAATCATCCATGAGAGCTGGAGTCAGCTTTTTCCAAACTCTTGTTAATGTTGATATTTTGACCTCCTCCCATGAATCACAAATGTTCTTGATTATATCTAGAATGATGAATCCTTTCCAGAATGTTTTCAGGTTAGTTTGCCAAGATCTGTCAGAGGAAACACTATGTATAGTAGTTAAAGCCTTATGAAATTTATATCCTCAATAATAAGACTTGAAACTTGAAATTAATCCATAATCCATGGGCTGCAGAATGGATGTTGTGTTGGCAGGCCTGAACAGTGTAAATCTCCTTGTACATCTGTCTCAGAGCTCTTGGGTTACCAAATGCATTGTTATTGAACAGTGACATTTTGAAAGGCATCTTTTTTTTTTTTTTTTTTTCCTCTGAGTAGTAGGTCTCAACAGTGGGCTTAAAATACTCAGTATGCCATAATGTAAACAGATGTCCTGTCATCCATGTTTTGTTGTTTCATTTATAGAGCATAGGCAGAGTAGATATAGCATAATTCTTTTTTAAAATTTTTATTATGAGTTAAACCTGTTTTATTTCAATAGTTTTTGGGGTACAGGTGGTTTTTGGTTACATGGATAAATTTTTTTTTTTTTTTTTTTTTTGGGAGATGGAGTCTTGCTGTGTCACCCAGGCTGCAGTGCAGTGGGGTGATCTTGGCTCACTGCCTTCTGGGTTCAGGAGATTCTCCTGTTTCAGCCTCCCGAGTAGCTGGCATTACAGACTCCTGCCACCATGCCCAGCTAATTTTTGTATTTTTAGTAGAGAAGGGTTTTGTCATGTTGGCCAGGCTGGTCTCAAATTCCTGACCTTAGGTGATCCGCCCACCTCAGCCTCCCAAAGTGCTGGGATTACAGATGTGAGCCACTGCGTGCCTCCCCCCACAACTGGCAGCTTTTGATTGAAAGTGAGAGACGTGCTATTTGTCCTTTCACTTGAACATTTAGAGGCCCTTTACGGTTGGTTGTTAACTGGCCTAATTTTAATATTATTGTGTCTCAGGGAATAAGAAGGCTTGAGGAAAGGGAGAGAGACAAGGAAATGACGGGTGGGTGAAGCAGAACACACACAACTGTTATCAATTATGTTCGCCATCTTTGGGCATGGTTTGTGGTGCCTCAAAACAATTAACAGTAGTAATATCAAAGATCACTGATGATAGATCACAGTAACAAATATAGTAATAATGAAAAAGTTGGAAATATTGCAAGAATTACCAAGATGTGTCACAGAAACACGAAGTGTATGTATGCTGTTGGGAAAATGATACCAATGGACTTGCTTGAAACAGGGTTGCCATGAACCCTCAATTTGTGAAAAATACAATATCCATGAAGTATAATAAAGCAAAGCACAATAGAATGAGGTATGCCTTTATTTGAAAAAGATTTACTCTTTTTATGTGCTTCTGTGTAACATTTTCAACAATGAAAATTTATTTTTATATGTGTACAATTGAAGCTACAGGTATTGATCGACTTACGACCTATGCAACTTACGACCATTCAACTTTACGACCACAATTGCTAGCCACAACTGCTCCGCTGTAGATTTTTGGAAACACTACAACATTTTGATGTGTATCAAGAATATCGCTACTGCCTGGGAGGCTGTGACAACAAAGTGCATGAATGGCATCTGGAAAGATTGTGTTAAGCGCTATATTAATGATTTTGACGGATTTGACAGTGAACATGAACTTGAAACGATTCGGGAAAAAATAGTAAAACTCGCTAAAGACCTTTCTTTGGAGTGTGAAATGGAAGATGTCGAAGAGTTGCTAGACAAAGAATCCAGAGAACTTACAAATGAAGAGCTAATCGAACTGGAAGAAGAAAGAGTGGCGGAAGAAGAAAGAAGAGAAGCAGAGAAAGAAGAGGAGGAGCCAGAAAGAAAGTTCACCACTAAGGGATTATCAGACGGTTTTTCTTTACTGAATAAACTTCTTATACATTTCGAAGCAATGGACCCAAACATTGAATGATTTGCAAGGATTGAACGGATGGCACATGATGCATTTTGTCCGTATCGTGAAATTTATGAAGAAAAAAAGAAACATACAATTCAGACAAAGCTCACCATGTTTATGAAAAAACCAACTCCGGTAACCCCAACTGCTGCCTCAGATGATGACATCAATGATCCGCAGCCAAGCACCAGTGGCCAATAAAATGTTTCGTACATGTTTATATATTTTGTTATGTTTTGCAATTGGGAAAATGTTTCCTATGGTATTTTTTACACCTGTATTTTGTATTTTTGTATGCACCCATATTTTGTAATTTTGAATGTTTTGCAAATATTAAACCAGTTGTACTGGTAATGCAGTGTTTTACTTAAACCTGATGAATGTAAAAATAAGAAACAAAATGGTGTAGAGATGATACAAATGGCATAAAATGAACAAAGAGAATTATGATATATAACAATGAAAGAAAATTATGATAAAATATGACTTAAAGATTTTTATAACATCATTTCACAGTACTGTACATATAGCCTACTCAACTTATGACCAAATAGTGTTGCGATCAGTCTGTTGGAACCAATCGTGGTCATAAGTCGAGCACTAGCTGTATTAAAAATGTAAATAAATACAAATACTTATGAAGTTACAGATATTAGGATGAATCACTTTTGTCAGATCCAGACAAAATAGGGCCAGGAAGGCCACAGACAGAGAAGGCTCCTGCTTACTTATGTGAGATGAGTGTTTCCAAAAAGCTGGGCATGGTGGCTCGCACCTGTAATCCCATGGACTTGGAAAGCTGAGGCGGGTCGATTGCTTGAGACAAGGAATTCAAAACCAGGTTTGGCAATACTGCAAGACCCCATCTCCATAAAAGTTGAAAGAGAGAAAAGAAAGAACCATTTCCATGAACTTTCTAAAAATCCCACAGGAAACTCTTTGATATCATCTGGGCATCTCCTATTTTGACAAGGTTTTTTACTAGACATTCTTTACGACTAGTAATAAACCTAGTCCTTTTTTTGAGCGTGCTTGCCCAGTGCTCTTGAAAGAACACTTGCCCCGTAATGGCATCTCCACCAATTAACTGACAACAGCAATGGCTTTGGGCCTCTGGAACCAGTCAACTCTGTTTCTAAGCAGCTTATATGAATCTCTCCCTTTTCCCTAATAAATCTTCCCTTATCCTTTCCTCACTAAATACCCTGGTGACTTGCCATCCCATGCATTCCAGATTGTAATTCTCAGTTCTCATTCCTGAATAAACTCAACATATTTGGGGATAATTTTCCTTAGTGTTTTTTTTTTTTAGAGTAACATACCCTTGCTTGTGCCACACAAAAACCTGTATAATGTCCAGCAAGTCATTATCATTGTTATCTCATTATTTCCCTTTCTTTATTTTTTATTTTATTTTATTATTTTGAGATGGAGTTTCACTCTTGTTGCCCAGGCTGGAGTGCAATGGTGCGATCTTGGCTCACTGCAACCTCTGCCTCCTGGGTTCAAGTGATTCTCCTGCCTCAGCCTCCTGAGTAGCTGGGATTACAGGCATGTGCCACCACACGCGGCTATTTTTAGTAGAGATGGGGTTTCACCATGTTGGTCAGGCTGGTGTCAAACTTCTCACCTCAGGTGATCCACCCACCTTGGCCTCCCAAAATGCTGGGATTATAGGCGTGAGCCACCACACCCAGCTGACATTTTATTTAACTGAGTTTTCACTTCAGTTGGTGGCCAGATTTGGGTAGATCTCAGAGATGTTTCTTGAACACAGAGTTAGCAGGTGCTGCTTTCAACAACAGTGTCAGGTAATAGTTGGTTAATAGTACAGTAGAGGTTTATTTAGGCCAGTGAAAGGTTTGGAAGAGTCAAGCAGTCCTTCTCTAAATGTGCAGTTGTTAGGTGTCAGAAATACAAGGGAGTAAATCAAATTAAAAAATGCAAGCAGAAATTTTAAGTCAGGATAAGGATATGGTCTTGTCTCAAACTCCTGGGCTCAAATGATCCTCCCACATTGGCCTCCCAAACTGCTGGGATTACAGGCCTGAGCTACTGCAGCTGGCCTATTGCTTTTAAAAAGATAACACTATGAACTCTTTTCATGTTTTTCATAGAGTTTTCTCATTCTCTTTTTACTGCTACATGGTATTGCTTTATATAGATTTATCACATTTTAACCAATCTCTCTTTGTGAACATTGGGTAATTCTTAGTGTTTTGCTATTATAAACTATGATGTAATAATTATGCACCATATACATGTGCATAATTTCACAGGTGTTCAAGTACATCAGTAGAGTATATTATTAGAAGTGGAATTTCCAGGCCAATATATGCAGTTTGTATGAGTAATTTTGATGAAAATTACCAAATTATCCTCCATAAATTGTACAAATTTGCATGTTCATCAGTAGTGCCATTCTGCAACATTGTCAACAAGTGTGTTTTCATTCTTTTGGATTTTTACCCATTTGATGGATGAAAAGGAGTATCTGAATATAGGTTTAATTTGCATTATCTTATTATGAGTGAGATTAAGCATCTTTTCATAGTTTTCAGAGCCATTTTTCCTTTCCAACTGTCTTTTTATATCTTTACCTAACTTTCTGTTGGTTTGTGAAGTAATATTTTTAGTAATGTTTTATGATTATCATTTTAAATGTTTACATTCCATTCCATTATGTTACTATAGCATTGTTTATTTTTCTGTAGTTGGGCATTTGATCTACTTTTGGAGCATGACTGTTATATTTTTTCTGCGAGAACAGTCGTTAAACAGGTTTTTCTCATTAAGATTATTTATTTGGGAACCAAAACATGCAATGATCTGTTATAGGTTTTTGTGCTGATGAGCTGTGAGGAAACTACATAACTTACCTGGGCCTGAGTTCATAAAACTCAGAACTTTCAAAGTTTGAAATCCCCTAGAGCCATAGCATATAGAAATGGATAGCCTAAAGTAATAAATCTTGAATACCTGATATGATCTTAGTCCTTTTCCCTAAATGAAATAAATTAAATTTTGCTATAGCGTTTTCTGCCAAAGATAAGAGAATGCTAAAGAGATAAAAGGAACCCTAAGCTTACCTAGGCAATTCTGTCATTTTACCAATGGGTGAACTATTTTCCCCCAAGGTTGGAGGATGAACTTCTTTTGTATACACAGCTAGCTGTTGAGTAGTAGAGTTGAGAGCAGCTCTTGGATCATTGGATTCCTCGTCCATTTCACTTTTTACCGTACTACTTAGTGTTGTTATTAATTTAATTTCTTTCTCCTTTTTATCTTACATATCTCCTATGCAGTTGGATATTGGTATGTGTTTGATACTGATGTCTTCATCATTTATTTTAGAGACAGGGTTTTACCATGTTGCCCATGCTGGATTTGAACTTGTAGGCTCAAGCTATCCTCCCACCTTAGCCTCTCGAGTAGCTGATGTGTGCCACCATGCCCAGCTACATTTTGTTTCTCTTTGGAAATTTTTGTTTGATTCTGTTTTTTATGTCTACACTTACCATTATCTAGGCACTCATCACCCAATACCTAGGTTATTACTGTCTTCTGGCTATCCTCATCACTTTCATGTGAGCTCTCTCTGTCTTTGCTTCTTTGCAGTTTATTCCGTGCACTGCTAATAGATTGATATGCTTTAAACCATGTTTCTTTTTTTACCATGATTTCTTCCTATTAAAGTACTTGAGTGGCTTCCTGTTTTACATGTGCTCTAAAATCTTGGTCTGGCATTCAAAAGTTCTTCTGAAGTGATTGTGGCCTACTTAGTTGATCATATGTCTAGCTGTCCTCTACATCTGTTCAGATGTTGTAAATTTATCTTCCAGACTTACATATCCCTTGCCTGCTAGAACTTTTGGCTTTTTTTGAGGCAGTGTCTCACTCCGTCACCCAAGCTGGAGTGCAGTGGTGCGACCTTGGCTAACTGCAACCTCAACCTCCTGGGTTCAAGTGATTCTCTTGCCTCAGCCTCTTGAGTAGCTGGAATTACAGGTGCCCACGACCATACCCAGTTAGTTTTTGTACTTTTAGTAGAGATGGGGTTTCACCATGTTGGCCAGGCTGATCTTGAACGCCCATCCTCAAGGGATTTGGCCGCCTTGGCCTCCCAAAGCACTGGGATTACAGGTGCGAGCCACCACGCCCATCCTTTTCCAATTTTTAAATGGGCTATGTTATTTATTTTAAACATTGAAAACTTCCAAGTGTCTGTTCTTTTTGTTGTCAGTGCTGAATAATGTTTCCTCCACAAATACACATGTTCTAGTTTAGTGCTCATTTTTGCTGTAGTGAAGAGCAATGCTATTTATGATAAAAGCACATGTGGATTTGAGAAATGTTAATTTTGAAATGAACCCCCCCCCCCCAAAAAAAAAAAGAATCAGAAGTTGCCAGACAGAAAATATAATGGACAGCCTCCTTGGTGCTGGATTTTGCTAGCGTATGTGCAATAAAATGAGGTGATTTCTGGGTGCTGGATTTTGCTAGAGTATGTGCAATAAAATGAGGTAATTTCTGGGACTGGGGAAAGATATAAGAATTGCTTTGCTAAAGCTTAGGTTACGGAAAATAGGAGAAAAGATTAATAATTTTTCCATTTTGTCTATATGAGGGCAGGATTTAGGTCCAATTTTGAAGTCGGACCTAGATTGGATGAAGGAGGCTAGGGGCAAGGTTGATATGTACAAAGTACAAGATAGTTTAAATTAGGAATCAGTGGGCCAGGCATGGTGGCTCATACCTGTAATCCCAGCACTTTGGGAGGCTGAGGCGGGCAGATCACTTGAGGTCAGGAGTTCCAGACCAGCCTGGCCTACATGAAAAAAACCCATCTTTACTAAAAGTACAAAATTAGCTGGCCGTGGTGGCACACGTCTGTAATCCCAGCAACTTGGGAGGCTGAGGCAGGAGAATCAGTTGAACCCAGTGGGGCAGAGGTTGCAGTGAGCCGTGCCACGGCATTCCAGTCTTAACGACAGAGGAAGACTGTGTCTCAAAAAAAAAAAAAAAAAAGAAAAGAAAAAGAAAGTCAGGAATCAGTGAACTGTGCTTTGAGAAAAATCAGAGGGGCTATGGATACTTTGTAAAATTTGAATGAATTACCCCTACCAAAAAAGTAGAGCCATAAAGAAATGCCTTTTCCTCCATCAGCCCATCTGGTGTATTAAAATAGTGAGGGACTATACCAAGCCCCAAAGGTCATAAACTAGAGGAAAAAAATAATTTACATCGATTTTCTGGATGGAGGTGCCTGAAATGATCCTATGCTTTTGGGGGTGTCCCTGACGTTTCTCTGACTTAATCAAAATTTTACACCATTCTGAGGCTTAAGACTAAACAAAAGCTTTCACTGACTAACCCAGTCTCAATCATTTTTATTTTTAGTTTCTGTCATTTCTATCATAATATTTTTGTGATACAATTCTAGGCTGTGTGTGGTGGCTCATGCCTGCAATCTCAGTATTTTAGGAGTCTGAGGCAGGTGGATCACTTGAGGTCAGGAGTTTTAGACCAGCCTGACCAACATGGTGAAACCCCGTCTCTACTAAAAATACAAAAATTAGCCAGGCATCGTGGCTAATACCATGGCGTGTACCTGTAATCCCAGCAACTTGAGAGGCTGAGGCAGGAGAATTGCTTGAATTCAGGAGGCAGAGATTGCAGTGAGCTGAGATCATACCCCACTCCAGCCTCGGCAACACAGCAAGATTCCATCTCAAAAAAAAAAAAAAGATTTTAGAAATGTATTGTTTTAACAATGATTTATATTTATCTTGTTTAATTAGAATGTACATTTTTTTGGCTTTCTGGGTCTCACATAGGGCTGTACATACAGTATGAATTTAATACATTTTTGTTGAATAAGAACTTCTCAGCTGGGCGTGGTGGCTCATGCCTGTAATCCCAGCACTTTGGGAGGCTGAGGCGGGTGGATGACTTGAGGTCAGGAGTTCGAGACCAGCCTGACCAATGAGGTGAAACCCTATCTCTACTGAAAAAACAAAAATGAGCCTGGTGTGGTGCCACATGCTTGTAATCCCAGCTACCTGGGAGGTTGAGGCAGAAGAATCACTTGAACCCAGGAGGTGGAGGTTACAGTAAGCAGAGAGTGCACCGCTGTACTCTAGTCTGGGTGATAGAGCAAGACTCAGTCTCAAAAAAAAAAAAAAAAAGAAGAACTTCGCAGTAATTATCTTGGATGCTGAATTAGTTGGCTTTTGCTGGGTCAGCAAATACCACCCCAATCTGTGGCATATGGTAACACGCATTTATTTCTCAACAGCATTCTACAAGTCAGCTGTGCTCAGCTGGCTCAGCTTGGCTTGACGGTGGTTTATTCCAGGCTGAGGTTTGTTCATTATGGATGCCAGTTTGAAGGATCAGTGTCCCTTTGGGGCATGGTCTTCTCTCCCTAAAGTGCAGGAACACAAGAAGGCGAACAGCAGTACCCCTTAAAAGCACTTCATGGAACTGGTCCACATTCCATTGGCTAGAGCAAGACATATGACAAGACACACACCAAAAATTTAAAGAGTAGGCATTCATATGCAGAAGGGGGAAAAAAAGTAGGAAAATAATTTTGCCTAAGGGATGGGGGATGGGAGAGTATTTATTGAACAATAATATGCACTAATATAGATGTTTCTGATTTAAATCAAAATATTAAAATAATTTTTTTTTTAAAGTGAGGTTTTAAATATAGAGAACCTGGTAGGGAGGAGGGCTTCTAAGGACCTGGAAGTGAGAAAGATTTAATAAAAACTTCAAAGCAATATCAGCATCATAAGGTAGGGAGCAGCAAAGTCTCTTAGACGTTGAAGTCTGGAGTTAGTCCTCCCTAGGTTCAAATTCTGGATCTATCACTTCCTACCTATGTATGCTTGAGCAAGTTATATTTTGGATCTGTAAAATGTGGGAACCACATTATCTTTTTTCATTTTAGCTCTAAACACATCTTTCACTGCCCCATTTGTGATACTGAAGTTTTTCCCTTGCCAGTTACTGTTAGACTTTATCAGTAGAGTGACTAGAAGGACCTGAAGGAGGGGTGTTTCTTGCCAATTCTAGTATGCTCTGTGTCTTGCTTCTATAGCATGCAGGAACTAGTTGGACACTCAGTGCCATCCAACTCCTAAGGAGTTTTAGCAGCAACTCTCATGCAATTTTCTAGTGAAACTGCTTCCTCGTGGGTGGCTTCCCCTGGCATTGCAAGGATCAACTTCCCAACAAATTCCACCAGCATGAGTTGTCCAGTAGGTGATTTGTTCTGGCATCACAGAGAGTGGCTTTCTAGTGCGTTTTGCTGGCAAAGCAACTCAGTAAGTTTCTCTGACACACATAGCTGTGCCTTCTCCACACAATCTATATCTCTGCCCTGGTGAGTGAGAGTAGACCTTTTATAGACTGGTCTTTTCTTGGTTCTCTGCATCAACTCTAGAATAGTAACTGCTCCCTCTATCTGCTATCTCTTTAACTTCTGACTAGTAAATTTCCTGTTGTAATTAATATATATATATTTTGAGATGGCGTCTTCCTCTGTTGATCAGAGCTCACTGTAGTCTCAACATCCTGGGCTTAAGTGATCCTCTTACCTCAGCCACCTGAATAGCTGGGACTACAGGTGCATGTCACCACATCTGGCTGATTTTTTTTGGGAGAGATGCGCTCCTACTGTGTTGTCCAGGCTGGTCTTGAACTCCTGGGCTCAAATGATCCTCTTCTCTCCTTGGCCTCCGAACTTAATAATATTAAAATTTCTTGTTTAGGTTGGGCACGGTGGCTCACACCTGTAATCCCAGCACTTTGGGAGGCTGAAGCAAGCGGATGACCTGAGGTCAGGAGTTGAACACCAGCCTCACCGACGTGGAGAAACCCCATCTCTACTAAAAATACAAAATTAGCCATTCATGTTGGCACATGCCTGTAATCCCAGCTACTTTGGAGGCTGAGGCAGGAAAACTGCTTAAACCCAGGAGGCAGAGGTTCCAGTGAGCTGAGATTGAGCCATTGCACTCCAGCCTGAGCAACAAGAGTGAAACTCCATCTCAGAAAAAAAAAAAACAATCGGGTTTATAAGTAGTACTTTTCTCATAAGATTATTCTGAGGTTTAAATGGGATAATAAAAGCAAACTGTTATGAATAGTGCCTGTCATAGAACAGTTACTTCAGTGTTTATTAGTAATGTTGGTAGGATCATCATCATCATCATAACTGCTACTAGCTAGGAGTGACATTTCTACTTATTGTCCACAGGATGTTTCGTCTGAACTCACTTTCTGCTTTGGCGGAACTGGCTGTGGGGTCTCGATGGTACCATGGAGGATCACAGCCTATCCAGATCCGGCGAAGACTAATGATGGTGGCTTTTCTGGGAGCATCTGCAGTAACTGCAAGTACTGGTCTTTTGTGGAAGAGGTGAGTATTGTCCAACCATCTTGTTCTTGCATGTATGTTTATTCTTCTGGTCATCTCTGTTGTCAGAAAGGAGTTGATTTCTGGCTTAACTCTGTATCAGAATTTCTTGCCCAGATCATTTGCTATTATTAATATTCGCATATGAAATAAGATGTTTCAAAGAATTCAAGTATCATACCAAGGCAATAAATAGGAAGCACTGTGCTTCAAGGTCTGCTTGTCTCCTCTGCTGAACATTTTAAATAATGGGATAGGGGTAGCAATAGCAGCTTTAGAAAATGAATGCTTTCTGACCAGGTGTGGTAGCTCATGCCTGTATTCCCAGCACTTTGGGATGCCAATTGTGGGCTGATCACTTGAGGTCAGGAGTTCGAGACCAGCCTGGCCAACGTGGCAAAACCCCATCTCTACAAAAATACAAAAAAATAGCCAGACACAGTGGCATGAGCAAGGCTGAGGCAGGAGAATTGTTTGAACCTGGGAGCCGGGTGGAGGTTGCAGTGGACCAAGATTGTTCCACTGCACTCCAGCCTGGGAGATAGAGTGAAACTGTCTTGAGGAAAAAAAAAAAAGAAAAAAGAAAATGAATGCTTTCTGAGACTTCACAATTTGGTGACCCTGTGAAATTAACTAAGAAACTTTGGTACTTTTGTGTGCCTGATAGTTTTTTTCACTAGTTATGGAAAGTACCTTGGAGAGAAGAGAAAATGTAGTGAGCCACAGTCTTCTCTTTCTTAAAATGCATAGGTACTATTTTTCTGACTCTGTAACTCTTTTTTATTTTTGTTTGTTTTTTGATATAGAGTTTTGATCTGTTGCCCAGGCTAGAGTGTAGTGGTGTGATCTCAGCTTACTGCAACATCTGCCTCTGGGTTCTAGCAATTCTGAGTCTCCCAAATAGCTGAGATTACAGGCATGCATCGCCATTCCCAACTAATTTTTTTTTTTTTTTTTTTTTTCATTTTTAGTAGAGATGGAGTTTTACCATGTTGGTCAGGCTGGTCTCAAACTCCTGGGCTCAAGTGACATGCCCACCTTAGCCTCCTAAAGTGTTGGCATTACAGACGTGAGCCACCATGTCCAGCCTCTAGGGCTAATTTAGCCCTATTAATATAGCATAATCTTTCTGGGATGTTACTAAATGCCTTGGGTGTTCAGTGAGGTTCCTCTGCTCTGACTTGGCAGAGCTTGATTGTTTCCTGTTTGTGAGCTCTGGAAATTGATTGGCCTATGGCTCCTTGGCAATTATTTGGTGTAGTTTCATCCTAAGAATGCACTGCTTAGTGTTGACTCAATACCCAAGAGTGTTCCGTATAGATTCTTGGAGCTCTTTCTCTGTGTGACTTTCCTTTTGAGTCCTCTGCCTCACCAATTCCAGGCACCTCAGCTTTTCCAAACTTCAATCTCTGTCAACTTAATTTAGCAAGATCACTGTATTTGGCCTGAGATCTTCTTTGTGGTCTAGAAAATGTTTCCAGACAGCAATTCTGGGCAATTATAGTCTCCATTTTCCTTTTTCTTTCTTTCTCTCTCCCTTTCTCTCTCTCTCTTTCTTTCTTTCTTTCCTTTTCTTTCTTTCTCTCTCTCTCTCTTTCTTTTCTTTTCTTTTCTCTCTCTCTCTTTCTTTCCTTCTTTCTTTCTTTCTCTCTTTCTCTCTCTTTCTTTCTTTCTTTCCTTCCTTCCTTCCTTCTTTCCCTCCCTCCCTCCCTCCCTCCCTCCCTCCCTCCCTCCCTCCCTCCCTCCTTCCTTCCTTCCTTCCTTCCTTCCTTCCTTCCTTCCTTCCTTCCTTCCTTCCTTCTTGTCTCTCTCTCTCTCTCTCTCTCTCTCTCTCCTCTCTATCTCTCTCCTTCCTTCCTTCCTTCCTTTTCTTTCCTTTCTTTCTTTCTTTTTCCTTCTTTCTTGAAGTCTCACTCTGTCACCCAGACTGGAGTGCAGTGGTGTGATCTCGGCTCACTGCAACCTCTACCTCTTGGGTTGAAGCGATTCTCCTGCCTCAGCCTCCTGAGTAGCTGGGACCAGGCACGTGCCACCACGCCTGGCTAATTTTAGTATTTTTAGTAGAGATGGGGTTTTACCATGTTGGCCAGGCTGTTCTCAAACTCCTGACCTCAAGTGATCCTCCCACCATGGCCTCCCAAAGTGCTGGGATTACAGCATGGTGTGAGCCACCATGCTCAGCCAGGGCTCCATTTTCTTAGAGAGTTGCATACTGTGCAGTATCTGAAAGCAATCATATATTTTGTTTAGTTTTCTGTATTTTTGCCCCAGTAGGAAGTCAAATCCATTACAGTTTGCTCCATTATGGCTGTAAGCAAAAGTCTTCTTTTTGTACATCATTATTATTTAATCAGCTATGTAATATTTAATTAATTTTAGTATTATATCATTACAGCAATGGCTTCAACTACCAGAAATACTTGTATTATTTTTTAAAAAAGGAAATACTTGTATTATCTTTTGGGCCCTTATTTCTTCTTTATTTATGTACCTTTTTATTGTGGTAAAAGATGCATAACATAAAAGTTACCATCTTAACCATTTTTTTTCTAAAGACCTTGATATTCTACCCTTTCAGTTACAATTGGGACAGTTGGGAGAATGAGAATGGGAAGAATTGGAGTGGGATTAAGAATGAGGAGGGGCGCTATGTCTGGAAGTCCGTTTAGTTTTTGTACTGGAAGGGCTCATTGTGTCTGGTTTCCATGAGAAGATCTTGGATGAGGGCTTCTGTCACATGTCTTTACCAGTTTAAAATATGCAGTTCAGTAGTTTTAAGTGTATTGACATCATTGTGAAACAGATCTCCAGAACATTGTCATGTTGCAAAACTGAAACTCAACTCATTCAAGAGCAACTTCCTTATTTCCCCTTCCCTCACCCCTTGCTAACCCACGTTCTACTTTCTGTTTCTGTGATTTTAAATACTCCCGGTAACTCATGTAACTGAAGTCATATGTTTTTGTGACTGGTTTATTTCACTTAGCATAAGGCCCTCAAGATTGATCCATTTGTAGCTTGTGATAGGACTTCTTTCCCCTTTAAGGCTGAAGAATATTCCATTATATGTACATAACATGTTTTGTTTATTCATCTGTTGGTAGACTTTTGAGTCGTTTCCACCTTTCAGGTATTGTGATAGTACTGCTGTGAATATGGATGTGCAAATATTTCTTTGAGACCCTTTCATTTCTTTGGGATATATACCCAGAGATCATTTGAAGAGCTTCTTCATGTAGAATATTTGACAAATTCCAATGCTGCTGCTCTGCTAAGCTGTATCTGTTAGCTTATTTGGTTAATATGATGGACGTCAGGATTAACCTGGATTTCTTTTTTGCGTATCCAGGGCTCATGCAGAAGCTCCACCATATGTAGACAACCTGAAGACTGACACTGGTGATAAAGGAAAGAATAAAGATGAAGGGGACATTTGTAACCATGAAAAAAAGACTGCAGATCTTGAGCCTCACCCAGAAGAGAAAAAGAAGAAACGTTCTGGATTCAGAGACAGAAAAGTATGAAACATAGCCTTCTAAGTTGATTAGAAGTATATCCTAAATTAGAGGAATGCAGTTTCATCTCTTTCTTTCTTTCTTTTCTTTCTTTTCTTTCTTTTCTTTCTTTTCTTTCCTTCCTTCCTTCCTTCCTTCCTTCCTTCCTTCCTTCCTTCCTTCTTTCCTTTCTTTCCTTTCTTTCCTTTCTTTCTTTCTCTTTCTTCTTTCTTTTCTTTCTTTCTCCTTTTTTTTTTTTTTTTTTTGAGACAGGAGTCTTGCTTTGTTGCCCAGGCTGGAGTGCAGTGGTACTATCTTGGCTCAGGGCAACCTTCACCTCCCAGGTTCAAGTGATTCTCCTGCCTCAGCCTCCTAAGTAGCTGGAATTATAGGCACACGCCACAACGCCTGGGTAATTTTTTTTTGTATTTTTAGTAGAGACGGGGTTTCACCATGTTGGTCAGGCTGTTCTTGAACTCCTGACCTCGTGATCCGCCCACCTTGGTCTCCCAAAGTGCTAGGATTACAGGTGTGAGCCACCATGCCCAGCTTAGTTCCATCTTTTTGATCATGTTTCAGATGGTTTATACTCACTTTCAAGTTGTCACTTTGCTGTTTGCCATCATGTTCTAAGCCAAAAGTACTCTTGGAATGTGAAGTTGAAGGAGGTAATTAAAAGGATCTAGGACCAATAACCATGATTAGCATATTCTTTCTTAGTTCTTTCAGTTCAGCTGCCTAAGGTGATTTTTTTTTTCTGGATCTTCCTGATGCTAAATATGATCATATATGTTAGGTTGAGTCTTTGTGGTATTTCTGATATCAAGTTGTAGAGGGAGAATAAAATCTCTTCGGAAACATAACTTCTAGAAAACCAAGTAACTTTGAGGACAGCACAAACTTCAAATGTCTATCAAGATTTTATGTGATTAGGCCCTGCACAGCGGCTCATGCCTTTAATCCCAGCACTCTGGGAGGCTGAGGCAAGCAGATTACCTGAGGTCAGGAGTTCAAGACCAACCCGGCCAATGTGGTAAAACCTCATCTCTACTAAAAATACAAAAATTAGCCTGGCGTGGTGGCTTACATGTGTAGTCCCAGCTGCTGGGAAGGCTGAGGCAGAATTGCTTGAACCCAGGAGGTGGAGGTTGCAGTGAGCAGAGATTGCGCCAGTACACTCCAGTCTGGATGACAAAGCGAGACTCCATCTCAAAAAAACAAAAAAGATTTTATGCAGTTAACACAACCTGCTGTTATGTAGCTTTGCCTTAACAAAGTTTCAATTCCACTGCAGCAGTTCCTGTGATATCTGGTGTTTGAGTTCCACAAACATGAGTGATGAACAATGAAAAGGATGGATTTCTTAGTCATTTTGCATGTTAAGGTTAAAATTCAGGGAGTTGCCTTCAATTGGTAAACTATAGCTAATAATGCAACAAGATAATTTGAGTTATTTGTGTGTGTGTGGTGTGCGTATTTGCAAGAAGAGTTCTTTGTAAAATCTGGATCTTCTGTCTGGTTTCATCTGTTAGATGAAGTTGTTTTTCAATTTTTGGAGACAGAGTCTTGCTCTGTCACCCAGGCTGGAGTGCAGTGGGATGATCTTGGCTCACTGCAATCTCTGTCTCCTGGGTTCAAGCGATTCTCCTGCCTTAGCGTCCCGAGTAGCTGGGATTACAGGTGTGCACCGCCATGCCCAGCTAATTTTTGTATTTTTAGTAGAGATGGAGTTTCACCATTTTGGCTAGACTATTCTTCAACTCCTGACCTCAGGTGATCCGCCTGCCTTGGCCTCCCAAAGTGCTGGGATTATAGGCATAAGCCACCGTGCCCGGCATAGATGAAGTTATTAAATGTGATTTCTCCAAACCCAAATTCATTTCTGATTGAGGTGAATTTGAACAAAAGTTATGCATCACAAGTCAATTATCAAGTGTCCTTGTTTTTCTGTAATGGTGCATTTATTTATTCTTTTTTTTTTTTTTTTTTTTTGAGACGGAGTTTCGCTCTTGTTACCCAGGCTGGAGTGCAATGGCGCGATCTTGGCTCACCGCAACCTCCGCCTCCTGGGTTCAGGCAATTCTCCTGCCTCAGCCTCCTGAGTAGCCGCGACTACAGGCACGCACCACCATGCCCAGCTAATTTTTTGTATTTTTAGTAGAGACGGGGTTTCACCATGTTGACCAGGATGGTCTCCATCTCTTGACCTCGTGATCCACCCGCCTCGGCCTCCCAAAGTGCTGGGATTACAGGCGTGAGCCACCGCACCCGGCCCATTTATTTCTTCTTTTGCCTTGAGTGGATTCAAAGAAAGCACAGCTTTACCCTGTGCCAGTAGTTTTATCTACAGCCCAATCACACTTTCCATTTTGCAAAATACAGATAAAATGTCCCAAATAAACCTACTTTTTTGAATCTACTTCTGTTTTCTGCTCCTGCCTTCTGCTCAGCAGATGGGCATGTCTTATACGTCATAGAAAAAATTAAAGCTATCACTGTGATTTACTTAAATTCTAACACTTATAGTTATAAAACCTATCTGATCTGTGTTTGAGATAGTTCTTATTTCTTTCACTGAAGTTTCAGATGAAGAGCTGTCTTTTCCCTGTTCAAGGATGGTTGTTTTAATGTCTTCCTTTATCTCCAGTAATCTATTTCATCACTTATTCTGTCTTTATTCGGTTTTTTTTTCAGTCATTCTTTGTATATTCATTATTTTACATGGTCTAGACAGACATGTTAAGGGTTTCTCTATTCATAATTTAAGAAATAATAAACCACATTTTTATGCCATAGGTTTTGGTTTTTGTTTGTTTGTTTTGAGACAGAGTTTTGATCTGTTGCCCAGGCTGTAGTGCAGTGGTGTGATCTCAGCTCACTGCAACCTCTGCTTCCATGATCCAAGTGATTCTCATGCCTCAGCCTCCTGAGTGGCTGGGATTACAGGTGCCTGTTACCACATCTGGCTGATTTTTGCATTTTCAGTAGAAATGGGGTTTCACCATGTTAGCCAGGCTGGTCTTGCACTCCTGAGCTCGGGTGATCTGCCCACCTTGGCCTCCCAAAGTGCTGGGATTATAGGCATGAGCCATCATGCCTGACTTATGTCATAAATTTAATAAAAACATATCTATTATCCTATGTAGATTCAAGGGCTTGATTTATTTTTCAGTGATCGTGCCTCTTAAAATGTTCTTCATATGTGTTTCATAGATGAATTAAAACATCCTTGTTTCTTAAGCAATTGGTGTCTTACTATAAAGAAATGTGCATAAAATCCAGACCTAAAGTACAAAGTCATTATAATTAGTAACCACCACTTGTCTTCTACTGAAAATGGCATGTTCTTCCCTGAGCCCTCCTTATAGTGCCTCGTGCCTCCTGTGGACCACAAAGGTTGTGAATCTCTGTTCCAACATGGTGCTATCGGAAGTTCAGTGAGAGGTACAGAGACTGTTCAGCAAGAGAGATGGCAGCAACACACCAAGTCCTTCTTAAACTGCATATTTTAATCCTTTTTTCTTATCTATTTTGATCATCTATTTTCCTCTTGCTGCTTTCTCATTGATTTATTGTCCTCTTGTCTGGTCCTGTGATGTCTACATCAGCGGTCCCCAACCTTTTTGGCACCAGGGACTGGTTTTGTGGAAGACAGTTTGCCCGCCGACCAGAGTGGGAGGGGGCGGTTTGGGGATGAAACTGTTCCACCACAGATCATCAGGCATTAGATTTTAATAAGGAGTACGCAACCTAGATCCCTTGCATGTGCAGTTCACAGTCGGGTTTGTGCTCCTGTAAGAATCTCATGTTGCTGCTGATCTGACGGGAGGGGGAACTCAGTCAGCCATGCTCCACCACTGCTCACTCCTGCGATGCAGCCTGGTTCCTAACAGGCCCCCAACCAATACCAGTCTGCAACCTGGGGCTGGGGACCCCTGCCCTACATGTTGTCCTCCACATTCTATTCTCACTTTTCTCTTAATTTTTTCTTTTTTTAAATTTATTTTTTAAAAAATTTTACTGAGTGTAGAGATGAGATCTCACTATGTTGCCTAGGCTGGTTTCAAACATCTGAGCTCAAGCAATCCTCCCACCTTGGCCTACCAAAGTTCTAGGGTTACAGACATGAGCCACTGTGCCTGGCACTCTCATTTTTCATTTATACTTTTGTTCTTTTATGTTCTCTTAATTTTTATGTAATATTTCAAATATTCAGAGAAAAAATAGAGAATAATGAACACTCTCCCAACACTCAATTTTGTCAAATTTTAATACTTACTTCAGATTTTTTTAAAACGAGATGAATATTAAAAATACATTGCTTTTATACTCTTCTTCAGTCCCTTTCCTCCCCCATCTTCTTCCATCTTCTTCAGAGGTAAACTGGTATGCTAAGTTTGCTTTTTTGTTTTTTGTGGGGTTTTTTTCTTTTTTTTTGGAGAGAGGATCTCACTCTGTTACGTAGGCTAGAGTACAGTAGCACAATCATAGCTCACTGCATCCTCACACTCAGTGGGCAATTCTGCTGCCTCAGCCTCTGGAGTAGTAAAGACTACAGGTGTGTGCCACCATCCCCAGCTAATTAAAAAAGAATAAAATTTGTAGAGTCAGAGTCTTGCTCTGTTACCCAGGCTGGAATGCAATGGCACAATGAAAGCTCACTGCAGCCTCGAACTTCTGGGCTCAGGTAATTCTTCTGCCTCAGTCCTATTAGCCAGGCCTACAGGCATGCATTGCCATAACCAGCTAATTTTTAAAAAGATTTATAGAATGGGGTCTTGCCCAGGCTAGTCTCGAACTCCTGGCTTCAAGAGATCTTCCCGCTGCTGCCCCTTTTGCTTTGTTTGTTTTTTCTTACTTTTTCCCATTTATTGCTTCAGTGGCTGCTTTCTCTCACCTGCTAGGCCTTCAGAAGTAGTTCTTAGATTCATAGCTCTGTGCTTGCTTCTCATTGTATTGAAGATCCAGTCACTGAGCCCAACAATAGTTTAGCAGAGGTTCTGGGGCAAAGCTGTGGAAAATGCTCTAAATAAGTATTTTCTCTAGGTAGCAGCTTACTAAAACTTCACTCCTTTTATGGTCAAGAGAAGCCCTGCAGTAGCTTCTTCTGGTTTTATTCAGTGAATTTTGCTCTGAGTCCATGCCTCCTTTTCTGCACACTTATTGCCCTTCATCCCATATACTATGAGCCCATAATTGCTTTGCCTGTTTTCAGACTGAGGCCCAGAAGCCTATAACTTTATTTCTTCCATCACAATATATTTCTGTGTCGTCTCTGACCCACAGAGATGTTATCTTGTTTTGAACTGGTTATGCCTTTAAAATTTTCTCATCTTTAAATTTACTAATGATATCCGTATTTTTAGAGCACAGGCTCAAAAACCAGAGAATTCTAAGTTTATTGGAACCTCACTGTTGTTTCTCTACTTTTCAGCTATAAAATTGCTCTTTGAATTGTGAGATCCATTTACAGAAAGTGTTGCTGCTGTTTAGACTCTTGCTCAGTAAAGATCTGGTTTGTTATTTTTATATTTCAGGTAATTTTGCCTGCATTGTTTCTGAGCTATTCATTTGAGACTATGTTTAGTGGCATCTTCATTTTAAAAAGCCAAATTATTTAGTTCAATTCATTGTAATTTTAAATTGATTGATAGGAAAACATGAATATTAAAAGATGTAAAATATATATGCCAAACAAAATGCCAAGGAAAGTAGTGTGCTGATGGACACTTGAATCAGTTTACTTATTTACAAACAACAGAATGAATAGAAAAATGGAAGGCAATTATTGAGCATTTTCTGTGTACCATAGTATATATTTATATGCATGAATCCATATATGTATGTATATAAATATTTGTGTTAGTGTGTATCTAGACATACACTTATAAAAATATATAGTTTATTGTGTGAAGGAATTTAGTAGCTTGTCTAAAATCATACATTTGGTTACTCATAGAGGTAAGAATAAAATTTAAATCTATCTAACATCAAAACCCTTGCTCCTTATACTATATTCATTTAACATTATGTCTTTTGGTCACAAGACTTTGTTCATGGTATAACCTTGGTCAGTTATTGTCATGTCATTTCAGTGATCTTAGGATTTCTAAATGTGATCTTGAGCCTTAATTTTTCGTTGTATCCACTGTGGTGGAGATCGCTAGTTGTCCACTGAATAGGAGTAATTTGAACCACGTCTAGGCCTGGCTCCTGAGTGATCTGAGCCACTTCTAGGCCTGGTTCCTAAAACTCCCACCTAGTTTTTCAATGTTCTTTCCCCTTTTCTGAGAGCTGGAATGGTGATGGGTAGAACTGACCTTGGAAGCCACATGTTGGCTGACTTCAGTTTGAGTACACGAAAGAACTTTTCAATTCCTGCCAACCGGGAACGTACACTGTGGGTTGTATCTTAGTGAGAAAGACATTTTCATTTTATTGAAGCCATTGTGTTTTAAGGTGTATTTGTAATAGCATTTTAACCTACCCTAACTAATATGCTTGTTTTAAAAGACAGGCTAAGAATCACGGCCACAATCTTTTATGAGACGGAGTCTCGCTCTGTCACCCAGGCTGGTGGGCAATGGCAATCTCGGCTCACTGGATCTTCCGCCTCCTGGGTTCAAGTGATTCTCCCTGCCTCAGCCTAAGTAGCTAGGATTACAGGCACTCGCCACCATGCCTGGCTGGCTAATTTTTATATTTTATTAGAGAGTGGGTTTTGCCATGTTGGCCAGACTGGTCTCGAACTCCTGACCTCAGGTGATTGATCCGCCTGCCTTGCCTTCCAAAGTGCTGGGATTACAGGCAAGAGCCATCATGCCCGGCCAGATTTTTCAACATAGGCAAAATATGTTGAAGAAATTTTTACAGACATGCTTTTACACATCAATAAGATACAACAAATGAAAAAATATATTCTTTAATAATTTGAGGACTTATTTTGACTGACAGTTAAGAATGTTAATATGGGGCTGGGTGCAATGGCTCACGCCTGTAATCCCAGCACTATGGAAGGCTAAGGTGAGTGGATTATCTGAGGTCAGGAATTTAAGACCAGCCTGACCAACGTGGTGAAATCCTGTCTCTACTAAAAATAAAAAATTAGCTGGGCATGGTGGCACACGCCTGTAATCCCAGCTACTTGGGTGGCTGAGGCATGAGAATCGCTTGAACCTGGGAGGTGGAGATTGCAGTGAGTTGAGATCACACCATTACACTCCAGTCTGGACAACAAGAGTGAAACTTGGTTTCAAAAAAATAAAAAACAAAAAATGCTAATATTGGAACTGACTTATATTATTACTATTATTATTACTTAAGATGTTATCCTATGATAGATGGTCATTATTATGGTTGGCCAGAAATTGACTAGCAAAAGGAAAGGGAGTCTCTAAAATGGAGGACAACTGTTAGGTTACAGATTAGGCTGTCACCTCTTGAGAGAATGTGCCAGCCACATGATATATCTACAAAACCTTTCTGCCTGCTACCTTTTCCACGTGTGGCCTCAGTCTGCATCCCATGCCCATGTATTGTTTCTGGTATCAGGGCCCACAGGGATTTACCGTCACTTGCATTAATTGGTGTCATGATCAAAGGAAAATATGTCCCTTTTAACAATAGAAAGAGCTCATTCTTCCCCTGTCCTCTCCTCTTACTTCATTTGTAAACCAACTGAAACAGACAATACAGGTTTTTGAAGCAGAAGCCTGTGGTGGTGATATGGACTACAATGCAGGTTGAGGCATCAGTTGCTCATCTCATCTAATCTTCCATCCGTGGTCAAAAGATAAGTAATCCTTTGCAGTAATGTGGTTGGTAATGGGAGCAGCGAAACTCCTCTTGGACCATCTGTTTACTGTGTGTGGTGTCATTCAAGGAGCAAGCCCAGGAGTAGTTTAAAGTGCTGTTTGAGTGAGTGAGGTACTCAGCACAGTCAGTACTACCAACTTGGGTAGACTCATTCTTTTTATATTCTTTTCCTCTTGCTTCTGCCATTAAGAATGGAGGAATGGTGTCATTCACCACTGGTCCATATCACTTAAAGTTGTCAAATCACAGAAAAAAAAAAACTTTTTTCTTCCTGAAGAATTTTTTGTGTGGTTATAACAATGTACTTTTCCTTTCTAAAATTCAAGTCTCAAGCTGGGGCTTACTTTTTATTGGTTCCTCTGCTTTTTTGTTTTGTTTTGTGAAGTTAAGTAACAGTAAACTAAAAGATGACAGCATTTTGTAAACACAAGGATTTAAAATGATCCTCATAGCCCCCCCTTTTTAGGGGAGATAATTATGATAATGATCTTCATATTCTTCTTCATCTTTCCCTTGAATACCTCCTATGCTGGGGAATTTTTTGCTTCATTTTGAAATACTCTTACTATTTGGAGTTCTTCTTTATGAGTCTGGTTTTGCTGTACAGCATCACATAGAATGTCTGTTTGTTTTTTTTTGTTTTTTATATTTTTTGTTTTTTTGAGTTAGAGTCTCACTCTGTCACCCAGGCTGGAGTGCAGTGGTGCAATCTTGGCTTACTGCAACCTCTGCCTCCTAGGTTCAAGCAATTCTCTCGCCTCAGCCTCCTGAGTAGCTGGAATTACAGGCATGTACCTCCACAACTCCCTAATTTTTGTATTTTTAGTAGAGATGGGGTTTCACCACATTGGCCAGGCTGGTCTGGAACTCCTGCCTTGGCCTCCCGAAGTGTTGGGATTATAGGCGTGAGCCAATGTCTGTATTTAAAAAAAATAATTGTTTTACTGTTGTTTTATGCAGATATAAGAAACCTAAAATGATTTTTATAGTAACCATTTATTTTTGTTCTTCATAGTTTTCCCACTCCAATGTTTATCCCTAGACATATAGTTTAATCTTGCCTGTTTTGTTTGATGATATATCTTTAAAGCCTCTTAAACTACAGATGACAGAATGCAGGCCATTTGACCTATAAAGTTTCCTAGGGTCTAGGTTTTACTGATGCTTATGCACAGTGCACTTCAGCCTGTTCCTCTTTTCTCTATATTACCTGAATATTGGCAGCTGGATTCTGAGGCTCAGTCAGACTCAGGTTTGATCCCTGAAGTAAGATTAGTGGTGATATTATGTTATTTTCTCATAAGACTCCTAATGTCTAGTTGCTTTTCTTTTTGCATTATTAAGAATTATTGATGTCCATTGCCTATATTTGTTAATTGAAGTTGCAAAATGAAATTCTAATTTTATCAAACCCCTTTTTCATTTAGCAACTGGAATATTTTATAAACAGACAATATCCCTCATCTACTATTTGGTTATAAGTACTCTTTGGTTACTGCTTGATGCAGTTCATATGGGAAAAATAATGCCCACATTTTGATCCAGTTAACTCTGGCAGTTTTATTGAAGACAGGTGTCTTAATGATGCTCAGGAAACTCTTATAAGGCAAATGACTGAATGAACTATCATAATTCTCTTAGTATGTCTTTTCTCAGGCTATACATCCCAAAATCCTTCAACACTTTCCTATATATTGCTACTTCCAAGCCTTTGTTATCTTGGATGCTGTATTCCAAGCTTTTTATGTGATAGTTTGTTATTCCTTTTAACCAGGCTAAGATACAATGCTAAGTAAAAAAAGGCAAAATATATACCATACAGTAGGTATATACCAAATTCTACCAATGTGGGAGTACACTAAGTTTGTTGCTTTCTTTGACCCATTATTCCAAAAATGAATCTGATTTTGTCTTAAAATTCTTGATTTTTAAGTTCTTATTTTTCTATCTTTTTGTATATGATTGACTTAACTTTTTAGTTCACAAAGTCACAATGTCCTTGTTGGTAGTAATTTCTGCTCATACACCCCAAACATTCCAAATGGTTTCTTTTTTGTTGTTATTCAGAGGAAGAACAAGAATACAGATGGCCTAAAGAAAGATATTTCTTCTGTAGCCATTATTTCCCAGCAGACGGTTGTTGTATAATATAAAATGCCTTTGATTTAAGACTTGTAGCTAAGTCTCAAGGCTGCCAAAGGGTTGCAGAGCTCTTTAGTGTGTTTGCCACATGCTCAATCTTTTGTTAAGGTCTCCTCTGAAATCGATTCAGATTGTATTACAAGTTAGCGTTGAAAAAATTCCTGTCATATGTGGTTACAAATCTGCAGTCTTTTTTCAGTTGCTAAAAGCACATGTGGAATTGAGACCTTTGTTAAACAGTTGCTGCCAATGATCTCAAAGTGACATCGAGCCAGGACTGACAGTTATAGTAATTGTTAATGTGGCAAATTTAAAACATCAGTGAAGGCCTGGCGTGGTGGCTCATGCCTGTAATCCCAGCACTTCGGGAGGAAGTTTTTTCTTAACATTGGTAAATTGCTTTATAGACATGGAACTGATAAGATTGTAGGTTTTATTGCCTTGACTCATTTTCTAGCCAGTTATTGATAGGATATTATTTATTGATAGCTATTTCAACATATAAAATTCAGGTATGAGAGAAATTTTTTTCACTAAAATATTATGTGGCTGGCGTAGTATTTTTTATGTTCCATGTACAGAATGGGGGCTTATATACCAGATAAGGGAGTGAACTTCCATATTAACTTGACAGCCTTTTAGTTAAATGTATGCCATTCTTGATTTTGTTGCTATTCCAACATTTGCTTGTGTGATTCCCAACTCTGCTGCTTTCTAAATATGCCATATGTAAAGGATCTCTGGCAGTTCATTTAATTTTATAATCAAAAGTCTGTTGCTTCAGACCTGTTAATAATTGGGTTTCCATGATATATAATTTTTCTATGCCATCATTCAATGTACTTTGTTTTTGAAGACCTATTAACTTTTCAAACCTATGAAATCTAAAGTATGTTTTGTTTTAGGAATTAGGAAATTATATAGAAGTAGAAACTGTAAAATCAATCCCTTTATAAAAACTTGGTATTTAGTCCAGGTACAATGGCTGATGCTTATAATCCCAGCACTGTGGGAGGCTATGGTAGGAGAATCACTTGAGCCCAGGAGTTTGAGACCAGCCTGGACAATTTGGTGAGACCCTCTCTCTACAAAAATAAAAATAACGTTTTAAAAAGAGAGTGTTAAAAAAGTCTTCTGGAAAAAGGATTGTAAAAAAAATAGAAAAAATGACTTGGTATTGAAGAACCTATAGATTGGCATATATATGACATTGTACCCTATTACTGAAATCTTCTGAAATTTCTTTTCGACATTTAAAAATTTTGCTAGCCTTCACTGATTTAAGAAATTAGAAAATTCTTTAAACAAAGTCCTAAACAAAAGTTACATGAGCATTGCCTCAACTGGAATATGAATGGTACGTTGCAAGAAATAAAAAATTCCAAGAATATCAAAAATTTTTGATATTTGTTTGTAATAGTAAAAAACTAATTATAGAAAAAAAGATATTATAGAATTTACCCCCAAAATAAGATGGAAAATATACGAGAATTGATGAGCAGTGATGATGAGAATATATGAACATCTGAGCATTGCTTAATATAGTAACACTTTCTAAATTTCTAACTTTAGGTGATGGAATATGAGAATAGGATTCGAGCCTACTCCACACCAGACAAAATCTTCCGATATTTTGCCACCTTGAAAGTCATCAGTGAGCCTGGTGAAGCAGAAGTATTTATGACGCCAGAAGATTTTGTGCGATCCATAACACCCAATGAAAAGCAACCAGAACGTAAGCTGCTAAAGTGAAATATAAGATTGTGATATTTATTTTGTTATAAGCTACTTTGTTTCTTTCTACATAGTACTTAAATCTTACAGGCCCATATAATAATAATATCAACTGTGTGGCTATTGAGTATCAGGCATTGTGCTAGGCTTTAGGAGTACAAAAGAGAAGGCTTCAGTCTAATGTGGCAACGTGCAACCAGGGTAAGAGGTTGAGGAAATTGAGCCCCTCTGTTTGAGATTCATTGTCTGTAATTAGAATGTTTCTGAAGGTAATACATTACATGTATAACTGCTATCAAGTCACTCTTTAGTGAGGAAAACTAGAACACTTATGAAGTATGAAATTAACACACTTTTAAACAACCAGTGGATCAAATACATAATCACAAAGGAAATTAGAAAATGCTTTCAGTTGAATGAAAAGGAATATAGAACCTCCCAAAACTTATGCAATGCCACAAAAGCAGTGCTCAGAGGGAAATTTATAAACACCTACATTTAAAAAGAAGAATGATCTAATCAATATTCTAACTTTCATACACATAAAACCAAGTTATAGGCTGGGTGTGGTGGCTCATGCCTATACTCCCAGCACTATGGGAGGCCAAGGTGGGCGAGTCACTTGAGGTCAGGAGTTCCAGACCAGCCTGGCCAACATGGTGAAACGTCATCTCTACTAAAAATACAAAATTAGCCAGGTGTGATGGTGCATACCTGTGATCCCAGCAACTCAGGAGGCTGAGACAGGAGAATCACTCGAACCCTGGAGGCAGAGGTTGTGGTGAGCCCAGATCACTCCAATGCACTCCAGCCTGGGCAAGAAGAGCGAAACACTGTCTCAAATAAGATAAAATAAAACCAAGTTATATATTGATTGATTATGAAAATGTTGTAACCATAGGCTCAAAGGAATTTAATCCTGAATTTCCCCAAGAGCAATAAGTTGATATTCACTAATTCATTGTCTACTGTGACTGTATAGAACATAACTACAAATAGCAAGAATTGTTTCTACAGTCATAGGTCACTTAATGATGAGGATATGTTCTGAGAAATGTGTCCTTAGGTGATTTCGTTATTGTGCAAATGTCGTGGAGTACTTAATGCAAATCTAGATGACATACCCTACTACACATCTAGGCTATATGGTATAGCCTATTGTTCCTAGGCTATAAACCTGTATGACATGTTACTGTCCTGAATACAGTAGGCCATTGTAATACAATGGTAAGTAATTGTGTATCCAAACACATCTAAACATAGAAAAGGTATACTAAAAATATGGTACAAAGGATGGAAAATGGTGCACCTATAGACTTTATAAACATTGTACGCTTAGACTATGCTAAATTTATTTTAACAATAAAATAGTCATACTACGATGTTATTATTGCTACAAAGTCACTAGGCACTAGGAATTTTTTAGCTCAATTATGATCTTACAGGACCACCACTGTATGTTCAGTCCATTGTTGACCAAAACATCATTATGCAGCACATGACTATGTATGTTATAGGAGTAGGATATAAAGAAACTAATTCTTCTGATTTTTTGAGATGGAGTTTCATTCTTGTCTCCCAGGCTGAAGTGAAGTGGTGCGATGTCAACTCACTGCAACCTCCACCTCCCGGGTTTAAGTGATTCTCCAGCCTTGCCTCCTGAGTAGCTGGGATTACAGGCATGTGCCACCATGCCCAGCTAAATTTGTATTTTTTAGTAGAGATGGGGTCTCGCCATGTTGGCCAGGCTGGTCTCAAACTCCTGACCTCAGGTGATCCACCTGCCTCAGCCTCCCAGAGTGCCAAGATTACAGGCATAAGCACTGCATCCAGCTAAGAAACTAATTCTTTAGACAGCATATGGGAAAACATCCTAAATGGAGTGCTATTTGAGTTGGGTTTTGAAAAATGAATAATAGCTCATTACATGTAGGAGAAAGAAAGGACATCATTCAGAGTGAGTAAATTGTATGGCCAAAAATACAGACACATGGGTCAGGCTGTGTGGCTTATGCCTATAATCCCAACACTTTGGGAGGCTGATGCAGGCAGATTATTTGCGCTCTGGAGTTCAGGACCAACCCAGGCAACATGGCAAAACCTCATTTCTATGAAAAATAAAAAAATTAGCCAGGTTCGGTGATGTGTGTCTGTAGTTCCAGCTACTTGGGAGGCAGAGGTGGGAGGATGGCTTGAGCCTGGGAGGTGGATGATGCAGTGAGTCGAGATGACACCACTGCACCCCAGCCTGGGCAATAGAGCTAGACCCTGTCTCAAAAGAAAGTACAGACACATGAAATAACAAAGTGAGCTTAGGGAACCAAAAATATTGATGTCATTTTCTAACCAGACAGTTTATTAATATTTTGCCCACATTATTAACATTCACATATCTCTAGGTCAAATAAAAACTATGTAGAGCCCTACAGCCCTGGAGTCAAAGCCAGTTCCCAGCCTAGTCCCGTCCTGCAGCAGCCTGCCTCCTCTTTCCTTTCAGCGTGACAGATGCCACTGTGTCCTTCGCTAAGGACTTCCTGGCAGGTGGAGTGGCTGCAGCCATCTCCAAGACAGCAGTAGCGCCCATCGAGTGGGTCAAGCTGCTGTTGCAGGTGCAGCATGCCAGCAAGCAGATCACTGCAGATAAGCAATACAAGGGCATTATAGACTGCATGGTCCGTATTCCCAAGGAGCAGGGAGTACTGTCCTTCTGGTGCGGTAACCCGGTCAATGTTATCAAATACTTCCCCATTCAGGCTCTTAACTTTGCCTTCAAAGATAAATGCAAGCAGATCTTCCTGGTGATGTGGACAAAAGGACCCAGTTTTGGCACTACTTTGCAGGGAATCTGGCATCAGGGGGTGCTGCTGGAGCCACATTCTTGTGTTTTGTGTACCCCTCTTGGTTTTGCCTGTACCCATCTAGCAGCCGATGTGGGTAAAGCTGGAGCTGAAAGGGAATTCGGAGGCCTCAACGACTGCCTGGTTAAGATCTACAAATCTGATGGGATTAAGGGACTATACCAAAGTTTTAACATGTCTGTGTAGAGTATTATCATCTACTAAGCTGCCTACTTTGGTATCTATGACACTGTAAAGGGAATGCTTCCGGATCCCAGGAACACTCATGTTGTCATCAGCTGGATGATCACACAGACTGCCACTGCTGTTGCTGGGTTGACTTCCTATCTATTTGACACCATTCACTGCTACGTGTTGTTGCAGTCAGGGCGCAAAGGAACTGACATCATATACACAGGCACGCTTGACTGCTGGAAGCAGATTGCTCATGATGAAGGAGGCAAAGCTTTTTTTAAGGGTGCAAGGTCCATTATCCTGAAAGGCATGAGTGGTGCTTTTGTGCTTGTCTTGTATGATGAAATGAAGTACACATGAGTTATTTCCTAGGATTTTCCCCCTGTGAACAGGCATGTTGTATTATATAACATATCTTGAGCATTCTTCACAGACTCCTGGCTGTCAATTTATCAGGGGCAACTATTTACTGGTTGAAAATGGGAAGCAGTAATATTCATCTGACCAGTTTGCTCTTAAAGCAGACAGCAGACAGCAGTTATTCTTTAATAGCAGATATCCAGACACTGTTCAAATTTTTGTATCTAAAAAATAAATGTTACAGTTGGTTTGTTTAAATCAACCTCCACACTGTATTTGATTGATATGTCTCTTCAGTCTTCATCTACAGTTTTTTTTTCTTTTATGTATTTTTTTATTGCCATTTATGTGAGACATATTTTGTGTCTCGTCTCACATTTCTCAGCCCATCTTTTTGCTCAGGTTGCTGCTGCAGCAGTTATTTGTACAGAGTTGCAGCCTGACAGGACAAAACCTCGGCTATGTTGTGTATCTGTTGCTTTTTTCTATGGGGCATCTCTGCTGCTGTAGCATGGGACACCTGTAGGAGCACACTCAGCCATGTTGGCACATGCACACATTTGGAGGTACAAAGCCGTTAACACTTACTGCTGAGAATTGGTGGATACCCATTTTTTCAATGTCTTCCATGATCGATTCTGATATACAAACTACATGGTTCCTCAGATGGGCCAAGGGGAGTTGAGCTCGGGTTGTCTACAGTGGTAGTCAACTTAATAGCATACCCTTGAATTTGGCTTTTTCTGCGGACCTATTTCACTTTTCTTAGTCCTTGCTTTTAAGGAAACCAAACTTAGACACCATTTATTTATGGAAGAATATAGGTCATTTGTATTATAGAATTTCCCACATTCTGGATTTTACTGATTGCATCCATAAGGTGTTGTTTAACATGTTTCTCTATCCTTTGTGTTTCACCCATATAGAAAATACATAAAAAGTGACTGAAAATGAATATACCAAAGTGTTAACTCTGTGAATGTTGAAATTATCAGAAATTATTTTATTCTTCTTTGTATGTTTATGTATTTTTTTTTTTCAAGACAGAGTCTAGCTCTGTCGCCAGGCTGGAGTGCAGTGGCACGATCTCGGCTCACTGCAACCTCTGTCTCCCAGGTTCAAGCGATTCTCCTGCCTCAGCCTCCCAAATAGCTGGGATTACAGGCAAGCGCTACCATGCCCAGCTAATTTTTGTATATTTAGTAGAGATGGGGTTTCACTATGTTGCCTAGGCTGGTCTTCAACTCCTCACCTTAGGTGATCTGCCTGCTTGGCCTCCCAAAGTGCTGGGATTACAGGCATGAGCCACCACGCCCAGCCTAGATGAAGTTATTAAATGTGTTTTCTCTATACCCAAATTCATTTGTGATTGAGGTGAATTTGAACAAAGGTCATGCATCGCAAGTCAATTATCAAGTGTCTATATTCTTCTGTAAGGATACATTTATTTATTCTTTTGCCCTGAGTGAATTCAAAGAAAGCACAACTGAATGAAATCCATTTATAAATGTTTAAATGGCCCATCAAGTAGCAGAAATGAATATGAAGTTTTGATTGTCTTCCCAGGATTATGGATGTGACAAACCAAACATTGCCATAAACGATTTAGCAATGTAGAACAGTCACCACACCAACATATATTTTTAATTTGGATCATTTTATCTCTTCCATGATGAGTTATGAAAATTGCAGAGCTTTTAATAATGAAAGCTTTAAGGGCTCAAGAAGGACAAGGCAGCCATTCAGGTTCTCTATGAGTCCACACTTAACATTAGACTTATATTCTCCTAAATACCTATCCACCTAAGTTAGAGAAACAAAACTTGTATTTACGTTTTGTTTTAATATGAGTTCTCGTAAGTAATTTTACTTGGGCCATGGGGTTCATTCACATTGCTTATCTAAACAGTTTCAGTACCAGCTGATATAGCATGAAAATCTGGCAAAGTATTTTCTTAGTATTCAATTAATTTTTGTCCTACTTTGGTTAGCAGTTTTATAAACCAGTCAATCTCTTCATTAGAGTTCTGAGAATTCTTACCGAGTTTCAATAATATTATCCCAAAGTTATCAGAAACCTGTATTTAAGGGTGCATTCCATGCCATCGTTTGGTGAACCTCTTTGAAGATAATGCTCCAAGATTTTGCTTGCTTGTGAATTTTTCAGAAACTGCATTAGAATTAAGCAATTAAATGTGGAAACAACTTAAAATGGTTTAGTTTAAAACATAGTTGACAAGGAAATTTGGTTATTTCTGTGGCCTACAATGATTTAACATAACAACCATAATTATAACTGATGGTACATATCCAGACATACTAGAATTTTAGGAACCCTATACAATTTTGGAACATATATTATTAAAATTTATAAAAATATAAATTGAAGAAGGTTAAACATTATTTCTTATTTGACAGTGCTTCTCCTGTAATTTAACAAATCAGATAACCCTGTTTATCTCTTTTGGATGCTTCAGGTTCCCTCTGTAGTATCCTAAAGTGAGAGGTCAACCAAAAAGACTTAATTTTGAAGTTGAAATTTGATTTTTAGGAAGGCTGTCAAATATGTCAAAGGGTTAAAACACTTGACCAAATAGGATCACAGGTCACTCTAAAATAATAATCATTCATGTTGCCAAAATGATAAAAATGTTTTTAAAAGCAAAAATCCTCATTTCCAATATTAGGTTAGAGGCGGGAAAAATGAAATAAACAAGTAAAGCAAAAACCTTTACTCTTTGATAGAGAGGAGACTGTGGTTTCTGAATAATCAAAATACCTGAGAAAGAGAGCAGGAGACACAATCTGTCTCTCCTTCGTTCTTTTTTTTTTTTTGCATTTTACTTGAAAAGGGAACAGCAATATTTTAGTAACACTTATTAATACTATATGAGATTTTTTGTTCAAAAGAGAAAAACCAAATAATACTTTTGTATTAGTGTAATATCAATATTAAACTTCTTTAATAAAACCTTATAAACAAATTAATTTTAGTCAGTTTTGACCACCAGATTTCCACAAATCTTTTTTTTTTTTTTTTTTTTGAGACGGAGTTTCGCTCTTGTTACCCAGGCTAGAGTGCAATGGCGCGATCTCGGCTCACCGCAACCTCCGCCTCCTGGATTCAGGCAATTCTCCTGCCTCAGCCTCCTGAGTAGCTGGGATTACAGGCACGCGCCACCATGCCCAGCTAATTTTTGTATTTTTTTAGTAGAGACGGGGTTTCACCATGTTGACCAGGATGGTCTCGATCTCTTGACCTCGTGATCCACTCGTCTCGGCCTCCCAAAGTGCTGGGATTACAGGCTTGAGCCACCGCGCCCGGCCCCACAAATCTTTTATAATTTCTTATATAGTCTTATTTTTTCAGCTTTTTGTATTTTAGTTTTATTTATATCCTGTTTTATTCCTTTTAAGTAACTTCAAACTAGACAATTTTTTAAACAAATACACATTTTCTTGCCTTTATAACTTTTCTCATCAAAAGCATATCTTGCTTTTGTTTATACACTCTCAATACAGAATTTTTTTTCACATTTAGTAGTTTTAATTACATGTATTAACTACATTAACTGTTAGCAACTCTAATTTCTAATGAAATCCTTAGCAAGTAATTTTGAACTGTTTTATATTAGTATTTGTGCAGGAAAACCATTTTATAACTTTTCGGAAGATGTTTTCTCAGATTATTGTTTATTAATCTAAATATATTTAGCTTTTCTATACCGTATAAATAACATACCGAGGTATATACACGTAAACTTCTGTTTAATAATGAATGTTTTGGCATTTTAACTTACAAATGACTCAGATTTTTTGGTTATTATTTAATTTAACATAATATAACTTTAAGATTTTTCTTTTAGAAGACATGGTGATTGTAGTTAGCTGTGTATAAGATTTTTAATTACTGAAATAATTGTGAAACTGTGATAGAGGTACCCTTCCTAATGTCTTCCCCAGTCATCTTGGGTCTCAAGTAGCCACCTGGTATCCATGATAACCATGAAGGGGACAGGACCTGTTTTGAGTCTTGAATTCACATACCAGATGTAGAGCTCAGGTCAGAAGACTGAGCTGTGAAGACGCCAAGAGGATCCAGCCCCATCCAGAATAGCCAGGAACCAAAGCTGGGGCAAGAAAGGAGGGGGCCACGTTAGGCTTTCCTCTAATTTGTAGCTGCTGGCCTAGGCACTGAGAACTATCTCCAGATCTCACGAAAGTCACTTATCAGGATCCCCCAAATCCATAGGCTCGAAACCAGAAACATAAGCTTACAGTCAAACTAAGCAAGTATTGAATTGTATTTAACTGACAATTTTGAACCCATTTCTACTTTACCAATAATTTAAAAACCAGCTTTATTTACCAAACATTATTATATACACATAACATATATAGACCTAGAGACAGACTGATCTTATAGTGTTCATAAAGGTTTCTCATTTGCTGGCTTTTAAATAGTTTTTATTTTCCCCATTCAGACTATTACTCTTCCAGTTACCTGTTTCATTGCCTAAGCAGTTGTTAGCTAGGCAACTCCAAATCTAAAGGGACAACTCTTAAATGAAAAAAGAAAATTTATATTTCAAAAGCACAGAGCTAAGACTTTAGGCCTAAATATAGTATCATTACTTGCTCAAACAAAGGAAAAAATGTGTAAGTAAAGTTCAGTTAAGACAAGATGGCCAGAAAAGCACCTTAAACAAAGGTATGACTTACTATATAAATTTAAAACAGTGGTTAGAGTTTCTGATGCATACAAGTAGACACCTTCTAATGGAGATTTCCTTTATAGATATAAATTTCTTTTACAAAGGATTTCAAGATACCTAGTTAAATTCTAGAAAGAGGTATTTTAGTCCCATTGGTGGTCTTTTTAATTTAGCTACTGTTTCTTAACTAGAATTACTGAGTTCAGGATGGAGCCCATTAAGGAAAATGGCAAAGAAAGCGTTTTCTAGGCCTAGACTCATTCTGCATAGGTATGAAAAACAAGCAAACATGGTTTACTTGAGAACATACCGTTTATAAACACTGTATCTAGGATAGCTTTCTTTTCGACTTTGGGGCAGGATGGTAACTAAGCCAAAAGGTTAGCAGATTTAATTTTTCTTACCAATTAGTTTAAGCTTTTTTTTTTTAAAAGTTTTTCCTCAACTGAAATGTATTTAAGACATTCTAATTTATATGTGTAGGTTTTAAGTCTCTCCAAAACCTTATCATTTTTTCTGTTTTTTGTGGGAATGTCATGGACTTGAGGGTTTAATTGACCAAATCACACTGGATGTGAAACATGGAAAATCTGGTGGCATTTTAGAAGATTTAGTAAGACTACGTAAATTAAAGTGGAGCGCTAGAATTTAAATAAATTAGGGCTCAGCCAAAGAAGTGGATTTTTGGAGAGATGTAGTGCAGCAATATGTGAGCTCTCCAAGTAGAAGCTGCCTTGACTTCTTACCTACCACTGTTTAATTACAGAAAACTGTGCTATTGATTAAGAATCTTTACCAGACATTCAGAAATTTCTGTAGAGTACTTTGTGTTCATTATTTTAGTAGGCCAAAGCTCAAAATATAAAATAATAGATAGATATTGATGGCCGATTCATGAAGAGACAGTCAAATTAGTGTTATTCCACTGGAAGGAAAGGTTAAAACCTAAAACGTTAGAAAGAAAAGAAAACACATCTCTGATTATCATCCAAAAAATATCTCTGCATTAACCATATCAGAGGACAGTTTAACCTGAGTTAATATAATATGATCCAAAGTAAATGTATGAGAATGGAAAGAAATGAACACAGTTAAATATAAAGAGAGTTAAGATTTTAGATCAGTTTCTTGCCTACATTTTTTTTTTCCAAGAGGTTTCAGGGGCAATGCCATTGGAAATACATAACAGCAACAGTGGTAATAGCTATAGAGAGATTCCTCCCTAACGGAAAGAAAGGGATGGATGACCGAGGAGGTGTTTATACCTCCTTTTCTCAGCAAACTAAATATTAGACAGTATTGCTGTATGTTCTCCACAAATGGAATTTTCTAGGGAAAAAGCATAGGAAGTAAATATATTTCTTAAACAATTAAAAACAAACTTTGAAAATTTGTGATTTTATTCTTATTTGAAAATCTGAAAATACATTTGATGTGCAACATTATTCTAGTAGGTACACTATTGCTTAAAGTTGTACCTATGCTTTGTACCAGCTGATGTATGTTTTCAGATGTTCTGGTTTATCTCACTTGGTTTTTAAAAACAGCTAAGCTCTTTCATTTTAAACTCTCTGAAGGATTCTTTTTTTCCTTAGTTGGAGGAGATTTTTTTGATTTTTAGTAGAGATAGGGGACTCACTATGTTGCCCAGGTATTACTGGAAAAGGGGTCCTGATCCATACCGCAGGAGCTTGGATCTTGCACAAGAAAGAATTCTAGGCGAATCTATAGAGTAAATTGAAAGCAAGTTTATTAGGAAAGTAAAGGAATAAATAACGGCTGCTCTATAGGTGGAGCAGCAGTATGGGCTACTCGACTGAGTATATTGTTCTTTCTTGATTATATGCTAAACAAGGGGTGGATTATTCATGAGTTTCCCAGGAAAGGGTGGACAGTTACCAGAACTGAGGGTTCCTCCTCCTTTTAGACCATATAGGGTAACTTCCTGACATTGCCATGGCATTTGTAAACTTCCGTGGTGCTGGGAGGAGTGTCTTTTAGCATTGCTAATGCATTATAATTAGCATGTAATGAGCAATAAGGACGAACAGAGATCACTCTCATCACCATTTTGGTTTTGGTGCGTTTAGGGCTGCTTCTTTACCACATGCTGGTCTATCAGCAAGGTCTTTGTGATCTGTATCTCATCCTGTGACTAGTAGGCCTCAGCCTTATTTTACCCAGCCCCTATTCAAGATGGAGTCCCTCTGGTTCGAATGCCTCTGACACAGCCTGATTTTAACATTCTGGGCTCGAGCAATCCTCCAGCTTTGGCCTCCCAAAGTGCTGGGATTACAGGTGTGAGTCACCACACCAGGCCTGTATCGATAAATTTAAATAAGACTGTATTTTGCTTCCAGTGTTAAAAATGAAGTAAGACTTTAGACAGGACACTAAAGATCATTTCATCACATAAAGATTATTTTTATCCTCTTGGATATTATACTAATCGCTTTTTTGCATTCTGGCATTTTACTTTGAAATATTTTGTTTTTTAATTATTGAAAGACCAATTGCATGAAAAGAATAATTACTAAATCTCTAATATGCTAAGCATGTTCCTGACTTTTATAAAAAGTCAGAATAATGAATAAGTGCTTTTCTTGTACTATGAGAATGTAAACCAAAAATAAAAATCTAAGCCCTCCTCCCCCAGTTGATTGAATGGACCCCTGCCCTTAGCCAAAGCCATTCCAAAGATACATGAGAAACTCGTTCAGGCCATGATGGGAAGGGGGTTTGGTTATGCCTCATTATATTCTTTGTTGGAACTCAGGCATAACTGATTAGCATTAACATTAAAACAGATATTTAAGACTGACAAAACAGACTCTTTGTAGCAAAGGATACCACATTCCAGCCTAATATAGCAAAACATGAAGGATAGCAGGCCCTGAAAGAAATGAAAGTATTTTACTGCAAGATACGTTTCTTTGACACATTTTGAAATGGCCCTGCAAAGCTGTCTCTTCTGGGGGAAATTTACATTCAGTAGAGAATTGCCTTCCCTTTTGCTGGTCTTTGTCTGGTCCTGAAGAGATTACCTGAGAGTATAGCACCTTTTAAAGGCTTGAGTAGGACATATTTGCCATCTTTTGTCCCTAAGGGCAGCCACCTATGAGACTTTATTTACGTAATAAGAACCTTGGTCTCCACAACCCCTGTCTTAACCCAGACACTCCTTTCTGTTGACTCCAGATCTTATATAATAATTTAACTCTTTCAACCAATTGCTAGTCAGAAAATCTTTGAATTTGCTTATAAGGCCTTCCCCTGCTTCAGGTTGTCCTGGCTTTCTGGACCAAACCAGTGTATACCTTACATGTATTAACTGATGTCTTATGTCTTCCTAAAATATGTAAAACCAAGCTGTAACACTTTCGGCACATATCCTCTGGACCTCCTGAGGCCATGTCACTGGTTATGGTCGTCACATTTGGCTCAGAATAATCTCTTCAAATATTTTTCAGAGTTTGTTTTTTTCATCAACAGTAATCATGAGGAAAATAGGATGTGTTGAAATGAGATTCAGTGGGAAATTTGGCTTCGTTTTCATTTGCTCATGAACAGGAACTTCTAGAAATGTTGATGCAGCAGAAGTAAAAGATATATTATTCCTATGTGTGTTGAGATAAGGAACAAAGTGAGGCTGTAGATTTTTTGTAGTTTGAATTTCTATCAGAGATGGCTGGACTATAGCCAGTAGCTCATATTTCAACTTAGTTTTGTCGTATTTTTCACACATGCTGTATCCCAGGATACCCAACAGATCTAAATTTGTACATTTTACTTTTAGAACTGTTCAAAAATAATCACGAAGCACAGACCACATGAAGGCCAAAAATTAAGCAGTTTTAAAATGAATAGGGAACAGATGATCTTTAGAGTGCAAGATGAATAAGAATTTTTCTGTACTGAATGTCAAGAAAGTTTGGAGTAATCATAGTGAAGTAGGATGGACATTAAAAGGAAAAAATATTCTGTGTGAATTGAATATGTCCCATCTCCCTCTGTGAAGTCTGAATGTCATTGCCATCCCTAGGTATAATGAGTTAGGTATTTGCTTCAGGCTCTAGGCTCTGAGTGGTGCTTGCTATTGTAGTAACCAGCTCTGCATAGCTGGCCAATTATTTGAGGAAACAGTGGCATGCGGAGAATTTTTAAAGTTCTATGTAGGAAAACTTGGGCTTTCTTTAGAGCAAAGCACAGCCTCTTGCAAAGAGGATCCCTATTTTTTTTTTTCCCCACTATATCCAACTGGCTGACCTTATTATCTTGATGTGATTTCATCTTCTTTGGAGATGAAAAGTGTGTAAAAGAGGGAAACACAGATCATATTGTGATTTCTCCTCAACTACATATTATCTCTAGGATGACCCCTAAGTATCCTTAATAATAATCTTACCTGCAGCACTTTGATTGATTGATTGAGATGGGATCTCACTATGTTGCCCAGGCTGATCTGGAACTCCTGGGCTCACATGATCCTCCTGTCTTGGCCTCTCAAAGTGCTGGGATTATAGGTGTGAGCCACCATGCCCGGCCCCTTAGAGCACTTTTAATTTGGTTAATAATAATTTTGCACATGGTTATATACATGGAATATATTTTAAAAACATTTTTGTACTAATGTTTTCTTCCCAACAAGGTAAGTTCCTTCAGTAAAAGGTCCTTGTATTCTACTGATAGCAACAACAGGCAGAGAAATTCTAGGCAGACAGGGGCAGTCCCTGACAAAACCCCACCTTCAAGCCAAAAAGCCTGAAACTTGCATCCCAAAGCGAGAACTTCTATCCCTGTTTGCTTGCTTAAATGTTGCCTTTTCCTAAACTACCCATGGCCCACCTCGCCCCCAATCTTGTGCCCATAAAGACTTCAGACTCAGAAGCAGAGAAGCGGCTGAACATTGGAGAGAAGTGACTTGACTTCAACGGACAGCTTGATGACTTGACTTTTTGGATAAGAGCCCAACCAGAGACAGCCGGACTTGAGAAGATTACCTGCCCATCCTATCCCCTTTCCAGCTCACCTTCCAGCTGAGAGCCACTTTCATCATTCAATAAAATCCTTTGCATTCACCATCCTTCAATTTTTCCATGCGACCTCAGTTTTCCTGGACGCCAGACAAGAGCTTGGGAGCCACAAGTACAGATACCCAAAGAAAGGCTGTCACACTGGCCCTTGTCCTTGCTGGCTGAGGGCAGCCATCCCACACGATGAGGCAAAGGGCCCACTGAGCTGTTAACTGTTAAGCCATCTGTGGATGGCAGAGCTAAAGGAGCACTGTAACCACCTTTTGGGGCTTCAAGAGTTGCAGGCACGCAATCTATATGCTGCCACATGACCCACATGGTGTCTGCTTCTGCCAGCACCCAAAAGCAGTTGACTGGTTCCTGCACTTGCTTGCCTGGTTCCTGCACTCATTCACTTGCACGCTACCTCCCATGACAGGTAAATGGGGCAAGCTAAGCAAACAAGGCACCCCTGTCGAGAGTCCTGTGAAAGGGTCAAGAAAATATCCTTTCAGCTCATTGCAACCTCCGCCTCCCAGGTTCAAGTGATTCTCCTGCCTCAGCCTCCTGAGTAGCTGGGATTACAGGCATCCACCACCATGCCTAGCTAATTTTTGTATTTTTAGTAGGGATGGGGTTTCACCCTGTTGGTCAGACTGATCTTGAACTCCTGACTTCAGATGATCCACCTGCCTCAGCCTCCCAAAGTGCTGGGATTACAGGTGTGAGCCACCACGCCTGGCCAAGAAGTTATTTTCAGCATATAACTGGAACTGAACATGCTGGCCCATATAGTACATTCCTCTTCACATTTGCTAAACATTGCCAAATTGATTTCTAGAGTAGATACAATAATTTATCTTCTCTCCACGAATATATGAGTTTCTTCCTCTGCATTCCTATAAACACTTGGTATTATCAGATTTAAATTTTAAGAAACTTATGAAAGTAAAATAATTATCTCTTCTTTTTCTACTATTTTCTTTATTTTTGCTTTGATCTTTATTATTTCCTTTCTTCTACAAATATTTGGTTGAGTTTGTTCTTGTTTTTCTGGTTCCCCAAGGTGCAATATTAGGTTGTTTATTTGAGGGCTTTCTTCTTTTTTAAGGTACTGTTGTTATCAACTTCCCTCTTAGAATTGTTTTCAGTATATTCCATTGCAAAAACATGTTGTATTTCCATTTTTGTTTGCCTCAAGAAATTTTTTAGTTTTCTTTTTAATTTCTTCATTGACCCATTATTCAGGAGCATATTGTTTGATTTCCACATCTTTGTAATGTTTCCAAGGTTCCTCCTGTTATTTATTTGTAGTTCTATATCATTGTGGTCAGAAAAGATACGTGATATAGTTTCTGTCTTCTCAAATTTGTTAAGACTTGTTTTGTGGCCTAACATATGATCTGTCATGGAGAAGTGTTCATGTGCAGGTGAGAAAAATGTGTATGCTATAGCAGTTGGATGGAATGTTCTGTAAATCTCTCAAGTCCATTTTGTCCAGAGTACAGTTTAAATCTGATGTTCCTTTATTGGTTTTCTATCGGATGATATGCTCATTACTGAAAATAGGATGTTGAAGCCCCCTACAATTATTGTATTGCAGTCTCTCTCTGTTTAGATCTACTGATATTTGCTTTATATATTTATGTGCACTGAGATTAGGTTCATATATATTTACAATTGTCATATCGTCTTAATGAATTGACTCCTTTATTACTAAATAATACCTTCTTTGTCTCCTTTTACAGTTTTTGACTTCTAATCTGTTTTATCTAGGTATAGCTACTCCTGCTTTCTTTTGGTTTCTCTTTCTAAATATCTTTTTTTCTTTCCTTACTTTCAATATATTTGTGTCCTTACTGGTGAAATGAATCTCTTATAAGCAGCATATAGTTGAGTCTTTTAAAAAGAAAATGTATTCAGCCATTCTGTGTTTTTTAGTTGGGGAATTTAGACCATCTTTAGTCACCGTTACTCTTGATATGCAGGGCCTTTATTACAGCCGTTGTTACTCATTTTCTAGTTGTTTTGTAACCCTTCTCTTCCTTTTTTTCCTTTGTTACTGTCCTCTTTGTCTGTCTTTGTGGTTATTTTCTCTGGTAGTATATTTTAATTCTTTGCCTTTTATTTTTAGTGTCTCTATTACAGGATTTTTCTTTGTGCTGTCATGAGGCTTATAAAAAACATAATTATAACAGATAATTGCAAGCTGATAACAGCTTAACTTTGATCACAGACACACAAACCGTCTACACTTTAAAATGTTTTAAAGTGTATTTTATTTTTCATGTGACTAATGACAAGTGAGGCTTATCATCTTTGCATGTTATTGACTGCTTATATTGCCTTTTCTATCAATTGCCTGTTTGTAGTCTCTGCTCATTTTTTCCATTTAATTCTCTTTTTTGGCAAAAGTAGTTTATATATTCTTTATTGAAATCTGTTATATACATTGCAGATATCTTCTCCTAGTCTGGGGCCTGTCTTTTTATCTTATTTGTGATTTTTAACACACAGAAGTTGTCATTATTGATATTTTTAAATGTTTCAGTCTTCTGCTTGATAGTTTGTATGTTATTTTTAACTGTATTAAGATATAATTAATATAAAATAAATAGCACATATTTATAAAGTGTTTGATAAGTTTTGACATACTAGTTATATGTATATTTTAGTGAAACCATTGACAGAGTTAATATAATGACATGTTTATCACCCCCAAGAGTTTCTTCATTCCCATTCGTTATATTTCTTTACCTCTTTTTCCTGCCCTCAAAGTCCCAGTCACCCACTAATCTGCTGTCTGTCTTCCATATCCTAACTGATTTGCAGTCTACTTTATCAGTTATTGAGAGAAGGGTGTTGATGTCTGACTTTAATTTTGGATTTATCTGTTCATACTTTCAGTGCTATCAGTTTGGTTTTTTGTTTGTTGTTTGTTTATTCATTTTAGAGATGTGGGGCCTCACAGTGTTGCTCAGCTGGAGTGCAGTGGCTGTAAATAGACTTGATCATAGTATACTGCAGCCTTGAACTCCTGGCTCCTGGCCTCAAGTGATCCTCCTGGTGTCAGCCTCCCAGGAAGCTGGGACTATAAGCACATGACCCAGTGCCTGGCTCTAGTTTTTGCTTCACATATTTTGAAACTCTCCTATTTAAGGTATACACATTTTTAGGATTATTAATATTACTTGGTGAATTGACCCTCTTACCATTACATAATTGACTCTCTCTATCCATGTGAATTTTTTTTTTTTGCTTTGATGTCTGCATAGCCTGATGTTTATATAGCCACTCCAGTTTTCTTCTGATTATTTTTTTAATGATATCTTTTCCTATCCTATTACTTTTAACCTCCTTATGTCATTATATTTAAAATGGGGTTCCTTAAAACTTAATGATAAATTCAAATAATAAAAAATAAAATAGGATTCTTGTAGACAACATGTAGCTAGATCTTGTTTTTGATACAGTATGACAGCCTGTCTTTTAATTATTGCATTTTAGATTATTTATATTTAATGTAATTATTGATATGTTTGGATTTAGGTCTACTATTTTATTTGCATTTTTCTTATTTTTCCTTCTTTTTTATGTTCTTCTTATCCCCTTGCTTGCCTTCTTTTTGGATTATTTGAAAATTTTTTAGTATAGTTTGAATTAATCTTTTGGGTTAACAATATTTCTTTTTTTTTATCTTTATTCTACTAGTGGCTGTAGGTATTGTAATATACATACTTAGCTTGTTACAGTCTATTAAGGATTTATATTTTACCACTTTCAGTGGAATATAGATAGATATCTTACCACCATATAGGTCTCTCCTAACTTTATGTTGTCATGTCCTATATGTTATAACTATATACATAGAAAATTCTACCAGACATTGTTTTGATTTTTTAGTAACTATCATACATAACTTACAAGGAGAAAACATTATATATTTCCAGATAGTAACTATTTCTGTTGGTCTTTTTTAATGTTTTTAAGTTCCTTTGGTGTCATTTCTTCCCCCGCTGAAGAATAAAATGTCTTTTGGAGCAGGTCTTTCTACTTCTATGAGGTCAACTTTTTCTGGCTTCCCCATAAAAGTGAGAACATGTGGTATTCAACTTTCTGTTCTTGACTTATTTCACTTAACATAATGTCATCCAGTTCTATCCATGTTGCCTCAAATGACAGGATTTCATCCTTTCTACCTTTTTAAAGATGGCTATTAAAAATTTTTAAATCACACTTGTGACTTGCATTTGTTATTCACACTATATTTCTGTTGGACAGTATGGATGCAGTTAGTAAGCATATATCTCCCTTAGTTGATGTGCCAGGTTTCACTTGTGAGACATCTGATTCTATTCTGATTCTCATGCCTTTGTAAGGAACCAGGAAGATTTTTTTTCTGAAACTCTTTAGGAGATTTTATCCTTGTTATTCAGAAATTTCATAAGCATACACTGAAATGTGGGTAGTGTTTTGTTTAGTATGCTTAGAACACTTGGTAAGGTCTTTGAGTTTGTCTCTCTTTAGTTCTGAGAAAGTTTCTGCTAGTATTTTTTGGATTATTTTATTACTATTTCTGAATGAGAAAGGTCTTGTAGGATGCTAAATCCCTTGGATTGAGTCTCTGTTTTCTATAATTCTGTCTTATATTTTCTATTTTCTATCGCGCTGCCTTTTGGCAGTAGTTTGGGAGGTTACCTTATCCTTATCTTTTGACAGCATATTAAAAAATAGGGCTGGGCGCAGTGGCTCAGGCCTATAATACCAGCATTTTGGGAGGCTGAGGCAGGTGGATCACCTGAGGTAAAGAGTTCTAGACCTGACCTAGTAGGCTGGCCAACATGACGAAACCCCATCCTTACTAAAGATTCAAAAATCAGATGGGTATCATGGCACATGCCTGTAATCCCAGCTACTCAGGAGGCTGAGGCAGGACAATTACTTGAATCTGGGAGGTGAAGGTTTCAGTGAGACGAGATCATGCCACTGCACTACAGCCTGTGTGACAGCAAGACTCTGCCTCAAACAAAAAAAAAGTAAAATATAAAATAGGGGGAGATGAGATAGGCAATTTTAATTGTCTAGAACTCTTTCTTGTTCTCTGTTCTTTTATCAGAAGCCTGTTCTGTTAAATATCAGCCTTTATGACTTGCACGCTCTTAAATGTCTGTCAGGCTGCAAATTAAAATTGTTTTTAACATTTCTTTCTGTGTTATGAATTATGTTTCTTTTTTTTCCCATTTATTTTATTGCATTTTAGGTTTTGGGGTACATGTGAATAACATGCAAGATTGTTGCATAGGTACACACGTGGCAGTGTGATTTGCTGCCTTCCTCCCCATCACCTACATCTGGCATCTCTCCCCTTGCTATCTCTCCCCAGCTCCCCACCCCCCACCGTCCCTCCCCTATTTCCCCCCAACTGACCCCAGTGTGTAGTGCTCCCCTCCCTGTGTCCATCTGTTCTCATTGTTCAACACCCGCCTATGAGTGAGAACATGCGGTGTTTGATCTTCTGCTCTTCTGTCAGTTTGCTGAGAATGATGGTTTCCAGGTTGATCCATGTCCTTACAAAGGACCCAAACTCATCATTTTTGATGGCTGCATAATATTCCATGGTGTATATGTGCCACATTTTCCCTATCCAGTCTATCGTTGTTGGGCATTTGGGTTGGTTCCAGGTCTTTGCTATTGTAAACAGTGCTGCAGTGAACATTCGTGTGCACGTGTCCTTATAGTAGAATGATTTGTAATCCTTTGGATATATACCCAGTAATGGGATTGCTGGGTCAAATGGAATTTCTATTTCTAGGTCCTTGAGGAATCGCCACACTGTCTTCCACAATGGTTGAACTAATTTACACTCCGACCAACAGTGCAAAAGTGTTCCTATATCTCCACATCCTCTCCAGCATCTGTTGTCTCCAGATTTTTTAATGATCGCCATTCTAACTGGCGTGAGATGGTATCTCAATGTAGTTTTGATTTGCATTTCTCTGATGACCAGTGATGATGAGCATTTTTTCATATGTTTGTTGGCCTCATGTATGTGTTCTTTTGTAAAGTGTCTGTTCATATCCTTTGCCCACTTTTGAATGGGCTTGTTAGTTTTTTTCTTGTAAATCTGTTTTAGTTCTTCGTAAATTCTGGATATCAGCCCTTTGTCAGATGGGTAAACTGCAAAAATTTTTTCCCATTCTGTTGGTTGCCGATTCGCTCTAATGACTGTTTCTTTTGCTGTGCAGAAGCTGTGGAGTTTGATTAGGTCCCATTTGTCTATTTTGGCTTTTGTTGCCAATGCTTTTGGAGTTTTGGTCATGAAGTCCTTGCCTACACCTATGTCCTGAATGGTTTTGCCTAGATTTTCTTCTAGGGTTTTTATGGTGTTAGGTCTTATGTTTAAGTTTTTAATCCATCTGGAGTTAATTTTAGTGTAAGGTGTCAGGAAGGGGTCCAGTTTCTGCTTTCTACACATGGCTAGCCAGCTTTCCCAACACCATTTATTGAACAGGGAATCCTTTCCCAGTTGCTTGTTTTTGTCTGGTTTGTCAAAGATCAGATGGTTGTAGATATGTTGTGTTGCGTCCGAGACCTCTGTTCTGTTCCATTGGTCTATATCTGTTTTGGTACCAGTACCATGCTGTTTTGATTACTGTAGCCTTGTAGTATAGTTTGAAGTCCGGTAGTGTGATGCCTCCCGCCTTGTTCTTTTTGCTTAGAATTGGCTTGGCTATGCGGGCTCTTTTTTGGTTCCATATGAAGTTTAAAGTGATTTTTTTCCAGTTCTGCGAAGAAGGTCATTGGTAGCTTGATGGGGATAGCATTGAATCTCTAAATTACTTTGGGCAGTATGGCCATTTTCATGATATTGATTCTTCCTAACCATGAACATGGAATGTTTCTCCATCTGCTTGTGTCCTCTCTTATTTCGTTGAGCAGTGGCTTGTAGTTCTTCTTGAAGAGGTCCTTTACATTCCTTGTTAGTTGTATTCCTAGGTATTTTATTCTCTTTGTGGCAATTGTGAATGGAAGTTTGTTCTTGATTTGGCTCTCTTTAAGTCTGTTATTGGTGTATAGGAATGCATGTGATTTTTGCATATTGATTTTGTATCCTGAGATTTTGCTGAACTTGCTTATCAGTTTCAGGAGATTTGGGGCTGAGACGACGGGGTCTTCTGGATATACAATCATGTCGTCTGCAAATAGAGACAATTTGACTTCCTCCTTTCCTATTTGAATGCCCTTTATTTCTTTTTCTTGCCTGATTGCTCTGGCTAGAACTTCTAATACTATATTGAATAGGAGCGGTGAGAGAGGGCATCCTTGTCTGGTGCCACATTTCAAGGGGAATGCTTCCAGTTTTTGTCCATTCAGGATGACATTGGCTGTTGGTTTGTCATAAATAGCTTTTATTATTTTGAGGTACGTTCCGTCAATACCTAGCTTATTGAGGGTTTTTAGCATAAAGGGCTGTTGAATTTTGTCAAAGGCCTTCTCTGCATCAATTGAGATAATCATGTGGTTTTTGTCTTTGGTTCTGTTTATGTGGTGAATCATGTTTATAGACTTGCATATGTTGAACCAGCCTTGCATCCCTGGGATGAAGCCTACTTGATCATGGTGGATAAGCTTTTTGATGTGCTGTTGCAATCGGCTTGTCGGTATTTTATTGAAGATTTTTGCATCTATGTTCATCATGGATATTGGCCTGAAGTTTTCTTTTCTTGTTGAGTCTCTGCCAGGTTTTGGAATCAGGATGATGTTGGTCTCATAAAATGATTTGGGAAGAATTCCCTCTTTCTGTATTGTTTGGAATAGTTTCAGAAGGAATGGTACCAGCTCCTCTTTGTATGTCTGGTAGAATTTGGCTGTGAACCCGTCTGGACCTGGGCTTTTTTTGGGTGGTAAGCTCTTAATTGCTGCCTCAACTTCAGACCTTGTTATGGGTCTGTTCAGGGTTTCGGCTTCTTCCTGGTTTAGGCTTGGGAGGAGGCAAGTGTCCAGGAATTTATCCATTTCTTCCAGGTTTATTAGTTTATGTGCATAGAGTTGTTTGTAATAATCTCTGATGATGGTTTGAATTTCTGTGGAATCTGTGGTGATATCCCCTTTATCGTTTTTTATTGCATCAATTTGGTTATTCTCTCTTTTCTTTTTTATTAATCTGGCTAGTGGTCTGTCTATTTTGTTGATCTTTTCAAAAAACCAGCTCCTGGATTTATTGATTTTTTGAAGGGTTTTTGTGTCTCTATCTCCTTCAGTTCTGCTCTGATCTTAGCTATTTCTTGTCTTCTGCTAGACTTTTGAGGTTTTTTGATCTTGCTCCTCTAGTTCTTTCAGTTTTGACGATAGGGTGTCAATTTTTGATCTCTCCTTGCTTCTCACGTGGGCACTTATTGCTATATATTTTACTCTAGAGACTGCTTTAAATGTGTCCCAGAGATTCTGGTATGTTGTGTCTTCATTCTCGTTGGTTTCGAAGAACATCTTTATTTCTGTCTTCATTTCATTGTTTATCCAGTCAACATTCAAGAGCCAGTTGTTCAGTTTCCATGAAGCTGTGCGGTTCTGGGTTAGTTTTTGAATTCTGAGTTCTAACTTGATTGTACTGTGGTCTGAGAGACTGTTTGTTACGATTTCCGTTCTTTTGCATTTGCTGAGGAGTGATTTACTCCCAATTATGTGGTCAATTTTAGAGTAGGTGTGATGTGGTGCTGAGAAGAATGTATATTCTGTGGATTTGGGGTGGAGAGTTCTGTAAATGTCTGTTAGGTTTGCTTGGTCCAGGTCTGAGTTCAAGTCCTGGATATCCTGGTTAATTTTCTGTCTGGTTGATCTGTCTAATATTGACAATGGGGTGTTAAAGTCTCCCACTATTATTGTGTGGGAGTCTAAGTCTCTTTGTAAGTCATTAAGAACTTGCCTTATGTATCTGGGTGCTCCTGTATTGGGTGCGTATATATTTAGGATCGTTAGCTCTTCTTGTTGCATTGATCCTTTTACCATTATGTAATGTCCTTCTTTGTCTCTTTTGATCTTTGTTGCTTTAAAGTCTAATTTATCCGAGATGAGAACTGCAACTCCTGCTTTTTTTTTGCTCTCCATTTGCTTGGTAAATCTTCCTCCATTCCTTTATTTTGAGCCTTTGTGTATCCTTGCATGTGAGAATGGTTTCCTGGATACAGCACACCGATGGGTTTTGGCTTTTTATGCAATTTGCCAGTCTGTGTCTTTTGATTGGGGCATTTAGTCCATTTACATTTAGGGTTAATATTGTTGTGTGCGAATTTGATACTGCCATTTTGGTGCTAGCTGGGTGTTTTGCCCTTTAGTTGATGCAGATTCATCATTGTGTTGATTCTCTTTACCTATTGGCATGTTTTTGGAGTGGCTGGTACTTGTTGTTCCTTTATATATGTAGAGCCTCTTTCAGGAGCTCTTGTAAAGCTGGCCTGGTGGTGATGAAATCTCTGAGTACTTGCATGTTCACAAAGGATTTTATTTTTCCTTCACTTATGAAGCTTAGTTTGGTTGGATAGGAGATTCTGGGTTGAAAGTTCCTTTCTTTAAGGATGTTGAATATTGGCCCCCACTCTCTTCTGGCTTGTAGGGTTTCTGCCGAGAGATCTGCTGTGAGTCTGATGGGCTTCCCTTTGTGGGTAACCCGACCTTTCTCTCTGGCTGCCCTTAGTATTTTCTCCTTCATTTCAACCCTGGTGAATCTGACGATTACGTGCCTTGGGGTTGCTCTTCTTGACGAATATCTTTGTGGTGTTCTCTGTATTTCCTGGACTTAAATGTTTGCCTGCCTTGCTAGGTTGGGGAAGTTTTCCTGGATAATATCCTGAAGAGTATTTTCCACCTTGGATTCATTCTGTTTGTCGCATTCAGGTACGCCTATCAAACGTAGATTAGGTCTTTTCACATAGTCTCACATTTCTTGGAGACTTTGTTCATTCCTTTTTACCCTTTTTCCTCCATTGTTGCCTTCTCGTTTTATTTCATTGAGTTGATCTTCGACCTCTGATATCCTTTCTTCTGCTTGGTCAATTCGGCTGTTGATACTTGTGCATGCTTCGTGAAGTTCTCGTGTTGCGTTTTTCAGCTCCATCAATTCACTTATATTCCATTCTATTTTGTCCATTCTCGTTAGCATTTCGTCAAATCTTTTTTCAAGATTCTTAGTTTCTTTGCATTTGGTTAGAACATGTTCTTTAAGTTCACAGAAGTTTCTTACTACCTACCTGCTGAAGTCTGATTCTGTCATTTCATCACACTCGTACTCCATCCAACCTTGTTCCCTTGCTGGTGAGGAGTTGTGATCCCTTGTAGGAGGAGAGGTGCTCTGGTTTCGGGTGTTTTCATCCTTTTTGTGCTGGTTTCTTCCCGTCTTTAAGGATTTATCCACCTGTCGACTTTGTAGTCGCTGGCTTTCAGATTGGGTCTCAAATCTTTCAGATTGACGTTCTGTTTGTTGATGATGAGGTTATTTCTGTTTCTTGGTTTTCCTTCTGACAGTCTGGCCCCTCTGCTGTAGGTCTGCTGAGGTCCACTCCAGGCACTGCTTGCCTGGGGTTCACCTGCAGCAGCTGCTGAACAGTAAGGGTTGTTACCAGTTTTCTTCTTCTGCTATCTTTGTCCCAGAAGGATACCCGCCTAGTGTCAGTCTGATCTCTCCTTTATGAGGTGGCTCTTTGGATATATAGGGGTCAGGGAGCTGCTTGAGGAGATGGTCCCTTCTTTATAGGATCTCAAATGCTGAGCTGTGAGCTCTGTTGTTCATTCAGAGCTGCTGGGCAGGTACGTTTAGGTCTTTTGCAGCAGAACTCATAAGCTGCTTTTTGTTCCCAGGTGCTCTGTCCCAGGGATTTAGGGCTTTATGAGTTTCGGTTATCCTGCTGCCTTCTCTCTTTTTTTTTTTTTTTCTTTCAGAGCTGCCCTGTCCAGCAAGGAGACAGCCTAGTCACTGTCTGCCTGTAGAGGCTTTGCTGAGCTGCTGTGGGCTCCACCCAGCTGCCGAGTGAACTTCCCTGCAGTCCTGTTTATATGGGTGTAGTTAGAACTGCCTCGGCAATGGTGGCCCGCCTCTGTTAAGCCAGAGCCTCTCTGCAGTGGCGGGTTGCCTTGGCAAGGATGGGCTGCCTCAGCAATGGCGGGTTGCCTTGGCAACGGTGGGCTGCCTCGGCATTGGCTGACTACCTCTGTAGTGGCAGGCTGCCTTGGTAATGGCGGACGCCCCTCCCCCACAGAGCTGAACTGTCCCAGGTTCAGCTGTGCTTGCTGTGAAACACTCAATCCAGAGTTTCTGGTTGCTGTTCTTTTGTGGGAGTGGGACCAGCCTAGCCTGATCGTCTGGCTCCCTGCCTCAGAGCCTCTTTTTTTTTTTTTTTTTTTTTAAGTTGGTGTTCCAGTCGCCTGTTGAAGAGGCACCACGGTGTGTGTTTTTTCCCATGTGACAACTCACTGTGCTGGCTTAAACAGCGGCACTGAGATTCGTGGCACTTTTTTTGCCCTGGAATCTACTCTCCTGGCTCCCTGCTCAGTCCCCTTTTTAAGCAGACAAATGGGCGAGTTCCCATGGCTCCAATCGCCAGCCAAAGGGGCACCCGGACCTGTGTATTTTGTACAGAGAACTGCTGCTCCGGGGCGCCCACAAAGCAGCCGCGTGGGGCAAAGCAGCGGCGCTGGCCGGCACAGCCCTGCTGGCCGAAACAGCTGCTCTGGCGCCCCGTGGAGCTCCTGCGCCTGGGAATTTCCTAGTCTGTTGGCAATAAAAATGTGGCGTCCACTCACCTTCTGCACTTTCACTGGGAGCTGCAATCCTGAGCTCTTCCTAAACGGCCATCTTGGATCCTCCTACCAAATTTTGTTTCTTTTACAGTCAGTGGTTCCATTTGTTTAGGGCTGACTTCTGGAAGATGAGGCACATTTTAGATAAGAAGAATGTATAACCAAATGTGTTGAAGTAGAAATGTAAAAAGCTTTTTCTGGGAGCAATGATAATCTGATGATTGTAATACTGTGGGCATAGTGATGTAAGGGCCTGAACTAGTGACAACTGAAAGAAAAGAACTGAATAATTATGCAAGAAAATAAGTGTAACGGGGTGCTAATTTCTCCACTTTCAAAACTCCCACAGCACCCTGTTATTGAACTAATTTATGCTCCGTTGTAATGTTAATTATTATATCCATATGTCTTTCTAACTAAACTGTGACTTTTCAAGGCAAGGACTGTATCTTATTCATTCATTCTTTTGCAGATAATTATTGATGAAGCCCTGTTTCAAATGCTGGGGATAAAGCTGTATGCAAAGACAAAAATATCCCTGCCCTCAATGCCAAGGAATATATTCACTTAATTTTTATCAGTGCTGGGTATTCCCAAGTAAATATCTAATATGGGACCCAACTTTAAAAGGTAGTATTAAGATGGCCTGTTTGTGTCTGTTTAGGTGTATTGCAATAGGTTTTTTTTTTTTTTTTTTGTATTGAATTTTTTTTTTGAACTTGATACAAAAAATTACTGTGCATTCAGATTAAACCAATATTTCTTACCTTAATGAAAAATAATATAGCACTTTGATACAATGAAAAGAGCACTACCCTGGGAGAGTCTGGAGTTCTAATTGGACTCTACTGTTGAATAAGTTTGCACACTTTAACCTTTTTAGAGCCTTACTTTTCTGATATGTAAAATAAAAGGGTTGATATCTCTTAACACTCACACTTTGAATCTGAAAGTGGGGCAAAACATTCTTTCTTGTGGCCTTTGAATAAATGTTTTGTACTTTTAATTGAATGTCTGGAAACAAAATCAAGAGCTGTCATTTTATATATTTCACTTGAGTTATAATCAGTGGCTAAATGTTTTTTCCTTTTGTTTTACAGACTTAGGTCTGGATCAATATATAATAAAACGCTTTGATGGAAAGGTAAGCAAACTATGACACTTCTATACATATATCCTATTATTTTACTAAGAAGATTTTTAAGTTTCTCTATAGTTATATGTGAGAAATCACTGAATACCTATTTATCTTATCAAAAGAGCATGCTTAGGGTAGGAGGTCTGTACCTTCATATGCCTCTACTGAAAGAATCAAGCAGAAGATTCTATATTTTTCTATGTAAGGTAACTCTCATGTAGTGCCTACTGTATATATTAAGGGCTAATTTTGTGTCTGTTGACTTTTGAATGTTAATAGCCATCATAAAGATTAATAAGCCCCCCAATATTATATTGACATTTCTTACAAAACACTTCCCTGACTTGACCTTCCTCAGACTTTAAGATAGTGTTTAGCAATAATGTTTTTTTTTTTTTTTTTTTTTTTTTTCTACTTGTGAGATTGAGCCTTGCTCTGTAGCCCAAGCTGGAATACAGTGTTGCAATCTCAGCTCACTGCAAACTCTGTCTCCCTGGTCCCAGTTCAAGCAATTCTACCTCAACCTCCCAAGTAGCTGGGATTACAGGCATGAGCCACCATGCCCAGCTAATTTTTGTATTTTTTTATTAGAGACGGAGTTTCACCATGTTGGCCAGTCTGTTATTGAACTCCTGACCTCATGATCCATCTGCCTCAGCCTCCCAAAGTGTTGGGATTACAGGCGTGAGCCACTGCGCCTGGCCGCAGTAATCTTAACTGGAAAATTACAAAGGTCCTTGTAGTGCTTTTATAATAATTATGAGGACAACTCCAAATTTGCCTATAAGTTTGCACTGTATTTATTTTCAATTATTTATACCTGAATAAACAGTATAACAAATTATTCTTAGGTATAGAAAATGAGACTTTCAGTTTTATTATCTCATAAAGCAGTCAAATATATTTTTTCCTTTCAGGCTAAATTCTCCAAAAAGAAAATATTACACAGGGTCAGAAAGAAAAGTAAAGGGTCAATTTTACACAGGATAAAGAAGGCACTTCAGAAAGAAGAAAGAGCCAGGCATGGCTCTACAAAGCACAAGGAACAGGAAGTCAGAAGGAAAATCATGGAGTGGCTGGAAAAGGCAGGATCACAAAAGAGGGTCTAGATGGGGAGAGGTCAGGGTTAGTAGAAACTGATCTTGCAGAAATGTGCCAATTCCTGCATCATTACATAAAACTCCATATCATGGTAAGGTGGAGAGATAAGTGTTGACCCCTTTTGTACAATTGGAAATAATGAGTAGCTGCCTTAAGATTTGAGAGATCTCAGCTAAGGTACCTGCCTAAAAATTATCTTTCCCATTAAGGTGGCACAGTGCCTAAAGTGCCTCCATCTGTGAATATCCTCTTTTTAAAGTCACATATTCTAAAAGAATGATCAAAAAGGAAGGGCACTGAACTAGATTTTAGGAGACTTAGGCTCAAAGCCCTAACTCTGCTTTGGGACAGCTTCATCTTTTCTCTGATCCCTGGTGTCTCTGCTTTATCTATAATAAAGTACCCTATCCAGTGTAAGGACTTACTACAACACTTCTGATTTCAGAGTCTTTGGAGGGTCAGGTCCCTATCTTACCTGTTTTTGTGTCACTCAGAGTCCAGCATAGGCCTGGCAGACAGGAGGCAAACATTAAATGTTTGATGACTTGCAAAAAATTACAGTAGTCAATCACATGTTGCTTGGTGGAGGTCTGACTCATTAAGTCAGTAAGAACTTATAGCAAATTCATTTTAACAAATCGCTATTTTTGGTCACTGAAAGAATCCATAGTAGCATGAGAGTTTGCTCTTCTCTTGTATACATATGTATAAACCTGAAAACATACAAAGAAGTTGAATATGTGCAAGTTGAACAACAGATTAATGTGTTATAAGGGGATTTCCATTCTTAGAGATTTTTCAAATATAAAATCTGTAATGATAACTCATGTTTCCTGTATGCTCTTCAATTTTTTCCTGTTGTGGCCCAGTAACTATTTGGTCTACTTGATCCTAAGAATTGGCAGCTTTTGGGTGGGCGCAGTGGCTCACGCCTGTAATCCCAGCACTTTAGGAGGCCAAGGCAGGCGGATCATGAGGTCAGGAGTTCAAGACCAGCCTGGCCAACATAGGGAAACCCCATCCCTACTAAAAATTAGCCTGGTGTGGTGTTGGGCCCCTATAATCCCAGCTACTTGAGATGCTGAGACAGGAGAATCGCTTGAAACTGGTGGAGGTTGCAGTGAGCTGAAATCATGCTACTGCGCTCCAGCCTGGGCAACAAGAGCGAAACTCTATCTCAAAAAAAAAAAAAAAAAAAAAGAATTGGCAGCTTTTGGCATTATTGATGAGCTTCATCATTGTTTTCGTTGTATTAAATCTGTGAGCTTTACATTTCTTATTGCTAGTATTTTTCTGCTTTTCTTTTTTTTTTTTTTTTTTTTTATAAAATAGCAAGAATAAAATACAATAAAAGTGTTTGAGTACCCACCTTGTGGTGACAAAAATGGCAGTGTTTTTGTGTTTGGAAGGCAGATTTAACAGGTTATAGTTGCAAATGAACTGTAAGCATTAATTTTAAAATTGGAATAGGAAAGGCAAGATTTAGGAATATCAGTGTATGTTTGAAAGTATGACTTGTGTGAAACTCAGGCATATGAATGTTGACTTTACGGTAAAGGAGCATAGATTCTGAAAGAGAAATTAGAGATTCATAGAAGGAGGTATAGAATTGACCCTGAGCAGGCCAGTTTGTGCCTTAGCAATGAGTGACAATACATATTTTCCTTTTATCTACCTTATGATATGCACATTGAGTTCTTCATTTAAATCCTTTATTAATTTCCCTCAAATACCTTCTTGAGGTCTTGTTTTAGGCCAAGTTTAGGCTTCTTAAATAGGATCTTTTTTTATGGTTTTTGTATTTACAAATTTATGTCTTTATAAATTATTTCATGTGAAATTTAAGAAAGTAGTTTCTATACTAGTTTAAAACCTTATGTAGACTGGGCACAGTGGCTCATGCCTATAATCCCAGCACTTTGGGAGGCTGAGGCAGGCAGATCACCTGAGGTCAGGAGCTTGAGACCAACCTGGTCAACATGGTGAAACCCCATCTCTACTAAAAAATCCAAAAATTAGCCTGGTGTATTGGCAGGTGCCTGTAGTCCCAGCTACTTGGGAGGCTGAGGCAGGATAATCAGTTGAACCTGGGAGGCGGAGGTTGCAATGAGCCTAGATCACAACATTTCACTCCAGCCTGGCAACAGAGTGAGACTCTATCTCAAAAAAAAAAAAGGAAAAAATAAATAAAATAAAATCTTATGTAATGAAGAGTGCCAGATTCATTTAGTGTTTGATCAGTTTAAAAGTTTTCCATGGTTTTTTGTTATGTATGAAGTCCTTCCCTTGATAATTGTAACTGTCAGTACTTTCTCAACTGTCGGCCTTCTCATTTTTCTTTAGATCTTCATGATTCTTTTGTTCTCTCATTCAGAAAATCTTAATTTTTAAGTAGCTGGTTCTAGAATACACAAATTCTAAGATAATTTTCTGTTAAAAAAATAGATTCGTGTGGTAATGATATTATAGTACATTTTATGCATTATGGCCAGAAATGTAGTTAGAAAGCTAAACATCCAAGAGAAATTTCCTTTTAGATTTGCTTTGAATTTTAAATGGGTAATTTTCTCCCTCTCCCTTTTTTTTTTTTAAATTTGGAAGATAATTAGCTATTAAATGCTTAGAGAAAGAATTATTTACTCCTATTGTCTTAGCCCCCATTATCTTAACTTTTAGCACACTGTTTAACAAAGCCCAAAATTTGACCAGTAACAAACACTAGCTTATTTTATAGCATTCTAATTGAATTAAACATCAACCTTTTGTCATTAAAAGTAAGAAAAAATGTAAAAATATCATTTTCCTGGGATGTTTTAAATTCGTACCTGAATAATGGAACCTCCAGATGCAAAATAGGGAACAGTGTCCCAGCTGTTATTGACAGATAATTGTGCTTTGCCAAAATCTTTTTTTTTCTGCTGATCTGGCTAATTAACTAGAAGATTCCCTGTAAGAAGTAAATGAGAAAAAAAAAAAAAGAAGTAAATGAGACATTACTATTTCAACTGATTGTGAATGAAAACTGAATTTGATTAAGCAGCTTTTGAATTTGTAGGTGAATCTTTTTCTAGACCCCATTATTACTTTATGTTAATGGACACTAATACTTTTAGAATACTGGCAACTTCCCTTGTAGAAAAGTTACGAAATACGTTATTATTGTCACTTGCCTGGTCAGTTGCATTTCCAAACCATCTACTATCATAGGCCTTGTATAAAGAATGGTAACAGCTATGGTTACCATTGGTTTTAAGAATATGTTTCATAGATAAATGATATTATTTTTAAAATATGAGACTAGGTTTGAAAGTTTAAAACTTCAAATCTTGAAGATTTTCTCTTAGGAGACATTTGAAAATTATTATTATTATAAATAGCTTATAGCATTATAGAGATGGTAATACAAAATATGTTCTAACTTTGATGATGATGATGATTATTATTATTATTATTTTGAGAAGGAGTTTCGTTTTTGTCACCCAGGGTGGAGTGCAATGGTGTGATCTCAGCCCACTGCCACCTCCACCTCCCAGGTTCAAGCAATTCTCCTGCCTCAGCCTTCCAAGTAGCTGGGATTGTAGGCGTCTGCTACCATACCCAACTAATTTTTTTGTATTTTTAGTAGAGACAGGGTTTCACCGTGTTGACCAGGCTGGTCTCAAACTCCTGACCTCAGGTGGTCCACCCGCCTTGGCCTCCCAAAGTGTTGGGATTACAGGCTTGAGCCACCACCCCGGCTGGCTTTTGTTTTAATGTAATATGTCATAGATTCTTTTTAAATGCACCTTCCTGTGTTGAGTCCTTCTTGTGAAAAAAAATGCACCTTCCCCTGGTATCCATGTATTTTACTAAAGCTTTGTCAATATAGTCATTTCATGAATTTTGGATTATTTCTTTAATGGAAACTATAGTTTTTCTTTGTTTCATTTATCATCTTTTATAATATTACCATCTAGTTAGCCTATAAACAAAGCAATTATTTTGAAGTGGAGCCTTTATTTTACATCTTTATAATTTCTTTCATGTAATCATTTAGTTGCTATCTTTTATTTGCATGATTTATTTCAAGTGGTTTGTAGCCTTCTTTATTTTCCCATTTCCTCTTACCTGTTTTTCCCTCAGCAAACCAAAGATAGAAATTATAGTTTGTATTTTCTTTTTCTATTGCATGTAATAGGCAAGTTTCTCCACATCAGACATCACTATGTTTTCTTATAATGTTACAGAAGAAATTGCATGGTATAGATAAAATTTTTTCTTAAGCAAAGAATACCAATTTCCACAGTGTTGATGCAGCCCGCTTATCTCTTCTAAAAACTATGCAGTTTATGCCCTATTTTCAAATAGCAAAATTGCCTCTTGAAACCAATTGTTCATTATCATCATACCACAATGTATTTCTTTTTTTTAGAGAACAGATTTATTCTTTTCAACCTATTGATTCCCCTTTCCCCCAACCTCTCCCTGTACTTTTCAGAAATACTGCCTCTGAATTTTTTTCATTATTTGTAACTACAGTCCCCTCAGAACCTTGATGATCTCTCCAACTTGGAAGAATTAATATGTATTTTATTTCTACCTCCTTTATGTTACCTACAAGAATATTTGTTCACACGGAATAAGAAAACATTTTACATAAAAATGAAATATTATCCACATTTAGCTGTAAAGAGATAAAAGTATAGTCAAAACCAAGAAAGAGAAGTACTAATTATAGTGTCTATAACAGACAATATGATTAGAAGAGGAACAGATGGAAGTCATAGTTGAAAATCAAAGCTTTAATATTACTACATGCTCTTACTTTTACTAGGTGAAAGGTCTTTTTGAAAATATTAACAATGGAACTTTAAAATAAGATTCCTTTGGGGGGAAATTGTTGGTTCCTCTAAAGGGAATATGAACACATTTTTTTCCTATTATGTAATACTTCTTGGTGCTTTATTCAAGTTGTAATTATTTCTCGGATAAGGTAAGACTCTAGAATAAGGTCCAGTGTAGTTTTACTCCTTGACATATATAGTAAGTTTTAAGGAATTTTCTCTTTTAGAGTTAAATGTATCGAAGATCAAGGAAATGTAAATTAGGGCATAGGAAATAAAAGTCTCCTGGGACAGGATTTGATGAATCTCCACATTTATTTGAACTAGTCTAGGCAAATTCAGATAACAGGTTACAATGTGACATGTAATTCTGCATTGCTAATTAGCCACATCTTTCTTTTCCTTTCTCTTGGCTTCCAGAGACCTGAAACCAGTCAAATAGGAACTCTTGGTTAATTAATATATTTATTCAGGGTTTTGGCTAAATATGAATATGTCAATATAATTTTATTAGTTTTTCTTATGAGCTGTGTTTTCATTTGCCCTATGAATCCCATTTTTAAAGTAGAATACACCATTTCTGTTTTCTTTATATAGGGAAATTCTTGCTTTAAAAACACTGTAACAGATGCCAAGAGAACGAAAGTATTTCCTTAAAGCCAGAAGTTCCTCACAGATATTTCAAAGTCACATGTTACTTTGGGGAGTGATGATTGGGCCCTTTTTTAAAATCCCATTTTCACTCACTGGTTGTCAGTGTTTTTTGTTTGTTTGGTTGTTTGTTTTTTTTTTTTTTTTTTGGTTTAAAGTGAAATTTCTGGGCCAGGCCCAGTGCCTCAGGCCTATAATCGCAGCACTCTGGGAGGCCAAGGCAGGCAGATCATTTGAGGCCAGGAGTTCAAGACCATCCTGGCCAACATGGTGAAACCCCATCTCCACTAAAATTACAAAAATTAGCCAGGCATGGTGGTGCACACCTGTAATCCCAGCTATTTGGGAGGCTGAGACAGAGAATTGCTTGAACCTGGGAGGCAGAGGTTGCAGTGAGCTGAGATGGCACCACTGCACTCCAGCCTGGGTGGCAGAACAAGACTCTGTCTCAAAAAAAAAAGGAAAGAAAAGTGAAATTTCTAAATGAAAAATGCTTAACTATATTTGTCTTGTGGGAATTATCACCAATAATACTATTTTTGAGTGCTTATTATGTGCCAGGCTTACACATAATTACTCATTTAGTGCACACAACCACTATCTTAGCTATTTTTATTATCATTTTACAGATTAAGAAAATAAGAGCTGGGAGTGGTGGCTCACGCCTGTAATCGCAGTGCTTTAGAAGGCTGCTTGAGTTCAGGAGTTAAAGACCAGCCTGGGCAACATGACAAAACCCCTTCTCTACAAAAAATACAAAAAGTAGCCAGGTGTGGTGGCACACACCTGTAGTTCCAGCTACTCAGGAGGATAAGGTGGGGGGATTGCTTTAGCCCAGGAGGTAGAGGCTGCAGATTGCACCACTGCACTTCAGCCTGGGCAACAGAGTGAGACCCTTTCTCAAAAAAAAGAAAAAAAAAGAAAGAAAGTCCAGAAAAGATAAGTAGCCTAAAATCATACAGCTAGGATTGCAAAGTCTCTTAAACACTGTGTGATACCACCTTTTGTATGTCTAATCCAGCAGTGTATATGACCTTTTTTAAAATTTTACTGCCTTGCTTAATACTGTTGGCTCAAAAAACTAACCTTGATGTTTCACTTTCTTTTTGGTAAGAGTTGAAGTTAATCTTTTCTGGTTTGATAGAGTTTTGAATTCTACTTGCTTGCAAAAAAAAAAAAAAAAAAAGTGATAAAGTACAGCTAGAAATTCATATTAACTTGAGAAACCACATAGCACTTCGTTTTAAAGAAAGAAAATACGAGCTACATAAATTTTAATACCTGAATTTAAAAATCAGAATATCAATTTTACTGTTATTGGCTCCATTATTTCTTCATATATCATAAGCACCACTTGGCATCTTGAGAAGTACTGTCTTTTTTTTTTTTAAGCCATTACTCTTAAAATGAGCACTGTCATCTGTATTTGAAAACTTGGATCTTTGCTAATTGTAATCAAGGTTACTCTTTTGAGCAAACAGTATTAGGTAAGGTAGTAAAATTTTTAAAAGGTCATATACACAACTGGATTAGACATAAGAAAGCTGGTATCACACAGTGTTTAAGAGAATTTGGAATCCTGGTTCTACAATTTACTATTATAAACTAAACAATTTATTAACTCTTTCAAATATTGATTAATTATATGTTAAATATAGCATCATTTGAATGGAGCTGCTCATTATAGTCTTTAGACAAGCAAAATTTAGAACGTAATTAATTTACTGGCTGGGCGCAGTGGCTTATGCCTATACTCCCAACACTTTGGGAGGCTGAGGCAGGCAGATCACTTGAGATTAGGCGTTCAAAACCAGTCTGACCAACATGGTGAAACCTGAACTCTACTAAAGATAAAAAAAAAAATTAGTCGAGTGTGCTGGTGGGCACCTGTAATCCCTGCTACTTGGGAGGCAGAGGCAGGAGAATCACTTGAACCGGGAGGCGGAGGTGCAGTGAGCCAAGATTGCGCCACTGCGCTCCAGCCTGGTCAACAGAGTGAGACTCTGTTTCAAAAAAAAAGCCAGGCACGATGGGTCACAGCTGTAATCCCAGCACTTTGGGAGGCTGAGGAGGCTGGATCACCTGAGGTTGGGAGTTCAAGACCAGCCTGACAAACATGGAGAAACCCTGTCTCTACTAAGAATACAAAATTAGCCAGGCATGTTGGTGCATGCCTGTAATCCCAGCTACTCAGTAAGCTGAGAATGAAGAATTGCTTGAACCTGGGAGGCAGAGGTTGTGGTGAGCCAAGATCATGCCATTGCACTCCAGCCTGGGCAACAAGAGGAAACTCCATCTCAAAAATAAAAAGAATGTAATTAACTTACAAAAGTGAACTGAGGAACAAATTCAAGATTTCTTATCCTTTCACACCTGCTGGAATTTTCTGTTTTATTTTTAGTTACAGATTTTGCCATCTTTCTTCTTTCCCATCCAAAGTTCTTTAAATTATTTTAAAAACATTTGCTCAGTTTTCTCTTCTCTTACAAATTAGCAAATTTAGTTCTTTTTTACACATCATAACCCTAAAAAAAAAAATCTGGCTTTGGTATCTGAAATATTTTCCAAGGCATTTCCATTTTGAGTATCTCAGTACTCTGTTTGGCAGCTGTGTGTAAATGGTTAGTAGATGTTATAAAAGTATGCTGAATTGGTATGAAAAACGTCGTGGATTGCTGAACTTCTTTATCTGTAATAGAGTGACATGAAGAGTGTGGACTTTAGATATAGACAGTCATGTATTTAAATATAGGCTCTGCTACATAGTTGATGGGTAACCTTGAACAAGAGACCAGTTAACCTCTCTGTCAGTTACATTCTCAGTAAAATTGCGATGATAGGTAAAGTATCTAGTGCTACAAATTATAGCTATTGTGCATGACTTTGAGCCCTTTACTCAATTTATGAAAGGAGTTCTCTGTTATCATATATATGATCTTCTTTCTTGGTTTGCATGAAAAGCTGCAGACTAGTATACCATCTGCACAATTGTTCTCTCTACAGTCCTTTCCTTCCCAGTTCAATTAGCTATGAAAATCTCCTGTGCTACCTGGGCAGTGGCTCATGCCAGCACTATGGGAGGCTGAGACAGGCGAATCACGAGGTCACGAGTTTGAGACCAGTGTGGCCATCATGGTGAAACCCCATCTCTACTAAAAATACAAAAAATTAGCTAGGTGTAGTGGCAGGCACCTGTAATTCCAGCTACATGGGAGGCTGAGGCAGGAAAATCACTTGAGGCGGAGGTTACGGTGAGTTGAGATTGGGCCACTGCACTCCAGTCCTTGTGACAGAGTAAGACTCTGTCTCAAGAAAAAAAAAAAAAAAAAAAAAAAAAAATCTCCTGTGCTATTTCTGCAATGAGCAACTGGCCCTAGTTAGTCCATTAGCTAAAGAGAGGCTTCCAGTTTGATTTCACATTTCTGAGTTGTCCTTTGTTCACAGTTATTCATCTCATTTCTGAGCTGTAAAATCCCTTGGGTTCTGTCATATAAGTTTCAGCTGTAGGCTTGTAAATTGTTCATACCATCTATTTTTCAGTCAAGAAATTTTGTAATGCTACTCAGTGTGCTTAGAATAGGATAGTAAATTTAGATCAAATTTTATTTCATGGTTGTTGAAGTTTATTTATGGAAAAAACCTTTAAAACCATTTGATATTTGGAAATATTTTGGAGTGGTACCCAGCTAAATTAGCTAACAACAACTGCTTGTCCAAATGCCAGCCTTCATAATGACTGTTTTTTCTTTTTTAATACCAATGTGGATAGCACTTTACTTAATGCAACATAATTTTAGAGGAGATTTTTTTTCTAAGGAGCCATTCTGTATTCTTCCTTAGTTACTAATTATCTGAACTCATCCATATTTGATTGCCTATATATTAATATAAGTGGCAAAGCAACTAATTTGCCATGAAATTAAAAAACTATTATGTACATGAAATGGTAATGAGACATCCTTGTTTTGTTTTATTGTGCCTAGCTGATGATATCTAAAACATTTCTATGTATTCCTCATTTCCTATTTCCAGGTGTTCGGTGATATTATTACAGGTTTTAATTGTTTGTTTGTATATTATGTTTTGTGATATGTATATTTGATTGGTTTGTTCATATAATCAAACAATGTCAATGTTTTTTCTTTTTCTCATCTCCTGATTAGGATTTCTGGCAGGTACTGACTCAGCAGCATGTGCTTTAAATTAATTAATGCTCCAAAACCCATAGTAATGCTTCAGGAACAAAGGTTCAATGCATGATGTGTATGTCCTTCCCCTGCTCCCTTCAGAATGATTTTGTTCCTGTCACTTTAAATTAACATACTTGAATATAACAATCCAAGCACTGCACAAGTCCTTGAGAATTTAATACCCAGCATGATTTAAAAGGAATTTTTAACATTGTATGTTATACAAAAGGTTAAGAAACATGGTTTTAATCACTCTTATTAAGTGTAAGAGATAATTAATTAATTGGGTCACTTTAATAGTCTTACTTAGAGGCCAAGCCTGGTGGCTCATGCCTGTAATCCCAGCACTTTGAGAGGCTGAGGTAGGAGGATTATTTGAGCCAAGGAGTTCACAACCAGCCTGAGCAACATAGCAAGACCTCATGTCTATGAAAACATTTAAAAATAGTAATAGTCCTAGCTACTCAGGAGGTTGATGTGGGAGGACTGCTTGACCCCAGGAGTTGGAGGTTATAGTGAGCTATCATTGTGCGACTGTACTCCAGCCTGGGTGACAGAGTGAGACCCTATCTCTAAAACAAAAACAGAAAAGTCTTATTTGGGATATTATGTTCCTACTTGAACTGTAACAGGACTGATGAGACAACAGTAACTTCAAGTTAAAAATTAGTATTTTTTCTTTTGAAATTTCATACATAATAAATACAAATAAGCAGTTGCTTGGTTGCACTTTGTTCAATAAAATGGCTTAAGGGAAAACAAATGGAATATCTAGAAAGACTTTCTTATTTTGCTTTTCTGAGCTAATCAATTACTTTAACTTGGAAAAGCAACTAAATATTTGGAAAAAACCATGAAAAGAGTATATACTTGTAGGTTGGCAAAGGAGATCTTCAAGGACACTCCTAAAAGTACTTTTTGAATTAATTTTTGAAGGCTTGGGCTCTTTAATGGTAGTTTATAAATTATTAAAATTTATTCATTAAAATATTACTCTCACGTTGGTGGTGGTTGGCAGTCTTAAAAATATAAATTAAGCTGAATGGTAGTAATTAAATATGAATTAAGCTGAATTATAAAAATCTATTGGTTTAAAATAACTAATGATATAATTAATGAAGACCACAGGGTGCTGTTTATTTTTATAGTACATTTTTCCTGTACTCCTTTGTTTCAAAAATGGAGTGTTTCCTAGTAGTCCCCTTACCAAACCATCAAATTAGGTATCCTGTTATTGCTACGATAGATTATCTTCCTAAATACCTTTTCCTTTAACAGCATTTGAACCAAACCAACAAATACATTAAAAATTATGTCATAATAATTTATGGATGCTCCCATTATCAATGTTTCTAATCCTGGGAATTCTATTTTAGAACAGCCATGGCGCAAACATTATACAAAGTACCAAGTAGATCAGATGAGATACTAACACCTGTGATTGAGGCCAGCCACTTCTGGTTCTTTAATTATGGTAGGACAGTTTGTAGAGGGCAGCTAAAAACTCCTTCTCAAGACTGAGTGTGGTGGCTCATGCCTGTAACCCCAGCACTTTGAGAGGCTGAGGTGGGCGGATCAGAAGGTCAGGAGTTAGAGACCAGCCTGGCCATCATAGTGAAACCTCGTCTCTACTAAAAATACGAAAAATTAGCTGGGCGTGGTGGCAGGAGCCTGTAATCCCAGCTGCTTGGAAGGCTGAAGCAGGAGAATCGCTTGAACCCAGGAGGCGGAGGTTGCAGTGAGCTGAGATCATGCCATTGTACTCCAGCCTGGGCTAGAGAGCGAGATTCATCTCAAAAAAAACAACAACAAAAAAAAACTCTTTCTCTCCTTTAATAATTGTATGGCTTACAGCTTGAAGATTTAAAATGACTGGACTTGGATAGGTGTCCTTACTAATTAGAAATAGGTTAGAAAGGCAGCAGTTAGTAGGTGCTTAAAAGTCTCTGGAATCTGCAGCATTAAGTAGTCAACCACATTAGGTGACAAAAGAGCACCAGTCTTCTTTAAACTTTCACTGTTGAAGGCAATGTCCTTGGTTGATCAAGGATTCAAAATCAAGTTTTTCTGTATTCCTAAGGATATCTTGTGAATAAACTTTTTATATTAAAGAATAATAAACTTTTTTCTTAGGTAGTGGGAGAATTGTTTACCTATATTGGGTTCTATGAATATCACTCATTTTGGTGACACTAGTATAAATCCTTTAAGCTTCCAAAGGTCAATGAACAGTTATTTTGTTTCTTGCTTGCTTCCTTGCGGGGATTTGTTCTTTGCATGCTAAGTTTCTATTGACTGTGGAAAGGCTGGGATCGTTTTGTTTTCCTGGTAGCATAGAATGCTGTTCTTCAGATGCAGCATTATTAATGCTGTCAAATACTTAGACTGCTGTGAGGAGTATCCATAATGTCTCTTTCCAGTCTCTGAGTTCCACCACTACTAAAGTTTGTTCATCTAACCCATATGTTTGACTATTCAAGTTGAGAAATAAATAATAATATAATGATTAAGTGCACCAAAGAAGGGTGTAGTTTACTTAGTTGTCTCAAATATTCAGACTCCTATTAAAATATCTTTAAATCCATTTTTATTTTAGATTATGTTGTGTTTGAATTTGGGATCAATGAACCCATTTGATTTATCACTGTTGATTTGAAAACATAAACATGACTAACCATTGCATTTCTTACACCTTCATCTTTAGGTTTTTGCATCATAAAACAAGATTTGAAATTCACTTTGGTATGAGAGAACTTTCTTTAGTTCCAGGCTAACTTCTTTTTTCTTAGTTTTTAGCACAAATACTCTAGCATGTTTTAAGGTCACACAAATAAAGTTCTATAAGAGAGATATTAAACAAGTTATTTCTCCTTCTATTCTGGTAAAACAAATTCTCGGCTTAGCCTGAACATCTATTTATGATCTTTGGTTGTAAATCATATGTGTGAGGATAGCCCTTTATTTGCATATTTGTTTTTGGCATGATGCATTTTAAAAAATTCTCTTGAATAGAAAACAGCACCAATTACAGATAAATCTAACATTTATTAACTTAAAAGTATAAAGAATATTACACTTGAAGTGATGCACATTTTCAAAATGATTGAAATATACCTGAATAAGTGAAAGCTTTAAAAAATGTGCACTTGGCTGGGCGCGGTGGCTCAAGCCTGTAATCCCAGCACTGTGGGAGGCCGAGGCGGGTGGATCACGAGGTCAAGAGATCGAGACCATCCTGGTCAGCATGGTGAAACCCCATCTCTACTAAAAATACAAAAAATTAGCTGGGCATGGTGGCGCGTGCCTGTAATCCCAGCTACTCAGGAGGCTGAGGCAGGAGAATTGCCTGAACCCGGGAGGCGGAGGTTGCGGTGAGCCGAGATCGCGCCATTGCACTCCAGCCTGGGTAACAAGAGCGAAACTCCATCTCAAAAAAAAAAAAATGTGCACTTACATGATTGGCTTGGACTTTCTTCTTCAGCTTCAAGTTAACTTAGCAGATACAAACTAAGCCCTAAGGTAAATATTTTATGATCGTTAACTACTTCAAAAATATTCTGTCCTCATTAACATTTTCCGGAAATTGTGAACCATATAGATATCCAGTATGTTCCTGGGCAGTTGATCAATGTAACATAGTAATGATTCATGACCTGGGCTCTGGAGTCTCCTGCCACTTAATGGGATTGTCACCTGTGGCTACTTATTCAACTTCTCTAAACCTAGTTTTCTTATCTATAAAGTGCAGGTAATAGTATCACCTACCTCATAGAATTGCAGTGAGCACTTAAAGAGATAATGCAAATATAAAATGCCTAGCACAGTGCCTGGCATTTACTAAAGAGAGTAAATCAAGTGAAATGCTAACACCTATAATTGAGGTCAGTCACGTCCAGTTATGAGAAGTATAATGTTTAAGTTCTTCATGTGTCTTTAATGGTCATTTAAGGGATACCTATAAATGTTTGTTTGCTTTCAAAATTGATTTTAATTTCCTTCATCAAGTTTCCCGAGAGGTGATAGTTACTAAAACAGTGTAGATCAAGGCTGTGAACAGTGATCCTCAGAGTGAAACTTTAATTTTTGCTCTTATGATACATTTTGTTCTTATACAAATTTTTTTCCAAGTGAAAGAAGGTGAAATCACTATATTGACTTATTCTTCAAAATCTTTACTTGAGATTGTTTTTACATTAAGTGGTAGAGAAATCTTTTATAACCCAAGTGACTAAAACCAACACTGCTGCTGATTTCAGGACTGTTCTTTTTAACACTGATCCGTTTGAGTGACCAAAGCTCAAAATTAAATTCTTAGATCTAGGTAGCAGATAATCAACAGTCATAAAACATAGATTCTCCTGCTCAAAGCTGCTTTGAAGCTAGTATGTAGAGATGATATGGTAGAACATAGTAGAGTTGAAGATTTTCTCCTTCTAGAGTTTTGATAATACCTCATCAGATACTGAGGATTAAAATAAACCTTTTCAGCAAAGTTGTATCATTTCCTTAAAGTTAGTGCCATTCCAGTAGACTTTTAAAATGTTTTATTACTGCTTTTTAATCAAATCATCTGTTTTTTAAAAACATCTTCATTTGTACCATCTTCTCTGAAGCCATCTAGTTAATGAGATAGGAAAACATTTGCATTCCAGGTATTTGGAATTGTTCTCACAGCTAGGGTGGTTAGATTTGGGACTGAAAAGAGAATTGCTTTCTGGCATAGTGAAGTTTACAGTATCTTAAGCATTCACCTTCCAATTTGTTGCACAGTAATTTATGTGTTTGCCCCAAATTCAATATTACCTGTGAAAAGCTTAGAAGAAAATCTGAGTCCGAAGGAGGAATCATAAACTACTTCAAATTAGAAATATTTTGATTTCATTATTATCTGGCATATCCCCAAATTCTACCTTTCTGCAAGTTCAGAGATGGGGTGGGGAATAAGAATAATATATTTTAGCTGTGCAGCATTTTAAATTTGACTGGGAATAGTGTGATTGTTTAAGATTGATGTTTTATCAAGGCTTTGGCATCTATCCATATACCAACTAGATGATGAAGTGTGCACATTAATTGCATGGGAAAATTGCTGAATTTTCTCTTTCTTTCTAACACCCCACCACACACCTTGACCCCAACCTTAAGTAGAAATACTATTTATCATTTGGAAATAGCATGCCAAAATTGTATTTCCCAGAAGAAGCATATTATCATTAATTTGTTTTTGATGTACAACCTTAAATATTACTCAAGGGATTTAGATAGACTGAAATGTATTTCAGCAACGTAGAGAAATATTAATACTAAAATAATCCAAATGTTTCAGCCCCATAAAGGATGTCACCTATTTTAAATAATCAGATTTTCTATATGCCAAAGATGTTTTGAATTTCTGGATGATATGTAAACATTGATTTTGCAGATATAGTCCATCAACTTCTATTAAATAGAAAAAGGTTTTTTGAACTTTATAACTTGAAAATTAGATCTTAACTAGAAGAAATAATAAGTTTCTAGATATGATTTCTCTCTTTGGTTTCATCTACTTGAGTCCCAGAAGGCAAAATTATTAACCCTATTTTGATCAACCCTGTAACTAGTTAGGATTTACTGTTTGAGTACACTTAGCACTCATGAGTCTGCAAATCCCAGTCCTTGTACCCCTCATGGCACTGGCAGTTTTAGCCACATATTTTATAAGTTTATGTGATTGATCAGAAACCCAAGTGTGGGTGCTTCAGCATAAAGTCATCTGGTAAAGTAATCCAGGTTTTTGACTCACTGTGAAGCGTAGCAATTACACATGTGTAGTATATTATTTGCTATGTAATAAGTTTACTTTCAAGTCTTTCTGCTTATCTGAAAAATAAATATATTCAGGGTATGGTGCAGTTGAGATATATACCAGAAACCTGTGATAAGATCCATTTGATTTTACTTATCAGGAATTTGAACATGTTGGTGATAGTGTACCTATAATTACATTTTAAATTTTGAAATAAGATTTAAGACTAGTTCATTCACATCAGTGAATAGTAAAACAGTTACATTTTGTTAAGTTAGTGAGCACATTGCTTTAAAACATTGTGCATAATTTTGTTCTCCAAGAAGGGGTAACATTTGTCAGTAAATTGAATAGAAATGCTATTCTTGCCATTTGACCTGCATTCTGCTTCTGTATCCTTAATTTCAGTGATTCAAGTGATTGGGATCAAGTTTGAAATGTAACTTCTAAGCTACATAAAATAACATAATGCTCTGTAAGGTATATGGAGTTACAGGCTCTTTTAAGAATATCTAGTTCTGGCCGGTTGCAGTGGCTCACACCGGTAATCCCAGCACTTTGAGAGGCCGAGGAGGGCAGATCACTTGAGGTCAGAAGTCAAGACCAGCCTGGTCAATATGGTAAAACTCTGACTCTGCTAAAAATACAAAAATTAGCTAGGTGTGCTGGCACACGCCTGTAATCCCCAGCTACTCGGGAGGCAGGAGAATTGCCTGAACCCAGGAGGCAGAGTTTGCTGTGAGCCAGGATCACGCCACTGCACTTCAGCTTGGGCAACAGAGCAAGACTCCATCTCAAAAAAAAAAAAAAAAAGAATATCCAATTCTATTTAAATAATTTTTAGCATGTATACTGAAGATTGCTAGAGTCTTACCTCAGGAACTTGAAGGTGAAATAAATTCTCATAGACCCTTACCAAAAATTTTTTTAACTGAACTGATAATTTCTTACCTAATCTCACATTATATACCCTTACAATAGAATTGAAGTATATTCTATTTCTTTCAACATTTATATTCAAAAATTTCTTTCTTACAGTTTATTATATTTGAATTTATTACATACATTGAATTAAATATAAATCCTTAGGTTATACTTTCCAGTAAAAATTACACATTAATATAAATCTGTATATTACAATTTGTTTGTAATACAATAACATAATTAAAAAAAAAAAAAACAAAACAGGCTGGGTATGGTGGCCCATGCCTGTAATTCCAGCACTTTGGGAGGCCAAGGCCAGGTGGATCACTTGAGGTCAGGAGTTTGAAACTAGCCTCGCCAACATGGTGAAACCCTGTCTCTACTAAAAATACAAAAATTAGCTGAGTGTGATGGCATGTGCCTGTAATCCCAGCTACTTAGGAAGCTGAAGCAGAGAATCGCTTGAACCCGGGAGGCAGAGGTTGTAGTGAGCCAAGGTCTCACCATTGCACTCCAGCCTGGGGGACAGAGCAAGACTCCGTCTCAGAAAATAAAAAGAGAAAAGGAAAACAACAAGAACAAAAAATTTAAATAACTACTTCTGTAGCGGTGAGAGAAAATGAACATTATTACCAACCTAATAAGGAAGATTATGTTCTCCTTGGAATATGCCTCCATAACACCCCTGAAGTATATCAATGGGAGTTAAGTATGGCTTAAGGAGCTGTGTATGGGTGCCAGGTTGACAAGGGTAAACTTGTGGACTTAATTTTAGGTGTCAGTGATTTTAAATGTCACCTTGACTAGATCAAGGAATACCTAGAAACCTGGTATAGCATTATTTTGGGTGTTTCTGTTAGGGAGAGGAGATAGCATGTGAATATGATTGGATTTAGATGGGGAAGATCTGCCCTCAGTGTTGGTGGGCACCATCCAATCAGGTAGGGGTCTGGAGAGAACAAATGGGTCTCTGAAAGCTGGGACAGACTTTTCTGCTGCTGCTTTGGATATCAGAAATTTGACTTCAGGAAAGTGCGTTATCACAGCGTTGATTGTGTGTAAGCATTGTGCACTTACGTAAAAACATTGAAACTTCCTCCATAAATGAAGAAATTACCTGGTTTGTACCTCCTCTGCATTTGTGAGAGATAAAATTTCTCAAGATCCCAGCTCTTTGGGCAACTGTGTATGCAGTGATGACCCATTGTGGTTTTGTTTTTTTTTTTTTTAAAGATGCGGTTTCACCATGTTGGTCAGGCTGGTCTTGAACTCCCGACCTCAGGTGATCCACCCGCCTTGGCCTCCAAAGTGCTTGGATTACAGGCGTGAGCCACCACGCTCGGCCAACCCATTGTGTTTTTTAAGTGATCTCATCGAAAGAATTAGGTTTGTTCTCCGGGTATTTCAGATGACTGCAGTTATAAAGCTGGGACACATACAATTACTAACTAGTAAAAGACATTTACACATTTCCCCTTTGAGCCATTTCTTTGTGAATATGGTTCATCTTCTGCCACATTTTTATGTTTCTCACATCCCCTTTAAAAATGTAAGCAAATAACTTTTAAAGAATTTTTATTTTTTCCAAAATTATATTTTTGGGATTTTAGACTTAGGAATTTTGATCTTTGGGGATTTCAACATTCTGGATTATAGTGTTTTGATACAGTGTTATGATCAGCTCCCCACACAGTGAATATTATTTGGCAATGAAAAGGAATTAAATATTGATTCATGCTACAGCCTGGTGAACCTAAAAAACATGTTAAGTGAAAGAAACAAAACCTAAAAGGCCCATGTATTGTGTGGTTAAATGGTTAAAATCACAATCAAAACCAATAAACCTCCTACAGGAAAAAATAAAGAAGGACAAAGAAGGCTGTTCTTTATTAATGGAGGCTAAAGAGACATGATAACTAAATGCAGTTTATGGTTGTGGATTACATTTTTAATCTGGAGAAAACAGCCATAAAGGAAATTATTGGGACAGTTTGTTAAATCTGGAAATGGACTGGATTTGGCTGGTCATAGTGGCTTACACCTGTAATCCCAGCACTTTGGGAGGCCAAGATGGGTAGACCAGGAGTTTGAGACCAGCCTTGCCAACATGGCAAAACCCTGTCTTTACAAAAATTAGACGGGCATGGTGGTGTATGCCTGTAGTCCCAGCTACTTAGGAGGCTGAGGCTTGAACCTGGGAGGCAGAGGTTGCAGTGAGCTGAGATCGTGCCACTGCACTCCAGCTTGGGTGACAGGGACTCCATCTCAAAAAAAAAAAAAAAAAAGGACTGGATTAGATAATAGTATGTGTATCAATACTAAATTTCCTGGTTGTATTAAGTGTATACTGTGTTATAAATTATGTATCAGAATTACATTTTGGGGATTTTAGGCTTTAGAAATTTTGATCTTTGGGGATTATGGCATTTGGGATTGTGAACATTAGAGAATGTCTTTGTTCCTAGTAAATCTATGCTGAGGTATCTAAGGGTAAAGGGGTATGGTGTTTCCAGTTTACTTTCAAAGTGGCACACTGAAAAAATACAAGGCAAATTGTGGAATATGTAAACTGTTGGTGAATTTATACTAACCTTTCAACTTTTCTGTGAGTTTGAAGTTATACTTAAATTTTGTTACCAACAAACTTGGATTTGTCTTTGTGTTATCTTCTCGGCATCAGCATGGCCCAGGTGATGTTTGAAAAATAATGTTAGGTATGCTTCTTTGGCTTAGCTGCCTCATTTCACTATATCCTTAGACTTTTGTCTGTTTCTCAACCTGTGGCTTCCACTGTATTATTTATTTTAATTACTTATAGCAATTTCCCCATAAGCTTATTACATCATTAAGTATTAGCTTCTATACACATTTATTATTATGGCTGGTAATAGCCTTTGGACACCTATTCTCATTTTGTACATTTTTTTCTGTTCACATACCTTACTTTTGCATTATCTTGGGTAATGTGAAAAATACAACTTTTTTTTCTTCTATTTTGAGAAATTTAAATATTAACTCCCTGGTGGAAAGATTTGCTGTTCTAGTTCTCGTCCAGTAGCTTTTTTTGTCTGAAATTTCTGTTCAGTCTCTTGTTAGATCAAGTGTGGTATGAGATCTAACCTTAGTAAGAACATACTGGACTATGCTAATTTTTGTTGTCAACTCAAAGAAGTAATCTCTAAATGCTATCAAACAGTACTGTGCCTTCTGTCAGCCACGAAAGAAGTCAGTGAAGTTCTCCTAAGTAGAAGCGCCATCAAAACCTAGAACTGTGTTGTTGGTATTCACCTGTCCATAGCTACTGTTCTTATGAATAAGTAAATATCTAGTAGAGGCTATTTTGAATGAGTTTATTAAGAAGATCATGCAAACCGACTTCATGATGATTCGTTGGTACTACTTGTATTTTCAGTTGGTTAACCAGTTTTCTTTCCTTTGTGGTTTATGATGGGATCTCCACTAGACAGAGGTAACCCATTGGATAGTTGTGTAACTGGATGCTGTTGTGATGGTGCTTGTTGGTTTAGTTTTCATGATATTCCTCTTGAAGTTATGCTTGCAATGCTGCCTCTTACTTTATGCTTGCATGACATTATTACTTTGATTGTGCTTTATTGGTTTGGGGTTTTAAAATCTATTATTTTATACTTAGAATAATTCCTTAAATATTTTTGGTGGTCGAGAACTTGTGGAAATTAGTTTCAAGTCTAACTTTTGGTGGATCCTTTTCAGTTTTTGAAAATATATTCAATGTCACCACTAAGTTTATGCTTTGGCTAAGAATTCAGAAAACAGGGTGAGCTTGTTTAAACACCCAGGAAGAGACCACTTGCCAGGCAGATAATTATTAAAGCTGAGAACTAACTTTCTTTGTGAGATTTATAGACTAAAGAAAAAAAAAACTATATATTTAGAGTAAAAACTAAGTTTTAGGAGACAGTTTCATCAAATAGCTGAAATTTAGGAGCCATAGTTAAGGTAACAGTAAATATGATTAAATTGTGCTGAAAGTGTGCACGTCTGATTTGTCATTATATTTCAGAGATGCTATTCACTCTGCATACTGTTCTATATTCTGAAACCGAGATTCTTGGAGTTACAAAGTAAAATTACAATTAGTATTTCAGAAATTGGTTTTCTGAGCATTTGTATGGACCTTGGAAATAGTTGCTCACTTCTTCCTTTCTAATCATTTCAGTATAGTTTTTCTTGGACAAAACTGATTTCCTTTTAGTTTTTTCATGTGCGTGTTTGCTTGTTTACTACTATTTATACCTCTGTAGAAGAAGGTGGATTGTTTTTCAAACTGAGAAACAAAACCTGTTCTGAAGTGGGCCTGTATATGAACATATACAATGCTCAGTGGTAGAGGGTTCTAACATAGAAATTATTTTCTAGTGTTCATATTGAGCCAGTGTTAAAATGAAAAAATAATTTTTGTCTTGAAATTTTCATCATCTTGAAAACTGCAAAGGATCCATTGATTTTTGAATGGCCATCAGAGAAACGCTTATGATAAATAGCGTAAAACTTCAGATAAATGGTAATTCATCTCTTACTATTTATATTCTAATTCACTTATATATTTTTGTCTTTTGGTGGAACCGATACATTTTATAGAAAATTTCCCAGGAACGAGAAAAATTTGCTGATGAAGGCAGTATATTTTACACCCTTGGAGAATGTGGACTCATTTCCTTTTCAGACTACATTTTCCTTACAACTGTTCTTTCCAGTAAGTATAAATGTTTTGTTTTTCCATTTGTAGAGCAAATACAGGACTATACACATAATTGTTTATATGTTTATAAAACAAGGCATATCGGTAGAGTTAATGAATTATAATGAATTATAAGTTATGTGAAATTTCATTTGTTTTGAATTTACTATAACTTGTGTATAGAACCACCTGAGAGAGGCAGAAAAAAGGAAAAAGTATCAAACTAAAGTTAAAAACAAAAAGGCCAGGAACAGTGGCTCACACTTGTAATTCCAGAACTTTGGGAGGCCAAGGTGGGCAGATCACTTGAACTCAGGAGTTTAAGACCAGCCTGGGCAACATGGTGAAACTCCATCTCTGCAAAAGCACACCTGTAGTCCTAGCTAGCTACCCAAGAGGATGAGGTGGGAAGATGAGGTTGGGGGATGGCCTGTGCCTGGAAGGCAAAGGTTGTAGTGAGCTGAGATCGTCCCACCACACTCCAGCCTGGGCAACAGTGAGACCCTGTTTCAAAAACAACAGCAGCAAAAAAAATTGGTGACACCTCCCTTTAACTGTCTGTAACTCTGTATTCTATCCCAGTGGGTCATGTATTGCCTACTACTGTATCCTTCATTAACTTACTGGTTCTCCAATAGAACACATTTGATCTATCATTTCCTCCACTAAAGAAGAAAATTGACTCGGTTGACCTAATTGAGTTGAATATTCATTTTTTAACCTTGGAGGAATACTTCTGAAGACACAAAGCTCAATTTTGACTCAAAGCACTGAGGAATTTCTGATTTTTAAAAAACTATCAATAGCTTTGTTGATTAGCATTAATCAACAAAGGGATTTTTAAGTTTCTTTTTGGTGTGACTTTTTTTTAACCATTCAGAAAAACTAAACAAAGTGTTATGTTCATAGCTCTCCATGTATAGCGTATTGAAATCTACCTAAAGTGAACCAGAGTTCAGATTTGTATGTTTGAAAGAATTGACTTTCAATTTTTTTTTTTGTCTGGGACATATCAAACAAAAATAACCATCTCTTTTCACCTTCTCCAAGCCAGCCATCTGTAAACATAAAACTACAAGAAGAAAGTTTTTAATAAGTCGCATATACATGTCCTGCCATGCCTGTGACCACTTTCATTCTTATTCCTCTGTGCAAGGATTGACAGGGAAATCATGATTACCACAGCTGACTTTGGGACACCAAAGTATCTTAATAAATTCACATGGTGGAGCAGTGCTCTAGCAATGAAAACACATACTGATTTGTTATGAAAATCCAAAATAACTCCAGCAACGTACAACTTAAGATTATAATGTGCTTTTAAAAGCATCTCTAGTTCAGATCCTGGCACCCTTTCTTAGCTTGTGATTTGGGGCAAGACAATTGATCCGTTCTTCTGTTTTGTCTGTAAAATGAAGAGGGCAATAATATCAAACCCAAATGATTTATTTGAGAATGATGACATCATGAATATAAAGTAGCTATTAATAGTTTAGTGCCTAGTATTTAGTGGAAATCTGTGTTGGTTTTTATTTTTGTATTCTGTCACAACATGTTACTTCATATCTGGTTTTTAAGGATCCATAAACATTATCATTTTTTTTAAATGGCCCAAATTGGTGGGAATTTTTAAAATATTTTTGTGACTTTGGACAGAATTTATTATACAGCGAATAGGCTTGACATAACAGAAAGTCTACTGCATTAAATGAAGAGACCCGCATTGATATCTAATGTATTCCTGTAAGTAGTTCTAGTAGATCTTTGTTGAACTGAAATAAGCTTTGAATTTGTATCCACTGCTTAGTCCTGTTACCTTCATATCTTTCTAAGTGTCAGAAGGACCACAGACTAGAACCTTCAGAGTACCTTGTACAACGTGTAGCTCCCTTAACCACTTAAAATCGTGTTTTTAAAAAGTCACACTGACCCTTGGGTTCTAGAAACCCCTGCAAGTAGCTCTGCCATTCCCAGCATATTTACTTCATGGTGCTCAACTCCTAGTTTGAATGTGCTGAGTGATTTACAATAAAGTGCTTACTGTTTAAGTTACTTTCTGTATTTGTGATGAATGAATCAGAGTATGATTTTAAGACTGTCTTTATCACTGGGGTTTTTTTTTTTTTGCTTGTTTTTATAATTTCAACTTTTATTTTAAATTCAGAGGGTACATGTGCAAATTTGTTATGTCATATTGGGTGATGCTGAGGTTTGGGTATTAATGATCTCATCTCCCCGATAGTTAGCATAATACCCAATAGGTAGGTTTTCAGCCCTTGTCCCCCTCCCCCTCTACCCTCTCTAGTAGTCCCCACCATCAGTTGTTCCCATCTTTATGTCCAGATGTACCCAGTGTTTAGCTCCCACTTACAAGTGACAGTGTGTGGTATTTGGTTTTCTGCTCCTGTGTTAATTCACTTAGGATGATGGCCTCCGGCTACATCCTTGTTGCTGCAAAGGACATGATTTCATTCTTGTTTATGGCTGTGTAGTATTCCATAGTGTTGTGTACCACATTTTCTCTATCCAGGCTGCCACTGATGGGCACCTAGATTGATTCCATGTATTTGCTATTATGAATAGCTCTGTGATGAACATACAAGTACATGTGTCTTTTTGGTAGAACAATTTATTTTCCTTTGGGTATATATCTAGTAATGGGATTGCTGGGTTGAGTGGTAGTTCTTTTTTTAGTTTTTTGAGAAATTGCCAAACTGGTTTCCACAGTGGCTGAGCTAATTTACGTTCCCACCAACAGTGTATAAGCATTCCCTTCTCTGCAGTCTTTTCAGCATCTCTTACCTTCTATCTTTTTAATAATAGCCATTCTGGGCTGACCACAGGAGAATCACTTGAACCCAGGAGGTGGAGGTTGTAGTCAGCCAAAATTGTGCCACTGCACTCCAGCCTGGTCAGCAAGAGCGAAACTTCATCTCCAAAAACAATAAAATGTATATGTATCCATGTACATGTACACACACACACACACACACACACACACACCATTTTCCCTTACTTTCCAAAACAGAATAGGTATGTTTTGAGTTATCAATATCTTATGAATATTTTTCTATGATAATAAATCTCTGCATTACATACATTATATCAAGAACTATATAAAAGTCATGGCATAGATTTATTATAACTGGGTTTAGCCATTGTTTGATGTTTGAGTTCTTTCTAGTTTATTTTTATGTATGTATTTAATTTTTATTTATTTTACTTTATTTTATTATTCTTTTTTTTTTTTTTTTTTTTGAAGACGGAGTTTAATTCATGTTACCCAGGCTGGAGTGCAATGGCGCGATCTCGGCTCACCGCAACCTCCGCCTCCTGGGTTCAGGCAATTCTCCTGCCTCAGCCTCCTGAGTAGCTGGGATTACAGGCACGCACCACTATGCCCAGCTAATTTTTTGTATTTTTAGTAGAGACGGGGTTTCACCATGTTGACCAGGATGGTTTCGATCTCTTGACCTCGTGATCCACCCGCCTCGGCCTCCCAAAGTGCTGGGATTACAGGCTTGAGCCACCGCGCCCGGCCTATTTTATTATTCTTCTATTGACAGAGGGTCTCACTCTGTCACCCAGCCTAGAGTGCAATGGCACAAATCACAGCTTATCACAGCCTTGACCTTCTAGGCTCAGGTGATCCTCCCACCTCACCTCCTTGGTAGCTAGGACTACAGGTACCCACCACCATGCCCAATTAATTTGTGTATTTTTTGTAGAGACAGGGTTTTGCCATGTTGCCCAGGCTGACCTTGAACTACTGGGCTCAAGCATTCTGCCTGCCTTGGCCTCCCAAAGTTCTAGCATTACAGGTGTGAGTCACTGTGCATGGCCTCAGTTCTTTCTAGTTTATTTTTTGACCATTAATATCATTATGCATGTGATTATTAGCCTAAACATGTAGAAAAGGAATTGCTAGACCAAAATTTGAAAGTGTCTGATAAACACCATCAAGACTCTGAAAAGGTTCTGCCAATAATTTGTGCTCTCACCAATATTATATAGTCAATTAAATTTAAGGGTCAGTTCCAGTAGTTAATCCTGGCATACAAATATTTTGGGAACACTATGAATTTGGTAGTGAAATGAGAGGAGGAAAACTGCCTCTTCAAAGTGGTAATCAACCCTAATATTTATTTCAGTTTCTTGGAGTTCTTCAGACACCTGGGAAGTGGTGTAAGCTTACGAAAGAGTTTATCTCGTACCGTTTTGTGGAATGTGCTCGACTCTAGGACGCTTTAACCTTAGGGCCGACCTGGGGTTCAAGCTGCCTAAGACATAAGGTAGAGCCAGGATGGTGACACTTCACATAGCTCTTAGATAAGCCCATGCTCTGGGATCTTCTGATCTATAGTCAGTCAAAGGATAGCCAGACCCCATTAAAATAGGAAGGAGGCAGCTAAACTGCTGTTTCTGGCAGACTTGTAGGGCCAATCTAGTCAGAAGACCCATGTTTCTACTCCAGTAAATTCTGAACATAAAGAAAAAACACTTAAAAATATAATGTCTATTCTCCAAACAGACTTAAAATTCATATTGAACTCAGTCTTGCCAGTGTTTGAAAATCCTAAGACAATGACATTACATGGGATGGTTACTATGAGCTTGTTATCATAACATGTTATCTCTGCAATGGCTAAAAAGAGCACTTTATTCCTTATCAGTGTGATCCGTTTATTTAATGGCAATTGGCAAGTTTTTCTAAATATTATGAAATATCACATGTTAAGAACCCAAAAATGAAATAAAAGAACAATGAAAGGGTTTTAAAACTTCATAAGAAGATTGTGAATTCCTCCAGCAAGGCTTCAGCTGTATAGGCATTTATTCCTTCTAACAACTGTTTTTCTTCCATTTACATTTTTTTTTTCCAAAAAATACATTTCAGCTCCAATTCTTAAGAAAGAGAGATAGAGAGAGAGAAAGAAAGAGAGATGTATATTTTCACATCTAAAGAAAAGAAACAGCTGAAGTTTCTAGTTCACAGTATATAGCCTATCTTTGAGCTTTATCTTAGCCTCAGTTATTAGATGACTTTCAGAGAGCTGCCAGAAATAGTCTTTTATTTAAACTGGTTTTCCTTACACTGTTATTTGAAAGTTGTGTTATAGAAAGATTATCAATGCCAGCGATGTCAAAAAGCTTGGATTTCCTAAGAGTTCCTGGGTGAGAGATTCTAGAAGGCAAGCCAGTGCTTTTCTACTTAGGAATATACTTGCTTCAAATTCATATTACTATTTTGTGCCCAAATTATATATGTCTGTGTGATAGACCATCATTCCTAACTTCAGAGATTTAAAAAAATAATCATCTGCTTAAATTTCATTTCATTTTTGTGGTTTTATTCTATACCATGTGCTCAATAATAGTCAAAGTGTATACTAGCATGATGACTTATGTTGGATAAAAATAAATAAATAAATAAATAATAATAGTCAAAGTGACAGCTTATGCCAAGATGCAATTTATTGCACAGATGGTTAGAACTAGCTACTTTTAGGCCAGGTACAGTGGCTCATGCCTGTAATCCCAGCACTTTGGGAGGCCAAGGCAGGTGGATCACCTGGTCAGGACTTCGAGACTAGATGGCCAACATGGCGAAACTCCATCTCTACCTAAAATAAAAAAATTAGCTGGGGGAAGGGGCAGGTGCCTGTAATTTCAGCTACTTGGAGGCTAAGGCAGGAGAATCACTTGAACTCAGAAGGTGGCGGTTGCAGTGAGCCAAGATAGCACCTGTCCTCCAGTCTGGGCAACAAAAGCGAAACACTGTCTCAATAAAACAACAACAACAAAAAGACAACTAGCTACTTTAATAAAGAAACTGAATTTTTGTACTTAACCTATGCCAATTTGAAGGACACTCTTTGCATGTTGACTATGTTTGGCATTTACCCAAAAGCAGTTTTAGTGTTCAAACAGAAAAAATTTAGATATCTAACTAATTTTCTGGCTCTTATCATGTACACATACATAGAGAAAAACTAGTCCCTTAAGACATTAAAAAATACTAGGCAGGAGGCTGAGGATGCCTGCAGCAATATAAATTATGTAAATTATGGTATCTATACGAAGTTATCATTTGGACTTTTTTTTTTTTTTTTTTTTTGAAACAGGATTCTGCTGTGTCACCCAGGCTACAGTGTAGTGGTATGATCTCAGCTCACTGCAACCTCTGTCTTCTGAGCTCAAGTGATCCTGCCACCTCAGACTCACAATTAGCTGGAACCACAGGCACATACCACCACAGCAGGCTAATCTATTTATTTATTTATTTATTTATTTATTTATTTATTTATTTATTTATTTATTTTTGAGCTGGAGTTTTGCTTTGTTGCCCAGGAGTGCAGTGGCACTATCTATCTTGGTTCATTGCAACCGCTGCCTCATGGGTTCTGTTGATTCTCCTGCCTCAGCCTCCCGAGCAGCTAGACATGCACCACCATGCCTGGCTTTTTTTTTTTTTTTTTTTTTTTGAGACGAATTTTCATTCTGTTGCCCAGGCTGAAGTGCAGTTGTGTAATCTTGGCTCACTGCAACCTCCACCTCCTGGGTTCAAGTGATTCTCCTGCCTCAGCCTCCCGCATAGCTGGGATTACAGGCACAAGCCATCATGCCTGGCTAATTTTTGTATTTTTAATAGAGACGGGGTTTCACCATGTTAGCCAGGCTGGTCTCAAACTCTTGACCTCAGATGATCCACCCGCCTTGGCCTCTCAAAGTGCTGGGATTACAGGTGTGAGCCACTTCGCCCAGCCCAAATAAGCATTTTTATAAGTTGTTTCAGGAGCAGGTAAGCAACACCATAGTAAGGTTGAAGCATAATCAAACACTATTAACCTAAGGGTTTAAGCTAAAGGTCCAGCTATACAGATGAACCAATACATTTCATTCCAAGAGGCAGTCAATGTGAAAAAGTGGGGCTTACAGATCAGAAGTAAATATCATCTTTAAACATCATTAGTTATCAAGGGCTAAAATTCTACAGAGCCATCACAACCATCAGTAGAAGAAAAACAGGACAGAGTAGAGGCTGAGGAATACAGGAGAAGTGAGAGGAGTTGTAAGGGACTGGGATCAGGGCAAGTCTCCATACTTTGCTGTAGAGTCATGAAGGGGAGACTATGGCAGAAAGGTCCACTGAGGTCCGTTTGGCACTGAAGTCAATGGTATAGTGATAGATGGGTGCATTGGTCTCCTTTCCACCTACGAGGAAAGAGAAGCCACATCTCAAATATGCTTTCATTCAAATATTTTTAGAATTACTGCTAGCTAAATACAATATCAGATACTCTGGAAATACAACGCCATATGACATAGTTCCCAATTCAAGCTATTATTTACTGATGTCTTATCCACTGCCTAAATTTTCTTCTTACTTAGAGATCCTTTTGAATTGAGCCTGGCCAACATGGTGAAACCCCATCTCTTCTAAAGATACAAGGTCTTTCATGTAAATATCTCTATAGCTGTTATGGGACACCACAATTCATTCATGATTTAATGTGAAAATTGTTTTTAAATTATGACAAAAAATAAAATCCTAGTTGAGATATCCTGGAGAAGGGTAATTTTGATTGGACAAGTCAAATGAGAAGAAGGAATACTTTTACATGTTAAGTCAGTTTCCAGAAGGCAGAGAATTCAGCCTGTTTTGAAGTTTTACTTTTCTTGCTCCATCTGCTTTCTCCTACTGATAAATGAGGCCTAAGAAAGAAGGAAGCCTTGGCTGGGTGCAGTGGCTTACACCTGTAATCCCATCACTTTGGGAGGTTGAGGCAGGTGGATTACCTAAGGTCAGGAATTTGAGACCAGCCTGGCCAACATGGTGAAACCCCGTCTCTACTAAAAATACAAAAATTAGCCAGGCATGGAGACATGCGCCTGTAGTCCCAGCTACTTGGGAGGCTGAGGCAGGAGAATGGCTTGAACCCGGGAGGCAAAGGTTGCAGTAAGCTGAGAGCACACCACTGCACTACAGCCTGGGTGACAGAACAAGACTCTGTCTCAAAAAAAAAAAAAAAAAAAAAAAAAAGAAAGAAGGAAGCCTTTGGATTTACTCCCTGCTTTCCCATTAGGGTTTCCTTTCTGAGAGTCTGAGGAGCAGAGGAGAACCAAAGGCAAACCTCCTCTCTTCTACGTTTCTCATCTCATCCTCAGATACCACAAGGAATTGATTCCATGGAAAAGTCACAGAAAGCTTTACAGGCCAACATATGCTATTCAAGAGAGGACAAAGTTTATGTGGACAAAATTCTGGTGGCAGTGTCAGCGCATATAGCATATAGACACACTCCTGACCACCTCATTCTATACGCTTTTCTTTTTAGACAATAGGCCCATCTTGACTATTTGTATTGAAAGGGTAGGGTTCGCCGGGCACGGTGGCTCAAGCCTGTAATCCCAGCACTTTGGGAGGCCGAGGTGGGTGGATCACAAGGTCAAGAGATCGAGACCATCCTGGTCAACATGGTGAAACCCCGTCACTATTAAAAATACAAAAAATTAGCTGGGCATGGTGGTGCGTGCCTGTAATCCCAGCTACTCAGGAGGCTGAGGCAGGAGAATTGCCTGAACCCAGGAGGCGGAGGTTGCGGTGAGCCGAGATTGCGCCATTGCACTCCAGCCTGGGTAACAAGAGCGAAACTCCGTCTCAAAAAAAAAAAAAAAAGGGTAGGGTTCGAGAAATCATGTGACTCTAACCAGATTTCCACAAAATTTTAAATGAATATTAGAATTGTATTACATTATGGGAATATTATAATTTTCAAAACAATGAGGGTGGACTGATTCAAATAAAAGTATGAAGGGCTAATAAGGAGAACCTCAAGGGTAAAAAACTATAAAATCTCCCTCAAGATATAGTCAAAATACATTTATATCTTTTTTTTAATAAGCCACAATTTGCTTCTTTGGTCTCTATTCTCTGCTTAGCCTTGAACAAATCACAAGCAATTGTTCCCAAAGGATAAATTTCCTTTTTCAGATTAAAAAATATTTTAATCTTCTAATATAGTCACAAGCAGATTTGAGAGATTAAACACAATTGCCACTTAATTTCTTGCTTGTCTGAACTAAAAGCGTCTTGTGGTTGTTGATTCAAATATGTGACTGTTTCAACTTTCTGTGACAACTACGGCTATTGGAAATGGCATAGTGTTCTTATATACACCGGACTCAAAATGAATTCAACATCATCTGTAAATAACTTGATATATTTCAAACATTATTTTATTGTTTTGACAGAGCTTCATTCTTTTAAAACCAATGAATTAACCACAAAAGCAGGTTATGCCAGAGAAGGAAGTTATTGGTAAATAAGGCATTGCAATACTTTTGGCCTTACAACATGCAATTGAGTATTTCAGAAATTCTAAGCACCTCTTATAGGCTAAAATAACACTGGAAAAGATCAGCCTTTCATCTGCTTAGTCTTATTCCTCGTAACATCAGTTGGTCAATGGCAGATAATTTCCAGACACAGAAATTATGAAGATAATAGCTAAACCAAATTTTCTATGTAACTTCCCCAATTCTGATGTCCCAGTAAGAAAGATCTGTAACTGCTTTGTGTCTGTTGATACATCTCAGCTGTTAGGACTTGCCCATATTTTTCGAGACATGATTTGACCTGAAAAACTTATTTTCATCTAAAAGTTTTATAACATTTTCATTAGATGGAGTGGCACTGATCAGCATCACATCTTCCAAGTCACATACACTTTGTGATCTGCTTCTGACTTCAGCATGGCAAGAGAAATAAGATATTATACAACTTCATTCGAATGCTATTAATATCTCAAAAGGCTTGTATATTTATGAGAAAGATGCATCATAATGAGGATGTGGTTTAATTTTCAGTAAATCAAATCTGGCTATCGTGAAAACACTTAATTCAATTTCTCCACCGATTCTCTGAAATCTAAAGAGATAATCAAAATGAGAATATAATGAATTAAACCATTTTCATTAAGTCTGCCTCCAAACTTTAAAGCCCTGGGTACCAAACATTTTCGCTTTGAAAGATTAATAGTAAACAGTAAGGAAGATGCTTAATGATAAAACACACACACACACACACACACACACACACACACACATTTTTTTTTTTTTTTTTGGAGACAAGAGCCTTGCTCTGTTGCCCAGGCTTGGGTGCAGTGGCATGATTTCAGCTTATTGCTGGATCACTAACCTCCACCTCCCAGATTCAATCAATTCTCATTCCTCAGCTCCCAAGTAGCTGGGATTGCAGACACTGGCCACCACGCCCAGCTAACTTTTGTATTTTTAGTAGAGATAAAGTTTCACAATGTTGGCCAGGCTGCTCTCAACCTCCTGGGCTCAAGTGATCTACCCACCTCAGCCTCCCAAGGTGCCGGAATTACAAGTGTGAGCCACTGAGCCAATTATAAATGTTTTATTATTGCCTCCCCATCAAGCTATCTAGAACTGTTTTCATGGTACTAACTCACAGGGTTAATAACTTTAGATAAAACATATATGAAGACAAAGAACACACAAAAATATTTTGTCAATGGCCATGGGCCAAATTCTGAGTTATATTATCATTACCTAGTGAATCTTAGCATTAGTAAGAATGATCCAAGTCAATAAATATATTTAGCATTCCAAAGAAATTCTGATAACCCTTTTCTCTATCTAGTTATGCAGAAAAATCTCTGACTTCTTTGTATAAAATATAAGACCATCAGCTAATGTTCCAGTTGGTTAGTGCAGAGAAGTAAGCTACTAATAACCATGCTTATTTATTCCCACTCAATGCTTATTAATCTACTTTAAGGATCAGTGGTCCTTTGGAAATTATTTAATAATAATTATTAATAGTCTCTTCATTTTGCCTAGAATGAATCTGAGGTTCATTTTATTAATGAGTAGTTATCTAGCAAATACTCAATATTCTATTTAATACAGATGGTATGGCTCATGCTGAAAATTCTTCAAGTTAATCCATCAAAGCTGATCAGAAAGATAGGGTATAAACAATAGAATGTGTGAGTTAGGAGTAAAGAGGGGATACAAATATATGAATTCTGAATTATCATAATAAACCAAGCTGGTTTGGGGATAGATTAATTAAAAATACACATTTTCCTCATTTCTCTGGTAATAGGTACAGACTGAAGACATCAAGAGCTAAAAGAACTAAATTTAGGATATCAACAGCAAAGTAGAGTCTTAAGTTTGCTAAAGTTTAAAAAAAAAAAAACAGAAAACCAACTTATGTTACATTCTTGCTCTGTTACCTTGCCACCATGCTTAATATAGGTTTGTCTGTGGTGAATATCATTACAAATTTATGATCAGTTATGCAGTTTATATTCTAGTTTGGAAAATAGACAATAACAGTATAAAAAATAGATTATTTGGAATGTTAAATAGTGATACATGCCAAGGAGAAAAAATAAAGAGGTTTAGGAGATGTGGGTTGTGTATGTGTGAAATGGGATAAAAGGTGTTTAAACATGTAGGTTGGCCAAGGAAGGCCCATTTCCCAAACACATACAGAGAAGAGTAAGAAATTCATGCCACTGCTTATTGTAAGTACAAGATATTTCTGCCAGATTGATTGTTATTCCAGATGTGTGTCCTAGAAACTCTCATTTAGAAAAACCAAAACTTCCAAAAAGTTTAAATAAGAATTAACTCTGTTTAATGAAAGAAATTATATTGTATAACATGCTTTCTTAATTTTATGTTTAGGAGAGGTAATTATAAGTTGAGGAAAAAAAAAACCAGATGATTTCCTATAGGTAGTTTGTTGACTTTTATTTTAGACAACATAGTAGTTTCTAAGTTACTTTGAGGATTCCAGTTTCAGTCCACTAGGACACAGTGTTGATATTCTTCAAAATGATGGTGATTTCTTGAACACCTGTGAGACCATTAACTTTGTTTTTTGTTTTGTTGTTGGTAGTGGTTTTTTGTTTGTTTAAGTCAGAGTCTCGCTCTGTCCCCCAGGCTGGCGTGCATGGCGCAATCTTGGCTCACTGCAACCTCTGCCTCCCAGGTTTAAGTGATTTTCCTGCCTCAGTCTCCCAAGTATCTGGGACCACAGGCATGCACCACCATGCCTGGCTAATTTTTGTATTTTTCAGCGGAGACAGCATTTTGCCATGTTGGCCGGGCTGGTCTCGGACTCCTGAGGTGATTCCGCCCACCTCGGCCTCCCAAAATGCTGAGATTGTAGGCGTGAGCCACCATGCCCAGCCTGAGTCCATTAACTTTGAATGAAAACAGCTCCTCAGAAATATGGCTGTCCCACAGCATCTGGCTGATACCCTTTGCACTGTTGTAGCTGGTTTTCTTTGTCCCCTGCTATCCACCAGAGTAACAGATGAATGCATATGCTAATGTGCTTCCCTATTCCCAAGCCACTCCTTGGCAAAGCTTTTCCTTAGGGTATTGGGTTCCCTCTTGCGACGACCTGGGAACCATTTACTGTAGTTAGACTATAATGCTCCTTTGTTACCCACAAGGAAGGAGATTTACTGAGTGCCTCATTTCCTGTCATCCTAGCAGGAATCTGAACATGGGAAAGAAGTGATCTCACTGCCATTTCTCATATTTCTCCCCGGCTTGTTATAATAGATAAAGTAGACAATGCAGTGTGCAAAATTCAGATTGCGAAGATGCTTGAACTGCCCATTATCTACAGGAGAGTTTATGACCAGCCTTTCCGTAGAGTTCAGTCTTAGAAAAAGAAGAAGCACCAAAATAAGTGATAGCTTAACACTGCTGAATATGTGGCCACAGCAGTAATGTCAAGTGACAGGAGCCCAGATGCTAGGGTTGGCCTGGGTTCAAATCCTAAACTGTCTCCTTACTCATTGGGGGTTTATGGACAGGCTTTTTTTTTTTCCCATTTATTTATTTTATTGCATTTTAGGTTTTGGGGTACATGTGAAGAACATGCAAGATTGTTGCATAGGTACACACGTGGCAGTGTGATTTGCTGCCTTCCTCCCCATCACCTACATCTGGCATCTCTCCCCTTGCTGTCTCTCCCCAGCTCCCCACCCCCCACCATCCCTCCCCTATTTCCCCCCAACTGACCCCAGTGTGTAGTGCTCCCCTCCCTGTGTCCATATGTTCTCATTGTTCAACACCCACCTATGAGTGAGAACATGCGGTGTTTGATCTTCTGCTCTTCTGACGGACAGGTTTTTTAACCCCTCTGTATGCCTCGATTTCCTCATTAGTAAAATAAAAGTAACAACAGTATAAACATTATAGGGTTGATGTAAGGAAAATATGTCACTGGACTCTCAGAGGGAGAGGAGTAGAAATCATAGAAAAAGTGCCTGAAGAAACGTATAAAGGCACAGGCCTACAAAGCTCAAAGAACCCAAAGACAAGAAACGTGACAAAAACTGCATCAAGTCACATCATAATTAAAAAGAAAAATGTGCCAAAAATAAACGAGTGGTTCTCAGACAGGGATGATTCTTCCCCACCCCCACCCCACAAGGAGACATTTAACAATGTCTGGAGATGGTTTTGCTTGTCATAGCTGGGGGCGGGTGTGGGCTGTGCTACTGGCATCTAGTGAGTAGAGATCAGGAATGTTGCTAAATATCCTAAAGTGAACTGGGCAGCCCTCACAATAATGAATTATCCTGCCCAAAATATCAACAGTGCTAAGAGTGAGAAATCCTAAAGGCATGTTATAATCAAATGTTTAAAACCAGTGGTAAAATCAGGCAAGAGAAAAAAATAAAAGGCATCCGAATAGGAAAATAAGCCACACTGTCTCTCTCTTCACTGACAATATGATTCTATACTTAGAAGATGCAAAATACTCTGCTAAAAGGCTTCTAGACCTGAAAAATGACTTTAGTAAAGCTTCAGGATACAAAATCAATATATGAAAATCAGTAGCATTTTTATACACTAATAACTTTCAAGCTGATAGCCAAATCAAAAACTCAATGCCATTTACAATAGATACACACACATGCACACACCCTAGGAATATACCTGACCAAGGCGGTGAAAGATCTCTACAAGGAGAACTGCAAAACACTGCTGAAAGAAATCAGATATGACACAAATGGAAAAACATGCCATACTCATGGATTGGCAGAATTAATATTGTTAAAATGACCACACTGCCCAAAGGAATCTACAGATTCAATGCTATTCCTAATAAATTACCAGTGTCATTTTTCACAAAATTAGAAAAAGACTATTCTAAAGTTCACATAGAATCAAAAAAGAGCCTGAATAGCCAAAGCAATCCTAAGCAAAAAGAAGAAACCCAGAGGTATCACATTACAAACTATACTATGAGGCTACAGTAATCAAAACAGCATGGTCCTTGTATAAAAACAGACACATAGACCAATGGAACAGGATAGAGAACCCAGAAATAAAGCTGTCCACCTACAACCACCTGATCTTCAAATAGCTGACAAAAATAAGCAATGGAGAAAGGACTCCCTATTTAATAATGGTGCTGGGATAACGGGCTAGCCATATGCAGAATGAAACTGGACCCCTACCTTGAACCATATATAAAAATTAATTCAAGATGGATTAAAGATTGAAATGTAGGACCTCAGACTATAAAAATTCTAGAAGAAAACCTAGGAATACCATTCTGGACATCAACTTTGGGAAAAAATTTATGAGTTACTCTCCAAAAGCAATTTCAACAAAAGTAAAAATTGACAAGTGAGACCTAATTAAACTAAAGCTCTGCATAGCAAAAGAAATCAGCAAAGTAAACAGACAAACTACAGAATGGGTAAAAATATTCACAAACTATGCATCTGACAATGGTCTAATATCCAGAATCTATAAGGAACTTAAATAACTCAACAAGCAAAAAAACAAATAACCCCACTAAAAGTGGACAAAGGACATGAATAGATCCTTCTCAAAAGAAGACACACAAGCAGCCAACAAACATGAAAAAATACTCAACATCACTAATCATCAGAGAAATGCAAATCAAAACTACAATGAGATGCCATCTCACACCATTTGGAATGGCTGCTATTATTTTATTCATTCATTCATTCATCATTCATTCATTTTTGAGACAGAGTCTTGCACTGTCTCCCAGGCTGGAGTACAACTGAGTGAGCATTATCTCAGCTCACTGCAACTCCACCTCCCGGGTTCAAGCAATTCTCCTGCCTCAGCCTCCTGAGTAGCTGGGATTACAGGCACATGCCACCACGCCCAACTAATTTTTGTATATTTTTTAGTAGGGACAGAGTTTCACCATGTTGGCCAGGGTGGTCTCGAACTCCTGACCTCAAGTGATCCTCCTGTCTCAGCCTTCCAAAGTGCTGGGATTACAGGTATGAACCACCATGCCCGGCCCATACACATTTCATTTCATTTCATTTCATTTCATTTCATTTCTTTTGAGACAGAGTTTTGCTGTTTCCCAGGCTGGATCTCTGCTCAATACAGCCTCCATCTCCCAGGTTCAAGCGATTCTCCTGCCTCAGCCTCCCGAGTAGCTGGGATTATAGGCATGCCCAGCCAATTTTTATATTTTTATTAGAGATGGGGTTTCACCATGCTGGTCAGGCTGGTCTCGAACTCCTGACCTCAGGTGATCCGTCTGCCTCAGCCTCCCAAAGTTTTGGAATTACAGGCGTGAGCCACCGCGCCCAGCTCATACACTTTTAAAAAATAGTCCGAATAATTGTATTTCATATCTGTCAGCAAAATTGTCAATTCTACCTTGAAGTAATCCAGAACCCCACCATTTTTCACTACACTCGCTACTACTATCCTTGCCCAAGACATTCTCATATCTCTCTTGGATTATTTCAGTACCCTCCTGATTGGTTACCCCATTTTCACCCTTGTTTTTCTATAGTCTGCTTGCAGTACTGCAGCCAGAATGATCTTGTTAAATTTAAATAAGATCATTCCACTGCCCAGAAATCCCCCAAAGGCTTCCAATCTGCCTCAGATTAAAGCCAAAGTCTTTACTTACAGTGGTCTACAAGGCCCTGTGTGCTAGTCTTACCACCATTCCTTTTAAGAAAAATCAGATACTGGTGGGCACTAGAATTTACTATGCTTACCGTTTTTCTTTTTCACTTTTCCATAGTGAAAAGAATAGCCATTCTAATTACTGCTAATTCGCAATGCTTGTTAAGGATGTTTGCGGGGTAAGCATAATTTGTTAAGCTCCTCTAATGGTTTTTTAAACGTTTATATCTTTAACACCTCATTAAGTTAATTATTTTTTAGTGTTTGCAAAGCCTATCTTTTAGTCATGCCTGTGTTTATGGTAACGTAGAATTCCAAAAGTTCATTTTACTAGTATCTCAGTATGCAGAAATTTTTTAAAAAAGGAAAGATTATTAGATTCTTGTAGTGAAGAAACAGCGATTTAGAGTTACACTTGAATACATGTACATACCTAGAGTGCCTCCATGGGCCAAATGCTTTGGATGTCAAATCTGTAGTATACGACCAGATTAGTTACATTAACTCTCCAACTCCTGGCCTCAAGTGATCCACCTGCCTCACCTCAGCCTTCCAAAGTGCTGGAATTACAGGTGTGAGCAACCGCACCTGGCCCAAGTTACATTAACTCTCTAAGGCCCCCAGACAATTACCTAATTAATTTTAGTCTTTCTGTGCTCATTTGTCTGTCACAGAGTTGCTTTTAAGCTGGGTGAGTATGAATCCATTCGAGAGGTTTTTAGGTGCCTCCTTTTAAGAAAAGCAGTGGTCCGAAATCCAGATATATGAAGCAGGGAAATTATTTTTCCACAGAAGGAGTCACTGCAGTGTTTTCTTAAATAGCTTCTTTTCAACTCTAGGCTATGTGTAAAGTAATATTTAACTGTATTTGATTCTAATGAAAAGAAATTGGCTTACAGACTTAGGAGAATACAGATGATCTATTGGGGCTTATTGCAAAATAGGCGAATTATCCAATTCGTCTCAGCACCCAGAGATGGAACTGTTTAAAGTATTGAGCATTGTTTGGGGGGTTTTTTTTGTTTGTTTGTTTTTGGAGATGGTCTTGCTCTCTTGCCAAGCTGGAGTGCAGTGGTTCAATCTTGGCCCAATGCAAACTCCACGTCCTAGGTTCAAGCAATTTTCCTGCCCCACCATCCTGAGTAGCTGGGATTACAGGTGCGCACCACCACGCCCAGCCAATTTTCATATTTTAAGTAGAGATGGGGTTTCACCAGGCTGATCCTGAACTCCTGACCTTGTGATCTGCCCGCCTTGGCCTTCCAAAGTGCTAGGATCACAGGCATGAGCCACTGTGCTGGGCATGAGCCACTGTGCTGGGCCTAAGCATTATTTTATCTTGACCACACTGATACCACAGACAGGGTCATCTGTCTTCTTGCTCTGTGGCCAATTCATCAGGAAATCCTTCTTTGGCCTTTTATGGGACTGTTTCTGTTCATAATTCTGTCTGGTGCTTGGCTCCTTAGGCTTTCTAGTGGTGGAACATCAGTGAAACACACAGACTTCCTCCTTCTTTGGGCTCTTTCTACTAATAGGAGGAAGCCCTCAGATCTGGACCAAGACAAATTGAGGGGAAAAAACTGGTCCTTGGTGAATGTCAAAGGAAATTAAACTCACTGCCTCCTAGGCAAGTCTTCATCCAGCAAAATTACTTTTTCCCCTTTGTTGTGCAAAGGACACATGGACACACATATCACTGGCACTATACAGTGTAAACACAGTCTCAAGGTATAGGGGAAAACTCACAGGCAGAAAAGCAGCAAAATTGCCCAATCCCCTACAACCAAGAAAGAGATAGGGGCTTTTTTTCTAACTGATATCTTACCCTTCTTAGTGCCTCAAAATAGGTCCCGTTCAAACATGTTACAAATTAGTATGAGTTTATTTTGGTGCAAAATTTTTTGGTAAAGCCATGTTTCATCTCCTGTTACAGTTATTTGAAGAAATACTTTAGGAACTTGATCCTGCTCGTTTAAAATTTCCATTGAAACTCCACTCTTGTCTGTAGCTGATCTGGTTGCAATGGTTTGGCACCCATCAAATAGAAAGTTTGCTCAACTTTAATTTTTCTGTCAGAATTGTATATGTTAAACCAGTTGAGATGTCTGTGGTGTTGGCCGTTGTTTGTGCTGTTAACTATCATTCCTCAATCATAAACAAGATGAATTTTTTCCTTGCAAATTGATATGGATGATCTGCTGTGGCCTTCATCTTCAACAACGTCTTGTTGCTTCTTAAAACAAGTTATCCTTTTGTAAACTGCTGATTTCCTTGGGGCATTGTCCCCATAAACTTTTCATAAAGCATCAGTGATTTCACCCAAGCCTTACCATAAATTTGCTATTTGTTCTTGCTTCAATTTTAGCAGAATTTATGTTGCTCTGATAAGGACTTTTTTCTTTCTTTTTTTTTTCCCCCTCCTACAACCAAGAAAGAGATAGGGGCTTTTTTCTAACCGATATCTTAACCTTCTTAGTGCCTCAAACTAGATCCCGTTCATACATGTTACAAGTTAGTATGAGTTTATTTTGGTGAAAAAAAATTTTTTAAAGCCATGCATAGGTTTCTCATAATATGCATTTCCCATTAACTTTTTGATGACCCTTTGTGCATGTACATGTATGTATATTAAAAATTAGGCCATGTGCAGTAGTTCATGCCTGTAATCCCAGCACTTTGGGAGGCCAAGGTAGGCAGATCACCTGAGATCAAGAGTTTGAGACCAGCCTGGCCAGTATGGCAAAACCCCATCTATACCAAAAATACAAAAATTAGTCTGGCATGGTGGCTGGTGCCTGTAATCTCAGCTACTGAGGAGGCTGACTTAGGAGAATAATTTGAATTTGGGAGGCAGAGGTTGCAGTGAGCCAAGATTGCACCACTGCACTGCAGCTGGGCAACAGAACAAGACTATCTCAAAAAAAAAAAAAAAAAAATTGAACTGTGGTCAGTATTTCATAAACTCTCCATGGTCTCATTAAATTTTCTACAAAATATGTCAAAAGCTGGGATAGTAGTGTTTGTCAATTTGTCCTTTATATCTAACTAATGTTATGTTACATATTTTGATGTATTGTCCTGGTCCTAAAGATACATATTTGTTCCATTGCCATATTCCTATTGGCAACCAACGATACTGAAAATGGCGTTTGTTCTTATTAATCCTTAAGCCTTTGGTTCGCTTCTGCCTGATACTTAAATTACCACCCTGCTTTCTTTCTGTTTTAGTTTTCTTGTATTTCCCTTATTTTTATTTTCTTGTATTATATTTTTTATATGTTTATTATAAATAACAATTTCAGACGCTTAGTTTACTTAAATTTGCAGAGATTTATTGGGTCTTTTACCTTATTTTATGTTTTTTATGCTTTCTTGCCACTTTTTTTTTAGGTCTTTTGCATAATTTATTGAGTTTTTCTCCCTACTAATTTCAACACTCTATTAATGGTGACCTTTGAATTCAATTCACACAGAGGTAGGGGTGTGTCTGTGTGTGTATGTGACCAACCTTTTTACCTAGGAGGAAGCCATCCATATTTTTGGATGTCTCTTATTGGAAGTTGAAAATTTTAACTTCCTTTCACTTTTTTCTTCCCACTGAGTTTTTACAACGTAACAATCTGGCATTTTTTTATTCCAAGTTCTCTTTATTTTTAAATAATTTTATGTTATATATATTCACATTTAAGAAGTATTTTCCATACTTTATTATTTTATAACCATTTTGGTGTAATAGCTAGAAGTGCCTGCTCTGGTAGACTATCTGGACTTGAATGCCAGCTCTATGACCCTGGGCATACTCTCCACTTTAGTTTTTTCTCTCCCTCTTTTTTTAAACTGGAGACAGATATTAAGAGTACCAATTGTCACAGAATGGTTGGGAGGATTAAGTAATTTGTATCATCTTGATATATCATAAGCAGGTCATAAATGTCAGGTGTCATTGTTGTTATTGTATTAATAACGATTATTTGGCTGGGCAAGATGGCTCACACCTGCAATCCCAGCACTTTGGGAGGTTGAAGAGGGAGGTTCACTTGAGCCCAGGAGATCGAGACCAGCCTGGGCAACATAGCAAGACCCCACTTAAAATAAAACAAAACGATTATTTAAACTGAAGACTGTTCTACTTATTTTATTATTCACTTAATTTATTACTCACATCTTAATTTACCTCATTTTCCTGTCTTTATTTTGATTAATTTTTCTTCTTGTTGGCTGAAGAATTTTCTCAGCAGGATTGGCAGACTTTTTCTTAAATGGACAGATAGCAAATATTTTAGGCTTGTGGGTGATAATGTCTCTGTCACAACTACTTAATTCTGCCCTTGTAACTCAAAGGCAGCTATAAACAATACAGAAACAAAGAGCTAGCCAGCAGGTTACCAACCATAATTTACCATCCTCCGAGCATCACCAGCTATACAGTCAGAAGGCACGGAAGCCACACATTGACGAGAAGCTGAAAGACCAGGAGCCAGCAAGCAAGAACCCTTTTATCCATCTGCTTTTCCTTCTGGCTACTTAATGGGTTATTGAGGTGGACCCAGCTGGGGTCGCCTAGAAGTGGAGCAGTTTCATTGCTTTCATGGTGTTTCCGTGAGATGACTGCCCTCTTTCTGTTTCACTTTGGAATTAGGAAAAAAGGGCCAGGCCTGGTGGTTCATGTCTGTAATCCCAGCATTGTGGGAGGCCAAGGCAGGTAGATCACTTGAGGTCAGGAGTTTAAGACCAGCCTGGGCAATATGGTAAAACCCCATCTCTACTAAAAATAAAAAATTAGCTGGGTGTGGTGATGCGTGCCTGTAATCACAGCTACTCAGGAGGCTAAGGCAGGAGAATCGCTTGATCTCGGGAGGCAGAGGTTGCAGTGAGCCAAGATCACGCCGCTGTACTTCAACCTGGGGGACAGAGGAAGACTCTGTCTAAAAAAAAAAAAAAAATATATATATATATATATATATATATATATATAATTAGTGAAAAGGGCATGAACTGTGTTGTTCTGGATACAAGGAAATCTAGGGTGCTGTTCAGGGAACCAGCTTGGGCTCTGGGCCTTTGAAGTCCCACAGGCACTGCAGAGTGACAGCAGCAGCTCTGCTTCTCCCCATCTCTACCACCAACAGAGCCCCAGCTGGCTGCTTCCAGGAGGGATGCTGCTCAGGAGGAAGACTCTGGCCTTCATAATGCCCCAGAGGAAGAGCCATGTCGCCGGCTCAGGGAGGATGGTGCTGGGGCTGGCCAGGATTGGGTCACATACCACCCGGACTGAGTGTCAGTCTGAAGTGGACTCATTGGTATTCTTTTTGCTGGCCTCAGTCCACAACCACCACAGGCTCTGGCTGCCTGGACAACTACACTCTGAAGCCCAGGTTCTGTCCAGGCAGCCAGCTGACTCCATATGAATTTTTTTTTTTTGGTCATTCTAGATCCTGCCATTTCTGGAATAAGTAGCTGCCTAGGCTAGGCACAGTGGCTCATTCCTATAATCCCAGGGCTTTGGGAGGTTGAAGTGGGAAGATTGCTTGAGCCCAGGAGTTTGAGACCAGACTGGGCACCATAGCTAGATTCCATCTCTATAAAAAATAAAGTTGGCCATGTGGATCATGCCTGTAATCCCAGCACTTTGGGAGGCCGAGGTGGGTGAATCACTTGAGGCCAGGAGTTCAAGACCAGCCTGGCCAACATGGTGAAACCCCATCTCTCAAATAAATAAATAAAAATAATATGTAAAGTTAAAAAATTGGCTGGACCTGGTGTCATATGCCTATAGTCCTAGCTACTCAGGTTTAGGCAGGAGAATTGCTTGAGCCCAGGAGCTCAAGGTTACAGTAAGCTGTGGTTGTGCCACTGCACTTCAGCCTGGGTGACAGAGCAAGACCTTGTCTCAAAAAAAATAAAAATAAAAATAAAAGGGTATTTGCCTGATTCCAAGGCAAAATGTCTTCATCTCCATTGACTTCAGGTTTCAAGATTAATGGTGGATATTTTAGCCAATAGATAATTATGCAAAACAAAAATGAGGGCAAGCCTGAGTGTGGTGCTTGTGAGTTGAAGCAGAAAGGTAACAGTTAAATTTGTTAACCTAGGGTATTATTCCCATTACGCCCTGCCTCACATAAATATCCCTATATATGTGTGTGTGTATGATGTATATGTATATATGTATGTATTTTTATTTTATTTTATTAGAAACAGGGTCACCCTGTGTTACCCAGGCTGGTGTTGAACTCCAGGCCTCAAGTTATCCTCCCACTTTGGCCTCCTAAAATGCTAGGATTATAAGCATGAGCCACTGTGACCGGCCAAATATGCCTTTAATACACAATTAACTTTGTATAAAAATTAAATGTAAAACATGTAACTTTAGCCAGGCACAATGGTGTCAGGCACGTGTAGAACCAGCTACTTGGGAAGCTGAAGCAGGAGGATCATTTGAAGCCAGGAATCAGGGCTGCAGTGTGCCACAAATGTACCTGTGAATAGCCTTTGCACTCCAGCCTGGGCATCATAGTAAGACCTACCTCTTAATTTAAGTACATTATATTATAAAAAGGAATATTCTTGACTTTGTGCATATCTTTTATCATTCTGTTAGCTGTAACATGGCACTACTATGAAACTTTAAAAATGCAGAAAAGGCTAGCAGATTTTCAGAGTACTGGTAAAATAGTTACTACCAGAAATGAAATGAAATCAGACTTCAACAAGCCAATTAGGTTTATAAAAAGAAAATTGGTCTGTGGTTGCTTAAGTGTGTTTAAGATAATAATATAATTTTTTTTTTTTTTTGAGACTGAGTCTCGCTTTGTTACCCAGGCTGGAGTGTAGTGGTGCAATCTCAGCTCACTGCAACCTCCGCCTCCCAGGTTCAAACAATCCTCCTGCTTCAGCCTCCTGAGTAGTTGGGATTACAGGCGCGTGCCACCACGCCCAGCTAATTTTTGTATTTTTAGTAGAGACGGGGATTTCCTTATGTTTGAGACCAGGCTGGTCTCAAACTCCTGACTTTGTGATCTGCCTGCCTCAGCCTCCCAAAGTGTTGGGATTACAGGCGTGAACCACCACGCCCAGCCAATATTCTTAATAATATAATAACATATCAATAATATAAAATAATCTTGGGGTTTTTTTTTGTTTTTTTTTTTTTTCTGAAGCTAAATCATCCCATGGGAATGGTATGCTACAACTGCAACATATCATACTGTGGAAACTTTTTTCCCACTCTGTGGGAAAGGCAGAAAGATTTTTTTCAGACTGTGCCTAGCCATCATACTTTGAAGTATTCAGAAGGATGGAGGGAGAAGATTAAACTATGACAGTTTTTAGGAGCTACACTGAGTAGATTTGGACTGTGCATGAGAAAAAAAAAAAGCTCATTTAATATGGTCAACAATGTTTACACCTCAGAAGTGGTGACCTCCCTCTCAGAAATAATCAGAGGCTGTGTGATCATCCTTACAAATTCAGTGGAAAGTTCATCATTGAATAGAGGAACATATTCTGAAGGTTTTTTTTGAAACTCAGATTTCTCTGATACTGCATATTAATTACCTCATTTATCCTCTAGCATTCTAAAATAGGAATGCGACAGGTAGGAATTCTTTGATAGGAGAATCAAACCAACAGAAAATAAGAAACTTGTTTAGAATCTAACCTATTCATTTTTTCATCATTCCATCCGTGCTACCAAAAAAGAATTTAAGGCAGCAAATGACTCATGAGGTTATTGGAAAACCCAGAATTAGAACTTTAGTTCAACCCTTCCTACCTGTACCATTCCTTATGCATTTTCTATTAAAGAGCAGTGAGAGAAATAACCATGAAATCAACCAATGAAAGTCTCAGGACAGCTAGTGTTTATCTGATTTTGTGACTCACTACACATAGAAAAAGATGCTTTTTCTCTTTACCAAAACAAAATAGAAAAAAATGTGCTTTAGGAAATCGTGTAGAGTTGTTATTACTATTATCATGATTGTCAATGGTGGAATAATATTATAGAAACAGACTTGTAACCAGAACAGACCTAATGTAGCTCTGCTCCAAGTAGCAAAGATTGTTATGGAAAGCTAAGTGAAAGGTGTATAGTAATGAACTTTGTGTAGGGTCTTATTGTTCTAATCAGTTTGAACACTTGTTGAGACCATTTTACAAATCACATAGAAAGTAAATTATGCTGTTTTAGCAGGGGAAAAGCCTCACTGTTCACTCTAAATAGCCTAGCATTCAAAAGAATTCCTCTTTCAGGCCAGCGTGGTGGCTCACACCTGTAATCCCAGCATTTTGGGAGGCTGAGGCAGGCGGATCATTTGAGGTCAGGAGTTCAAGACCAGCCTGGCCAACATGGTGAATCCCTGTCTCCACTAAAAATACAAAAATTAGCGAGGCGTGGTGGTACATGCCTATAATCCCACCTACTCAGAAGGCTGAGGCACGAGAGTCACTTGAACCCAAGAGGCGAAGGCTGCGGTGAGCCGAGATCATGCCACTGTACTCCAGCCTGGGTCATCGAGCAAGATTCAGTCTCAAAAAAAAAAAAAAAAAAAAAGAATTCCTCTTTCAGAACCTTTCTATGGAAACAGGTTATAAGGAAACAGGATGCTATAAAGCTTTCCAAAACAGCTAGATTTAAAAATTACCCTGAAGCCTACATTTGAGAGGAGACAAATAAATTTACAAGAGAATCGCCTGATATCATATTCTGTGTAGCATGTTTCACTTAAAGCAAGCTTGTTTTTGGCTTGTTTGTCCCATATGCTTTGACATGATCAGCAGATGAAGATTGAATAGGCTGAGAGCTCCTTCTGGAAAGACCAGCCCTGAGAGGCTGGTGAGGCCTAAGTGAGCGTGTGCATGGCTGCAGCCCAGCTTGCCTCAGCAGTGCCCTGAGCACAGGTACACGGCCTCTGTGGTGTGATCGCATGTACTTGAACAAACACCCTCAGTAGCTCCACATAAAGCCAGTACTCTGAAAGTAATTATACCAGTATAAAAAGACAGAGAAACCTCAAGCAGTGTAGGGTATACTTTGGTAAAATGTATTTAACCTTAGTTGTAGGAGGTGATATTAACCATAATTTGCTAGAATAACTCATTCAGTCATTTAAATGATCGGGGCACATGCCTTCATGGAACTCACAGGACAGTAAGACTACAAGATCTTGATGAAGTTGTAAGCAGTCTGTGTCACCTCTGTAATTGTGGAGAGAGGGAATGGGAATACTGCTTTAATTCATGTATGGGAGCATATTGACTAGGCTCTCACCAAATGTTCTCCTATTTCTATTAATTTGGACTGTATTCCTCCTGATATTGTGATGCCACTTCCTCTGTTACTGCCTCCTTTTCTTTTCCTTGCATTTTAAACATTGGCTTCCACCTGCACTTTACCCTTTTCTTGCCCTTCTCCTCACTCCTCAGTTCTGCATAGACAACTTCATTTCAGATTCTTCGTACCTAGCCACATGTATCCCCATAAATCCCAGCTTAGACCTCTCTCCGCTGAGCTTTAGACCAGTATTTTCAACTGTCTCCTGAACATCTTCATCTGCATAAGCTAAGACCCCTTGAATTTAGCACATCCCATCCAAATTAATTTTATTTCTCAAACCTTTTACATCTATTTGATCTCTTTCTTAATGCCATGCAAGCTACGGAGTAGTCTAAGCCAGTCATGCTGTCATTCCTTTTCACTCTCAACTCATCACCGCTAACTAATCATTAAGTTCTATAATTTCTGCCTTCTTCAGGTATCTCGAATGTGTTCCCTCCTCTCCATTACCACTGCCATCACCCAGTTTGCATTTTCAACATTTACAGGAGCTTCTGATCTTCTCTGAAGCTGGCTTTTCTTTTCCAACTCTTCCTTCACACAGTAGCCGGAGGAGGAGTCCCTTATAATTGCCTCATTTGTCACTCTCCTGCTTAAAACTTTCAGTGGCTTCATATTTTCTGCCATTGTTACATTCTCAAGTACCTACAGGAATTAGGCAAATAACATGTATAAGTGAAGTGGGCCAAGTGTGACACAATAAGGAAGAATAAGAGAGTACATTTCTGTCTAAAGAGATTTATCATCAGAATTTTTTAAAACATACGACAAACCAGCCAGGTGCTGTGGCTCATGCCGGTAATCCAAGAACTTTGAGGGGCTGAGGCAGGAGGATCATTTGAGGCCAGGAGTTTAAGACCAGCCTGGGCAATGAGTGAGATCCCATCTACACGAAACAGAAAAATTATCCAGGCTTGGTGGCACATACCTGTAGTCCTAGCTACTCCAGAGGATGAGGCAGGATCGCTTGAGCCCAGAAGTTTGAGGTTATATTGAGCTATGATTGTGCCACTGCACTCTAGCCTAGGTGACAGAAAAACACCCTGTCCCAAAAAACAAAAACGCATGACAAACCTATATGAAAGTTTAATGTTGCCTGTGGATTCTCCATTTAGTACAGCCAAGCCTAAACTCCTGAGCGTAACACAGGCAATGTTTTATGATATTGGTTATCTCCTTGAGATGATCAACTTGGAATGTTCAGCTTTTGCAGTGACTGACACAACCAGTGATTCATGCTTTGCTGCTTAGTTTTTAGGTCAAATCATGTCAGCATGAAGAGTGTGTGTTCATTCTAAGTACCTCTGTGTTCACATTAGAGGCTGTAACATAAGTTTGTAAGCTTTGAAGTCAGTGTTGACTTAAGTTCAATTCCTAGTTCTACCAAAAAGAAGCTGTGTGATGTTTGAGCTACACATTTAACTGCTCTGAGCCCCAATATACTACTCTGTTTAAAAATAAAGAAACATTTTCAAGATTGAGAGTATGAAGTCAAATAATGAAGACCTCTAATTATCTAGCTCAATGCCTGGCACATAGTAACTCCTAAGTAAAATGTTAACATTGAGACAGGTAGCAAAAATTTGAGAAGTGGCATACAAAACTAGTCCCCCCTCACCCCCACTGCATCGTTCCCGACAATTGTAGGCTGGGCATGGTAGCTCATGTCTGTAATCCCAGGACTTTGAGAGGCCAAGGTGGGAGGATCACTTGAGGTCAGGAGTTCAAGATCAGCCTGGCCAGCATGGTGAAACCCTGTGTCTATGTGGCCTAAAGGAAAGCAAACCTGTTGGAAGTCAATATCAAGTGAAACAGACAATTGGAAGCTGACATACACATGGTTCACCCAGGCAACTAAAAACGAGGAGTTTCCAACGTAGCTGCGTAGCTACCCAAAATGAAATTTGAGCCCAGAAAGTTGTTGCTATTGACAAATTTTTGCACAAGATGGGAATATGGCCTCTCTAACAATTGTTCATAATATACAAAGTTCATTTTACTTTTTTCTCTGCATGTAATCTTTACTTTTTTCTTGTAAATGATATTAACTGAAATTTTAATTCAATAGTATAAGGATACATAGAATATTTATTGTGGTTTATTCTCTAGAGCTATATAAATTTGAAGCACCAAAGGAAGGAAGTAAACAACTTAAGTTTTCTTTGCCAGAACATTTAGTACAGTAAGGGAGGAAGGCTATTGAGTTTATGTTTTATTCCAATGCACAGAGTATATTAATTATATTATGACTGATCTAGGAACACTAAGGAAGCCTTGAAGAGCTTTCGTCATTAAGGGAAAGAAAATATCTTTCTTGTCAAGCTTTGCATTTTTTCATTTTGTTATTTAAACTTCATCTTAATTTTACCATTTAAGTATATTTAGTAATTTGTGTATGGAGCTGATATGATTGAACTAGGGGGCTGAGGCAGAAGCGGTGGCTCACACCTGTAATCCCAGCACTTTGGGAGGCCAAGGTGAGTGGATCACTTGCAGTCAGGAGTTCAGGACCAGCCTGGCCAATATGGTGAAACTGCGTGTCTGCTAAAAATACAAAAATTAGCCAGGCATGGTTGTTTGTGCCTGTAATCCCAGCTACTCAGATGGCTGAGGCATGAGAATCGCTTGAACCTGGGAGGCAAAGGTTGCAGTGAGCCAAGATGCTCCACTGCACTTCAGCCTGGGGGTGGGGGAGGTGACAGAGTGAAACTGTGTCTCTAAAAAAAAAAAAGAAAGAAAGAAATAGGGGGCTGAGTACCTTACAGTATACTTTTCTGTCTTACCATAGAGCTGTAGTGATAATGAATAAACTAATATAGGAAATCAACTTGAAGTTATCCATATTGGCAGGGTGACATGCCCAGAATTCCTGATTGTACTTTCAATAAAGAGACTAGAAAGAACAAAGTAGAAAGCTGGCTTGTTGTGAGGGCAAGACTAAGATGTAGTGTTTCAACTTCTTACTTTACAGCAATATGTCTCACTCCAGACATACTTTCTTGCCCAGATAAATAATAACATATTCAAGCAACAGAACAACATTAGTATTATACAGCTAAGAAGATTGTGTCTCTGAAAGTAAAGCTAAACTACTTATGACAAAGAATGTTGAAACAAAAAGATAGACAAGTGCCATCTTTACTGGCCATAGTAATACTCTTTTTTTGGTTTCAAGGAGTATTCTTAAAAGGTTGATCTCAATAAACGCAGTGTCATTTTCCATTTATTGAGACTCTGACTCGTTCACTTTTATGGTGACTTTGATATTACATTTTAGTGTTTAGCCTTTTGTTTTTCTTTTAAAAGGGATTTATTTTTGGTCAATGCCTTCTAGGTATTTTTTCTCTCTCTCACCCTTTCTCCTCTTCTTCCTTTCTACTTGCAGCTCCTCAGAGAAATTTTGAAATTGCCTTCAAGATGTTTGATTTGAATGGAGATGGAGAAGTAGATATGGAGGAGTTTGAACAGGCAAGTTGTCCTAGAGAGTTCCTTTAAATACATTAATATTTAAAATACATTTTCATGAGCCTTGGAGTTACCCTAACCTTGGTCAGTGTACTCAGTGGCTATTTCAATTTTTGAAGTACCTAAAATGTCATTTCTCAAAATTATTCTTTGAACAGTTTGGTTTTGTTTGTTTTCACTCTGAATGTAATGGATTATTGGAACGTACCATTAAGGTCACGGTTGCTCCAATTCCCCAACATAAATTAGGTTATAATGCCTCTAGCTGGGAGGCTAAATTATGGCAATTCAACATTTACCGAAAAGCTGCTGTGTGCAGTTTTTGGTAAATGGCAGTTCCAGAATACTAGGACTACGTATTTTCTTAAAGGATTTCTATAAGAGAAGGAAAAATGGTACCATACTTTGACTATAGTAGGTGACAGTTTCTTCTAAATCCTAGAAATAGATTACATTTCCATAGAACTTCTGCCTTTGGGAAACCATGGTATTTCTCCAAATATAGCTATTATGATTGCCAGAAGTGGTTTCAAAACAAAAACTATATGTATAGGAAAAAGCATTTTTTGTATTCTCAAAATGAAGAAAAGGGCAAATATTTCAGGAAGTGGGAGAAAATGTCAGGTATATTATATAAAATAAGAAGCTGGGCTGGGCCCGATGACTCATGCTTATAATCTCAGCATTTTGTGAGGCAGAGGTTATAGGGGGACTGCTTGAGGCCATGAGTTCAAGACCAGCCTGGGCAACATAGTGAGACCCTGTCTCTACAAGGAAAAGAAATTAGCTGGGATTGGTGGTATGTGCCTGTAGTCCTAGCTACTCCAGAGGCTGTGGTGGAAGGATCACCTGACCTCAGGAATTTGAAGTTGCAGTGAGCTATGATCATGCCATTGTACCCCAGCCTTTTTTTTTGTTTGTTTGTTTTTTTTTTTTTTTTTTTTTTTTGTTTGGAGACAAGGAGACAGAGTCTCGCTCTGTCACCCAGGCTGGAGTACAGTGTTGCAATCTTGGCTCACTGCAGCCTCCACCTCCCGGATTCAAGCTATTCTCCTGCCTCAGCCTACCAAGTAGCTGGGATTATAGGTACCCACCACCACACCCAACTAATTTTTGTGTTTTTAGTAGAGACAGGGTTTCACCATGTTAGCCAGGCTGGTCTTGAACTCCTGACCTCAAGTGATCTGCCTGCCTCAGCCTCCTGAGTAGCTGGGATTACAGGCACCCACCACCACACCCAACTAATTTTTGTGTTTTTAGGAGAGACGGGGTTTCACCATGTTAGCCAGGCTGGTCTTGAACTCGTGACCTCAAGTGATCTGCCTGCCTCAGCCTCCCAAAGTTCTGGGATTACAGGCATGAGCCACTGCGCCTGGCTGTGGGAGAGTTTTTGAGTCTCAAAAATAAATGTTCATCCTTTTCTCAACAGAGATTTTCTAAGAGGATACTAGTTATAAAGATGTCAGGCTGTCTGTGTTAAAATCCTAATTCTGCTACTTGCTAGCCACTTGACCTTGAGCAAGTTATTTAATTCCTTGTGCTTCAACCTCCTTTATAAAATGAGGATAATAGGACCTATAAGATTATCATAGGCTGGGCATGATGGCTCACGCCTGAAATCCCAGGACTTTGGGAGGCCAAGGTGGGAGGATCACTTGAGGTCAGAAGTTCAAGACCAGCCTGGCCAACATGGTGAAACCCTGTCTCTATTAAAATACAAAAAAATTAGCTGGTTGCAGTGACTAACACCTATAATCCCAGCACTTTGGGAGTCCAAGGCGGATGGATCACCTGAGGTCAGGAGTTCAAGACCAGCCTGGCCAACCTGATGAAACCCTGTCTTTACTAAAAATACAAAAAATTAGCTGGGTGTGGTGGCGCACACCTGTAATCCCAGCTACTCAGGATGCTGAGGCAGGAGAATTGCTTGAACCCGGAAGGCAGAGGTTGCAGTGATCTGAGATTGCACCACTGCACTCCAGCCTGAGCAATAAGAGCAAAATTCCCTCTAAAAAAAAAAAAATAGCCAGGCATGATGGCATGCACCTGTAGTCACAGCTACTCAGGAGGCTGAGGCATGAGAATTGCTTGAACCCAGGAGGCAGAAGTTGCAATGACCTGAGATTGTACCACTGCACTCCAGCCCGGGTGACCAAGAGAGACTCTGTCTCCAAAAAAAAAAAAAAAAAATTGTTGTAAACATTAAAAGAGGTAATTATAATATAGAGTAGGAAAATAGTAAACAATAGTTATGATTCTTTTTCTATTATGTTTTTTCATTTCCTAATGTTTTCCTGGCTGCGGGTTTGATTCTGTATTAGGTTCAGAGCATCATTCGCTCCCAAACCAGTATGGGTATGCGCCACAGAGATCGTCCGACCACTGGCAACACCCTCAAGTCTGGCTTGTGTTCAGCCCTCACAACCTACTTTTTTGGCGCTGATCTGAAGGGAAAGCTGACAATCAAGAACTTCCTGGAATTTCAACGTAAACTTCAGCATGATGTTCTGAAGCTCGAGGTAGGTCTTTCTTGGACTTAGCAGATCCATCACATGTGGAGCTGGTGGGCAGGAGGGCCTGTACTATAGGCATTTTTTTTTTCAAGATGGAGTTTTGCTCTTGTTGACCAGGCTGGAGTGCAATGGCACGATCTCTGCTCACTGCAACCTCCGCCTCCTGGATTCAAGCAATTCTCTGCCTCAGCCTCCCAAAGTGCTGGGATTACAGGCATGAGCTACTGTACCCGGCCCTATAGGCATTCTTTCCATTTACCTCCAGCTGTGAGAACTGATTGGTTTGGAGCTTATCAGTGATTTATAAACTGACAGCAAATAGGAAACAACATGTTCTATGAAAACGTCATGAAGTGAGGTGTTTCTGGAATTGAAAACCAAAACCCTCTAAATTGAAAATCTTAGCTGTGTTTGTATGCCCAGCTTGTGGAGAAAGAAACTCAAGGGCCCATAGCAGTTCTCCATCTGAGCATATATTCCTGCTTTTATGTTTATTGTGTGGAAGACAGCAGAAGATGGAGATGAAGAAGGATGGATAGTTGCAAAGGTAGTAAGAGCTGGAAACACAAAATGTCAGAATAAAAACATATGTGCTTATCCGTCCTTCACAGTGGCGCACACCTGTAGTCCCAGATACCCGGGAGGCCAAGGTGGGAGAATCGCTTGAGCCCAGGAGTTTGAGAGCAGCCTGGGCAACACAGTGAGACCCTGTCTCTTTAATTGTTTACGACAACTTTGCTCAGAGTAGCAAAGGTATCTTACTGTGTTTGGGGATTTACAAGTTTACTTTTTCACTTAAAGTTTAGACCATCATGCTATTCTGGCTATTTATTCTATTCCATTCAAAACATTCATTAAATGCCTTCCATATGTACTTTTGTCTGGAGACAAAAAAATCTAGTCTCGTAACTTCTTGACATTTTAAAAAATTCCCTTACACTGGTGTTTCCCAACCTTTTTTTCCTTTTCTTTTCTTTTTTCTTTTTTTTTTTTGAGACAGAGTCTCACTGTGTCACCCAGGGTGGAGTGCAGTGGCTTGATCTTGGCTGGCTACAACCTCTACCTCCCAGGTTCAAGCAATTCTCCTGCCTCAGTCTCCTGAATAGCTGGAATTATAGGCATGTGCCACCACACCCAGCTAATTTTGTGTTTTTAGTAGAGGTGGTGTTTCCATGTTGGCCAGGCTGGTCTTGAACTCCTGACCTCAGATGATCCACCCGCCTCAGCCTCCCATAGTGCTAGGATTACAGGCATGAGCCACCACACCCGGCCTCTCTTTTTCTTTTAACACATGCCCTACCTTAATACTATTTGGAATTTCAGAACATTAAATACTGTAACTATAACAGGTGAAAATATTGGAGAAAGGTACTATGTTGTTTTTAAAGTCTATATGTTACTTCTGTATCTGCTTTCCCATGTTTCCCCAAGATTCTTACATATGATTTCACCTGTTCCACCCACTTGTCTCAATTGTGTTATTTTGTTCAACATCATTTTGTTATAACATTGATGAGCAGGAGCTAATCAATTTCCCTCTAGAGCCACACTGTCTGTGTGGAGTTTTCACGTTCTTCCTGTCTGTTTGAGTTTTCCCTGAGTATTCCAGTTTCCTCTCATATCCCAAAGATGTACATACTTGGTGCATTGGCATGTCTAAGTGGTCCCAGTCTGAGTGGGTGTGTGTGAGTGTGCCCTGAGATGGAACGGCATCTTGTCCAGGATGTCCTGCTTTGCACCCAGAGCAGCCACGATAGTCTCTGACCATCCTCCATCCTGAACTGGAATAAGCATGTTAGAAAATGAATGAATGCAAATTATTGTGAAATAAAAACTCATAAAGTAGATGATAAACAACGCAATTCAAAAGCTCTCAGTGAGCTTGCAGCATTTCTTATTGTTTATGTTTGAACTTCATGGTAGGAGGAGGTACTTATTACAGTTTTCACTTTGCAAACACTTATTTATTGATTTAATTCACCACCACTATAACCACTGATATCTAATAATTCACTAAAAATTGGGTAAATGATTATCTTACTTGTTTATATCATTCTTTCTTAGATGTATATATAGCTCACATTTATTTCGGTATTTACTATTAGAAGTGTTTTGGGTCTTTATTTAGAAGTTTGGTGATACTTTTGTTTTTGTTTTGAGATGGAGTCTTGCTCTGTCCCCTGAGCTGTAGTGCAGTGGCACGATCTCCACTCACTGCAGCCTCTACCTCCCGGGTTCAATTGATTCACCTGCCTCAGCTTCCCGAGGAGCTGGGATGACAGGCATGCCCTACCACACCCAGCTAATTTTTATATTTTTAGTACAGTTGGGGTTTTACCATGTTGGCCAGGCTGGTTTTGAACTCCCAACCTCAGGTGATCTGCCTACCTCGACTCCCAAAGTCCTGGAATTACTTTGAGCCACCACTCCCAGCTATGGTGATGTTTTGTGACTAAAAATATGCCATAGGAAATTAACTCTCATCTTTATCAACCAGCCTATGGTAAAATTGGATTTTTTTATGCATTATTTCACTTAAAGTCTCAGTTTCCAAGAACCTAGTGAAGACTTACTGTATAGTAAAATGTCAGTAAATGTTTACCATGTTGAAAAGCTTTACAGCTTCCCTATTCCTTTTTTTTTTCTTAACTAAATATTGTATAGGATTTTCTTTTATTCAATACCTTTGCATGAGCCAAACACAGCTTCCCTATGCTAACTTTCTTCGCACATCTGTATAGATAGCTTTCTCTGTCTAGTGAAAAGCACAAGGCTAAGTATCAGGAGGCAGGGCACAGTGGCTCATGCCTATAATCTCAGCACTTTGGGAAACCGAGGCGGTCAGATTGCCTGAGGTTAGGAGATCGAGACCAGTCTGGCCAACCTGGTGAAACCCTGTCTCTTCTAAAAATACAAAAAGCTTAGCTGGGCATGGTGGTGTGCACCTGTAATCCCAGCTACTTGGGAGGGAGGCTGAGGCAGGGGAATTGCTTGAACCGGGGAGGTGAAGGTTGCAGTGAGCCGAGATCACGCCACTGCACTCCAGCCTAGGCAACAGAAGGAGACTCCATCTCAAAAAAAAAAAAAAGGTAAGTATCAGGAAAGGTTGTTAAGTACTTAGACTTCAAAGGTTTTTTTTTTTTCTTCATCGCACGCAGAGGAATATGACACATCAGCCTAGAAAATCATTTGAAAAGATTTCAACAATAACAGAAGCAAAAGAGATTATCTGGTCAGCTCTCTGTAAACCAGAAAATTAGTCATAAATTAATCATAATAATACCTCAGTTTCTAAATATTCTAGTTAGTGAAGTTTTCCTTTTGTCTAGTTGTACATAGAGGGCTCTATCTTCAGAATATCTATAGTATCCTGTTTTTTGCCAGTTTCCTTGCCACAGTAAACTATAGCAGATAATGGAGTTCAAAATATAACTTCACAGAATGGAGAAAATTAAGTCCAATAGCATTTAAGTATTATGCTTCCAGATCTTTTTTTGAAAATGGTAATATTACTATTTTTATACTATGGAAAAGATACTTCTCAGGCAGTGAATTTTATTTTGTTCACTGATTTATATTGGGTATTTTTATATATAAAATATATTAGATATGTTACAATAAATCCGTATACACACACACAGAGGCATAGTGCTTACCTTTGTGAAGTTTGCCTTCTTATAGGAATATTCCAATATACTCCTCAGAGTATAGAAGAAAGAAGTAGGCCTCATCTAACAATTTTTGCGTAAGAGTTGGTATATACTAGGGTTCAAGTCCTATGCCTTGCTTCCCTACTATGCATGCATACCCAGACCGGTCTTCTTTGGGAGCATTGTAACATAATCTGGGAATGTAAGTGATTTAGCTTGTTAATTATATAATTACAATTAAACAGAGTGTAGATCCATAAAATGTAGTTAAAGAAGCGCACACTAGGATAATACTCTTAGCAAAAACAAAAATAAACAAAAAAATAAATTAAAAAAAAATAAAAACAAATTTTTAGCAAAAATAATACAGGGTCAACCAGAGGGCCAAGCAGGTGCCAGCCCGACCACAGTGTAACCCAACACTTGTTCCTCGAAACTCAAATGAGAGCCTAGAGAAATGGAGCATAGGACTTTTGTCTTGCACACTGACAAAAGTTGAAAGCCCACTAACATACTCTGTAGAATGCCCATGAGGGAAAATATTATAAAGCAGATTAGAGGTTTCATACACGCGTTCCTGCATGTGGCCTATACCCAAATGCAGAAGAAAAAAGATGTAAAAGTCAGTCATGGCTAAGATACTTATTCTAGAAGGCTCTCTTGTGTTTGACATTGCTGTAGGATTATTTGTTTGCCAGTCAGCAGTTCCTCATGTGAGGAGACTAACAGACTTTTGTGAAAGAATGCAGCCTAACATGTAGTAAGTGTTCTGTAAGTGGCTAGTAATATTGAATCCATTCTTTCCATATAATGGCGTAAGTCTAGTGCTGTGGTTTGATTATACACCCCCCAACCAAAGTTCATGTATTGGAAATTTAATTGCTGTCACTTCACTGTCAAGAGGCAGGAACTTTAAGAGGTGATTAGGTCATGAGTCTCTGCCCTCATAAATGCATTAATGTTATTATCATGGAAGTGACTATTACTGGGGTAGTGGCCTTCTGATAAAAGGATAAGTTTGGTCCCCATTTAACCTCTGTTTTACATGCTTCCTTGCCTGTCCACCATGAAAGGACCCCTGCCAGATACTGGTACCATGCTCTTGGACTTCCCAGGCTCTAAAACTATAAGCCAAATAAACTTCTGTTCTTTATCAATTATCCAATCCGTGGTATTCTTTAATAGCAGCAGAAAATGGACCAAGACATCCAGTAGAATAAGTGCCTTCTTATTGATAACCTCCTTATGTAAAACGTCATCAATCAGTACTGTGTCTTCCCAGCTACATTTGTACTTCTTTGAGGAAGCATGACTAGCAGCAAGAGTATAGGCTTTACTGCTAATGAGGCCTTGGTTAAAATTTTGGTTGTACCACTTACTGGCTATGTGACATTTGATGGGTTATGCATTCTCTCAGAGCCTGGCTCCTCATTTGTAAAACAGGACAATGGTTAAGTGAGATGATGTTTGTAATGGGCTGAATTGTATCCCCTCAATATTCCTATGTTGATGTCCCAACCCCCAGTATCTCAGAGTATGACTTTACTTGGAGATAAGGTCTTTAAAGAGGTGAGCATTAAATGAGGGGTAAGAGTGGGCCCTAATCCAACCTGACTGGTGTCCTTAAAAAAAGAAGAAATTGCCGGGCGCGGTGGCTCAAGCCTGTAATCCCAGCACTTTGGGAGGCCGAGGCGGGTGGATCACAAGGTCAAGAGATCGAGACCATCCTGGTCAACACGGTGAAACCCCGTCTCTACTAAAACTACAAAAAATTAGCTGGGCATGGTGGCGCGTGCCTGTAATCCCAGCT
>NW_022437034.1:3596891-3669824 GCF_009761245.1 Sapajus apella | reverse complement strand
AGATCGCGCCATTGCACTCCAGCCTGGGTAACAAGAGCGAAACACCGTCTCAGAAAAAAAAAAAAAAAAAAAAAAAGAAGAAATTTGGGTGCAACAAAAAGACCCAAGAGACAGTCATGTGAAGAGGCAGCCAGAGGGCAGTCATCTGTAAGCCAAGGAGAGAAGCCTCAGAGGAAACCACCCTCCTGACCCCTTGAGCTTATACTCATATAGCCTCCAGAACTATGAGAAAATGAATTCTTGTTTTTTAAGTCCCAGTCTGTAATATTTTTCTATGGGAGCCTTACCAAACTAATAAACTATTTCATACCTAATACTACTTGGCATGTATTATGCCTTTAGTAAGTGTGTTCACCTTCCCACTTATACCCACTGCCACCTATTATGGCAACAGGCATATAAATAGGTCACCTCACTTGGATGATTGAAAGGCCTTACTTTCATTTTGAAATAGTTTTCTGATAAAAACATCTGGAAAATGGCAGCAATTTTTGTTTTTATGAAACACTTTTAATTTCACTTTTCTAAGTTCAGGTAATTGCTCCCCTCATTGAGTATGAATATAATCTTATCACAGCCAAGAGGAAAACAGAAATGATTAATAGTGTCTTAATAACTTTTGTATGGGTTTTATAATTTCACCATTCTTTCTATCCATCTCTCACTAGTTTCATTTCATTACTTATCTACTTTAATACTTCAGATCAAGGAGATTTATTGTTCCATTTAGTTATTTCTGTCTTTTTCTCATCACAGTAGCTTTGAAAGTGAAGAGAGTACTATTTATCTGTCAAACTTAATTTCCAGAGGGGTCAGAGAAAAGGGGGAAGTTCATGATCATTTATTGAGTACCTACTATGAGCCAGGCACTTTATATACATTAGATGCCTTCTTTAATTCTCAACAATCCTGTCAGGTTTAGTGATATTTTACCCATGTTCTAGATGTAGAAACTGAAATACAAAGAGGTAAAAGTCACAGAACTATTACATGGTAGAACTAGGATTCCAACTCAGATCTGCTTCACACTGTCTTTCAGACTGAACTATTTCTGTTCTTTGTCTGATTAAGTTATTACTTTTAGTCTGAGATGGCATTCCTGTACCTGATTTATTTGAGACTCTAAGGAAAAATAAAATGTACTGAATTTTAGAGACAGAAAAAGACCAAATTTCTGGAATATGTACAGTCTGCCTTCTTCAGAACCATCTTTTACCAATTTCTTTGCCACTCAAGTCTTATGACTGTGAAAAAGTACACTGTTCTTTTGTGTTTATAAGAAACTACCTAAACTAGCCATTTAATTATATTTAATCACAAGAATTATTAGCTGCTGGATTTTAAGGCTGTTTTAATGCTCTTAATTCTGATTTTTGTTTTTCATTCTGTTCTTTTTTCTTTATTTGGGAACTAAAAAAACAGGTTTAAAAGAATGACCTAAGAATATAAGGTTGGTTTTTAAAACTCTCTTTTAAGGTTATTAAAAATTTCATCTAAGGCTACTGAGAACTATTGAGTTCCTGGAGATGGGTGCCAGGTCTAAATCCAGTTAATATATTCATTGATTTCTTAATGACTGTAGCAAGCAGGATGTCAGTCAAAACTGAAAGGTATTAGAAAATTATTTGAAAGATTATGGTTAATTTTAATTTGAGAGGGGGAAAGAGAGAAAGGAGCTGTCATGTCAAATAAAAGCAAAAACTAATTTGTAGAAGAAAGAAGCAGCCAACTCCAGGATATAAGACAAGGACACTGAAAAGGTATTATCTAATAGAATTCCAGTCTGTAGAATGATCTCGTTTATAAATTGGGATTCGTGTGCTTATCAAATAACCAATAAAATTGTTACATTTTGGCCAGGAATGTTGGCTCACACCTGTAATCCCAGCACTTTGAGAGGCCAAGATAGGCAGATTACCTGAGATCAGGATTCCGAGACCAGCCTGGTCAACATGGCAAAACCCTGTCTCTACTAAAAATACAAAATTCACTGGGCGTGGAAGTGCATGCCTGTAATCCCAGCTACTTGGGAGGCTGAGTAGAATCACTTGAACCCAGGAGGTAGAGGTTTCAGTGAGCTAAGATCATGCCATTGCACTCCAGTCTGGGCAACAAGAACAAAACTCCATCTCAAAAAAAAAAAAAATGTTACATTTTAAGAAGCATGAATATCAATTATCTAAATGTAAATTAGATATGATTCAGAAGATAACAGTGACTAATTTATATTTCCAGTCTTCAAGAAAAAAAAAATTGAGGTTAACTAGATTTGTTCAATCAGAAAGAAAAAGGGAGATATAGAGAACTATGCTAATTATTCTATCTGTCAATAAGAATAGAGACAAGGTGTGGTGTGGTGGCTCACATCTGTAATTCTAGCGCTCTGGGAGGCTGAGGCAGGTGGATCATCTGAGGTCAGGAGTTCAAAACCAGCCTGCCAACATGACAAAACCCTGTCTCTACTAAAAATACAGAAAATTAGACTGGCCTCGTTGGCTCATGCCTGTAATCCCAGCACTTTGGGAAGCTGAGGTGGGTGGATCACCTGAGATCAGGAGTTTGAGACCAGCCTAGCCAACACGGTGAAACCCTGTCTTTATTAAAAATACAAAAATCAGCTGTGTGTGATGGCACGTGCCTGTAATCCCAGCTACTTAGGAGGCTGAGGCAGGAGAATTGCTTGAGCCCGGGAGGCAGAGATTGCAGTGAGCCAAGATCACACCACTGCACTTCAGTCTGGACAACAGAACGAGACTCTGTCTCAAAACAAAACAAAACAGAAAATTAGCCAGCCGTGGTGGTATACACATGTAATCTCAGCTATTCGGGAGGCTGAGGCACAAGAATTGCTTGAACCCAGAAGGCAGAAGTTGGACTGGGCTGAGATCGCACCACTGCACTCTAGCCTAGGCGACAGAGGGAGTCTTTGTCTCGAAAAAAAGAGTAGAGACAAAAAAAAAAAAAAAGGAAAGTATTAAGTTAAATATTAAGGAGCTTTTAAAAAAAGTGTAACTACAACTAAATGATTAAAAGTGCCTAAAGAGATTCTAGAATCACCCACCCTTTAAATCATCAAGGTGACATCTTTTCACCCATCTTTTTAAAGTGCCAAGGTAGAATTAAATCTGTCTGATGCAACAAAGACTGTATCAGGGATATGCCTCAGCTCCTTTCCTGGTCAAAATATTTTTTTTTCCCATTTATTTATTTTATTGCATTTTAGGTTTTGGGGTACATGTGAAGAACATGCAAAATTGTTGCATAGGAACACAGGTGGCAGTGTGATTTGCTGCCTTCCTCCCCATCACCTACATCTGGCATTTCTCCCCTTGCTATCTCTCCCCAGCTCCCCACTCCCCACCGTCCCTCCCCTATTTCCCCCCAACTGACCCCAGTGTGTAGTGCTTCCCTCCCTGTGTCCATGTGTTCTCACTGTTCAACACCCGCCTATGAGTGAGAACATGCGGTGTTTGATCTTCTGCTCTTCTGGTCAAAATATTATAGAAAAGGAGACCAGAATGCAAGAAGGCTTTCAGTCAAACACTTGCTGGAACTAGAACCCTCTTTGGCAAAGCAGGTTTCTTTTTTGCACCGATAGCCCAGTTTTGTTTTGTTTTCTGGGGAAGTGTAAACTAAATGATGATACCTGACTCTTGATTTAATTAAATCCAAGAAACAAAATGATATGTTCAATGGCCTTTCCTTTAGTTTTGTACTTCCACTTTTGCCTCTACAAAGCAGAATGGGAATAGTTTCTTATTCCATCCTTAGAGGTTTTCAGTTTTATTTTTCCAAAAATTAGAAGAGTTTGTTAAAGAGTACAGTACATTATTTGCAATTTCCCTTTCTTAGGTTTCAGTTACCTGCAGTCAACTGTAGTTCAAAAATATTACATGGAAAATGTCAGAAATAAACAGTTCATAAGTTTCAGATTGCATGCCTTTCTGAGTAGCATGATAAAATCTCATGAGGTCCCACTTGTTTTGCAAGTGGAACATGAATGATCTCTTTGCAGGGCAGGGCCATGAATGATATCTTTGTCAGCATATGCCAGCTGTCTGCACTGCCCACTCTTCAGTCACTTAGTAGTCATCTCTGTTGTCAGATTGACTGTTGCAGTGTTGGAGTGCTTGTGTTTAAGTAACCTTTCTTTTATTTACTAATGGCCCCAAAGCATAACATTAGTGATGCTGGCAATGCGGATGTGCCAAAGAGAAGCTGTAAAGTACTTCCTAAAAGGTTGAAAGTTCTCAACTTAATAAGGAAAGGAAAAAAATAGCAACTGAGGTTGCTAAGATCCATGGTAAGAATAAATCTCCTAGCTGGGAAACTATGAAGAAGGAAAAGAAAAATTGTCTGGACCTGGTAGCCCACGCCTGTAATCCCAGCACTTTGGGAGGCCTATATATATATGCTAATTTTGCCTTTATACTTCAAAGTGCAAAAGTTATAGCCACAGTATATGATAAGTGCTTAGTTAAGATGGAACAAGACTTTAAATGTGTGAGTGAAAGACCTGAACAAGGGCCAGGAGTGGTGGCTCATGCCTGTAACCTCAGTACTTTAGGAGGCCGAGGTGGGTGGATCACCTGAGGTCAGGAGTTCGAGACCAGCCTGGCCAACAGGTGAAAACCTGTCTCTACTAAGAATACAAAAATTAGCCAGGTGTGGTGGCGGGTGCCCATAATCCCAGCTACTAGGGAGGCTGAGTTAGGAGAATCGCTTGAACCTGGGAGGCAGAGGTTGCAGTGAGCCAAGATCGTGCCACTGCACCCCAACCTGAGTGACAGAGCAAGACTCCATCTCTAAGAAAAAAAGAAAGACCTGAACAGAAACATGTTTCATGTGATGGCAAACAGTGGTTCAGGACTATTCCTGGGTATAGGCATCCATTGGGTATCTCGGAATGCATCTCCCAGGGATAAGAATGACTGCCGTAATTGTTTTACTTGAGGCCAGGAGTTCAGGTCTGGCCAACATGACAAAATCCTGTCTCTACTAAAAATGTGAAAGAATTAGCCAGGCATAGTGGTGCACACATAATCCTAGCTACTCGGGAGGCTGAGGCATGAGAATCATTTGAACCCAGGAGATGGAGGTTGTAGTGAGCCAAGATCACACCACTGCACTCCAGCCTGGGTGACAGAGCAAGACTCCATCTCAAAAACAATTTTTTTTCCTCAATAGCTTTTATGTCAGTCACCTATGTCTTGGGATCAACATTCTTTGAAACTAATTCTATTTTCTGTCTCTATACACATCATGGGGTAGGTCCAATGTCTTGCCCTGATGAGACCAGGTTAGCTGACATGGTGAGCTAGTTTAGCAAGAAAATATATAAAATCCAAAGCTAAACTCTGATTTAATTTCTTGCAATTCCCTTTGTTCTCTCCAGCTCAAGTTTGCTATCATTTGTGGCTTATAGGTTCTCTGGCTGTAAAGTCAAACTGAAAATACTATACAGTTATGTATCACTTAATGATGAATTCTGAGAAAAGCATTGTTAGGTGATCTCATCATTGTGCAAACATCATAGAGTGCATTTACACAAACCTGGATGGTATAGCCTACTGCACACTTAGGCTATATGGTATAGCCTGTTGCTCCTATGCCACAAACCTGTATAGCATGTTACTGTACTGAAATAATGTACTGTATTTTACTAGTACATTATTTTTAGAAAAACGTAAAGCACTTAGTCAACATGTACTGCTTTCTCCTTGTAAAAATCTGATGAGGAAAGGCCACAACAAGCATTATTTAACCAAATATGTATACGTGTGTGTGTGTGTGTGTGTGTGTGTGTGTGTGTGTGTGTGTATGTGTATGTGTATAAAAGAACAGTAACAATTTTTTTTTTTTTGAGGCAGAGTCTTGCTCTGTCACCCCAGCTAGAGTGCCCTGGTGCAATCATGGCTCACTGCAATCTCTGCCTTCTGGGTTCAAGTGATTCTCCTGCCTCAGCCTCCTTAGTAGCTGGGGTTACAGGTGTGTGCCATCATGCCCAGCTAATTTTTGTATTTTTGGTAGAGACAAGGTTTCACTATGTTGGCCAGGCTGGTCTCGAACTCCTGACCTTAGGTGATCCACCCACCTTGGCCTCTCAAAGTGCTGGTATAACAGGCATGAGCCACCGTGCCCAGCCAATAATTCTTTACAAAACAAGGCAGTTGTGAAACAATGGTAAGTATTTGTGTAAGTAAAAATTATTTAAGCATAGAAAAAGCAGAGTAAAAATATGATATAAAAGATAAAAGATGGTATGTCTGTAAAGGCACTTACTATGAATGGGGCTTGCAGGACTGGAAACTGGTTTGGTTGGGTCAGTGAATGAATGATGAATGCGTGTGAAGGTCTAAGACATTGCTGTACCCTACTGCAGACTTTATATACGCTGTACACTTAGGCTATACTAAATTTATAAAACAGAGTAACTGTATTACAACATTACTAGGTGATAGGAATTTTTCAGTTCCATGATGATCTTACAGGAGCGCTATTATCTATGCAGTTTGTCATGGACTGAAATGTCCTTATACAGCACATGACTGTATATGGTAGAATGTCCATGGTTATGTAAAACTCCTATGTAAATGCAACCTTGATAAAATCTTGATAATTATTCCGTAAAAGTGTGCCAAAAAGTGCTTTTTTGTTTCATACCTTTTGGAGAATGGAGGAAAATTTTTAAGGGTGACACTGTGTTGCTTAAATATATTATGTGGGCAAAAATTTTTAAAGGCATTAGCACTTCTGAATCTGACCTTTCAGATGGATCATGAAAAGTATAGAAGACTCCTAGAGATTGGTATTTTTCTTTGATTTGCAGATAGCTTTGCAATTCCAAAGTCAGTGATATGTTAGTGATGCCTTTGTAATACTTGTCAATCCCCAGGATTTTCCTGTCATCAGATATCTTTAACTTTGCATTCTAAGTTCATTTTAAACTGGCCACAAGATAAAAGGAGTTCATAAATAAGTCATGAAGGTTTGATTTTTTTCCAGTGGAAACTTTTCCTCAATCAGTCATTCAAATAGTCTTAGCAACATTTTTTAGTGGAACCCAGGTGCTTTTCAATTTATGAATGAGCTCTATGCCAGTGTATAAAAAGTTCTTTGGTCATTTATTTGGAATTCAGAATGCAGGAATAGTTACATTTTTAGTCTTACGTACAACTGAATATTCAAGGTACCATAGAAAGGTAATACAGTAAAATGAAAAGCAGTATAGAAGAAGGTGATTATAAATTTATAGTTCAGTGTTTCATCTATACTTACACTTCTAGCTACAACAGCCCATGGGTATAGACCTCTGTTAGTCTCAATCATATGTGTAGCATATATTCAAACAAAAGTTTGAGTACATACTACATAATAAAAACAATAGCCAACATTTCCTGAGAGCTTACCTTGACTTGTGATGATATTTCAGTAAATCCATCATAAGTCAGAAGTGCATTTAACTAGCTACTTGGGAGGCTAAACTGGAATTATTACCTGAGTCCGAGGAGGTCAAGGGTACAGTGAGCTGTGATTGCACCACTGCACTCCAGCCTGGATGACAGAGTGAGACCCTGTCTCAAAAACAAACAAACAAAAAAACAAATAAAAAACCATACATTTAATACCCCAATAAACCTACCATAGAATTGAAAAATTGTTAAGTGGAACCATTGTAAGTTGGAAGATGTCTGTACATTGTTTCCTTTGATCTTCACAATGCTGTGAGGTTGAAATTGAGGCACAAAGAGATGAAATAACTTGTTCAAAGTCTCACACATGATAAAGGTGGAGCTGAGATTTGATTCCAGGCAGTCTGACTCCAGTTTTTTCTTTTTTCTTTTTTTTTTTTATTTTGGCCATGGAGTGTTTTTTGCTCTTGTTGCCTAGGCTGGAGTGCAGTGGTGTGATCTTGGCTCACTGCAACCTCTGCCTTACTGGTTTAAGTGATTGTCCTGCCTCAGTCTCCTGAGTAACTGGGATTACAGATGCCCGCCACCATGCCTGGCTAATTTTATGTATTTTTAGTAGAGACGGGGTTTCCCTGTATTGGCCAGGCTGATCTCGAACTCCTAATCTCAGGTGATCCTCCCGCCTTGGCCTCCCAAAGTGCTGGGATTACAGGCATGAGCACTGTGCCCAGCCCAGAGTCTTTTCTTAACTACTAATAATTTACACTAGTTTTCCAGGAACTGTGCTAAATGCTTAAGATACAAAGATAAGCAAAACATTGTTCTGCTTCCAAGAAGCTTGTAAAGGTAGGAAATGAACAAGAAATACTTGCACAGTGCATAAGTAAAGTATAGTTGTAGAGATATGTATATGGTACAGTGAGAATATAAACAGACATGTGAATGAGTCTGTGAAGTAAGAGGGCAGGGGATTGCTCAGGTTTTCCCAGAGGTGTCATCATTTGAGTCAATTCTAACTCCGAAATTCATTCTGCCTATCAGGTAGTGGATTTTCATTTGCTCTTTGTTACAGTTGTGGAATACTCAGGAAGAGGCATTAGAGCGCTAAGTAAACTCTGGGACTGGAGCCAAGGGTCTGTGATAGAAAATGACCTTTTTTATCAAATTTATCCAAACCAGGCTTAAATTGATGTATCATCTAGGTTTTCTCATACTGGTAAAGAGACTCTGTGCCTCAGGGCCAGGTCCCACAAAGATCATAAAGAACCAGATTAAATTTAGGGAGCAAGACAAGACAAGAGAAACTTTATCTAGGCTCTCCCAGACCTCTCTGAGCCTATAAGCAGATCAAATTGGGCTTCTACATCAGCCTAGACAAAAAGATGTCCAGGGTATCTGAGTAGGTCTTTTAATTTTTATCCCTCTTATAGCCATCTTTAGCTGCAGGTGCCTGTTAGAGTTATGGTCTTTGGAACTTACGAACATTTTAGAATAAAGAATGACTGCTCATGATGACTGTGCTCATGAGTGGAAAGAAGCTTGCTTTTTTTCTTCTTTTAAGCTACAGTTAACTAGTAGATGTTAATTTTTTTTCTTAGAAGAAAAAGAGATTTAAAAAAATAGATCCAGCTTCTGGCTTGCTATTCAGTCTTGGAGGAGTCTAGGAAGTCTAGACAATGTCCTAGGAGCCAGAGCCAGCTCTGCAGTCATTTGTGAATGAATTATGCATCATATGCAGCCTTTTAAATTCATACTTTGAGCAAATACCACTTTAAAGGGTCATAAATTACTTCAGGTTATTATCCTCTGGATTCATTTAACAGCACACAAATGAATATTTGTCAAGTCTCTCTTATTTCTCATTATTTTCGTTATTATTGTATGCCTTTTCTCCCTCCCCACCTATACTTTCCTTATCTGTTTTGTATCAATCTACTACACATTAACTTGATTGTGTTTTCTTATTAAAGCTATATGACTAATGAAATAAAAATTAGTTCAGTCATTTCTAAGCATGAGAGAGAAAGGGAAAGAGAAAGAGGAGACAGAGAGAGAGAGAGCTGTGCAAAATAAAAACAAAAGTACATTGTAGGTTACAAGCTATCTTTTTAAATAAATAAAAGTGCATTCCAGGGAAATAGAGCAACCAATGCAAAGAAGGAAGGAAAAAGATGGTGCTTTTGGGAAACAAAAACAGAATGCAGTAGCCAGATCATGAAGTGTTCTGAATGCTGCACTGGAGATATTTGGACACTTTATCCTAAAAGCTATAGGGAACTACTGAAAGGTGTAAAGTCAGAAGTATGATCAGATTTGGATTTTTGGAAAGATCACTCTAGCAACACTGTAAAGTATGGATTAACAAAGCGTGAAAATAGATAGTTATTGCAGTTAAGGAGAAAATCATAAGGTAGTCTTAGGAAAGGGGAGAGAGAAAAGGGAGTCGATTTGGCAATTGGCAGTTTGGCAATTGGTATGAAAGAGTAGAATTCAGGTAATGCCATTCACTGACATAGAGAACACAGGAGGAGAAGTAGATGGTTGGTTAAAGAAGTGTTGAGTTCTGTCTTGGACATTCTGAGTTTGAAGGATTCATGAGACAACTCAATAGCTTTGTCTAGAGACAATTGGATATATGAATTTGGCAACCAGTGATGTGGGTAGAGTTAGAGATACAGTATTATTACTATATAGGAGTTGGTTGATACATTGGGAATTCATGAGCTCACTCAAGGACAGTGTATATTTACTTGAAGAAAAAAAGAAAGCCAGGGACAGAGTGCTATTCTTATATTTAAGTTGTATAGAATAAAGTAAAAAGAGCCTCAGAAGGATGGGCCAGAGATCAGAAGGATGGGTCTCAGCCAGATCACTCTCATATCCAGCGAAGGACATGAAATACAAGGGTAAAGGAACAAGAAAGTGCTGGTATTGGTGAGATAAGGTTGTAAAGAGACAGCTGTAAAAAATGTTTTCATGAGTAAGTGCACAATAAGTATGAGTCAAAAAACTAATCAGTATACAGTAAGGTTATTTGATTTTTTGGTTGTTTTTTGTTTTTGTTTTTCAAGATGGAGTCTTGCTGTGCTGCCCAGGCTAAAGTGCAAAGGTGTGATATCAGATCACTGCAACTTCCGCCTCCTGGGTTCAAGCAATGCTCCTGTCTTAGCCTCCTGAGTATTTGGGACTATAGGTGTGTCCCACCACACCCAGCTAATTTTCTTATTTTTAATAGAAACAGGGTTTCACCATGTTGGACAGGCTGGTCTCGAACTCCTTACCTCAAGAGATCCACCTGCCTTGGCTTCCCAAAGTGCTGGGATTACAGGTGTGAGCCACCATGCCCAGTCTAGGTTTAAAAAAATTTTTTTTTTTTTTTATGAAGGCTGGGTGCAGTGGCTCATGCCTATAATCCCAGCACTTTGGGAGACCAAGGCGGGTGAATCAGTTGAGCTCAGGAGTTCGAGACTAGCCTGGGCAACACAGCGAGATAATGTCTCTACAAAAAATACCAAAAAAGGTAGCTGGGCGAGTTGGCACATACCTGTGTTCCTAGCTACTCAGGAGGCTGAGGTGTTTGGATCAGTTGAGCCTCGGAGGTCTGAGGCTGCAGTGAGCCGTAATCACAACACCACTGGACTCCAGCCTGGGTGACAGAGGGAAACCCTGTGTTTAAAAAAAAAAAAAAAAAAAAAAAAGAAAGAAAAGAAAAGGAACCAAATTTGAATTCTTCTGTGACCGTGGGAGCCTTATTAGAAGAGGAGTTAAGGAAGAATCATTGACCTGTACTTCCTGGCATCTCCGTCCCATATTAATACTCACTGCAGCTATCTACCCTTTAAAGTTTGAAAGCCTTCCAGAAAATTGCCAACTTCACAGACATCATGTTGATCAGATTTTTAATCCCAAAGCAGTAATTTCCAGTATAACCAATTGAAAAAATAAATGAGGCATATTAAACTCGTTGTGTTGGATTATATTGATCAGTGAGATGTTTTGATAGTACTTTTCAAGTTTCCATGTAGATATATTATGGAGCACAACGGCAGAAATTAGTTTCCTTGAATATAGGATTGGTAATGTTCTCTTTATTGGACAGCACGTAACATTAATACAAAGTGTTGCGGTCATCACTGCTAAGTGTTAATATGCTGTTATTAATATTATTATCCAATTATTTTCTTTGCAATATAGAAATACTTTTCATGGAATGTCTTTTCTATTACGGTTGGGCAAACAGCAAACTGAGAAATTCTGGAAGCAGCTTATTTGCTGTAGTGGAATTACTTTACCCATTTGGTGGTTTTTTGTTGTTGTGGTGTTGGTGGTCGTGACTATTTCTCTCTCCCTCTCACTTCTCTCTCTCCCTCTCCCCCCAACGCCGACCCCTTTTTCTCTGGTAAAGTGCTATTTGGGATGGATTAAAGCTAATAGAGTTAATTGAATGGTAGCTCTTGTTCACGATAATGTGGCTAATTCTGTGACCCCAGCTTGGTGTTGCTCCTCTGCTCAGGCACTAGTGGTTCTTAAAAGTAGGAAGTAAGCCCTGGTATGAGGGCTCATGCCTGTATTCCCAGCACTTTGGGAGGCCAGGGTGGGAGGATCACTTGGGTCTAGGAGTTTGAGACCAGCCTGGGCAACATAGTGAGAGCTACTTCTACTACAAAAAAAAAAAAAAAAAATTGGCCAAGCATGGTGGCACATAGCTGTAGTCCCAGCTGCTTGGGAGGCTGAGGCCAGAGGATTGCTTAATCCCAGGAGGTAGAGGCTGCAGTGAGCTGTGATTGCATCACTGCACTCCAGCCTGGGTTACAGAGTAAGACCCTGTCTCTTAAAAAAAATAGGAAGTAAGACAGTTTCTAATCCACTCCTAAAATTGGAGCTCTACAACTGTATTAGCAACCTGTTATTGCATAAGAAATTGTCCTAGACTGGGTGTGGTGGCTCATGACTATAATTCCAGCACTTTGGGAGGCTGAGGCAGAAGGGTTGCTTGAGCCCAGGAGCCCAAGACCAGCCTGGGCAACATAGTGAGATCTCATTTCTAAAGCAAACAAAACACACACACATTAGCGGACATGGTGGTGCCCCGGCAACATAGTGAGATCTCATTTCTACCAAAAACAAGCAAACAAAACACAAACACACACACACACACACACACACACACACACACACACACACACTTTGGCGGACATGGTAGTGAGATCTCATTTCTACCAAAAACAAACAAACAAAACACACACACACACACACACTCTCTCTCTCTCTCTCTCTCTCTCTCTCTCTCGCTCTCTCTGGCGGACATGGTGGTGCGTGCCTGTAGTCCCAACTACCTGGGAAGCTGAGGTGGAAGGATTGCTTGAGTGTGGGAAGTTGAAACTGCAGTGAGTTGTGATCGTGCCACTGCACACCAGCCTGAGTGACAGAGCAAGACAGAGCAAGACCCTGTCTCAAAAAAAAAAGGAAGAAATTATGCTAAAATTTAGTTTAAAACAGCTAACATTTATTATATCATATAGTTTCTGAGGGACAGGAATCTAGAAGTGGCTTAGCTGGGTAATTCTGGCTGTCTCTCATGAGATTGTAGTCCTCTAAAGGCTTGACTAGGCGGGGGATCCTCCTCTAAGCTCACCCCCTCGCTGTAGGCAGTAGGCTCCAGTTCCTCCCTTAGTGAACCTCTTCTTAAGGCTCCCGTGACCTGGCAGCTGGCTTCCCACAGCACAGCCAACGGGGAATCCACGCTGTCTTGTATAGTCTGATCTCAGAAGTGGCATTCCATCACTTCTGCCTTATTCTTTCGGTTACAGATGGCTTCTGGTCCATCGTGAAAGGGGATTACAAAGGAGTGAATATTAGGAGTAAGGGGAACATTGGGGACATTCATATACAGGTTACCCCCTGTACATACTCACCACCTTCCCCGGATTATATGATTGGCCTCAGGAAGCCTGTGTCAAAACCAGTTCCAGCATCATCACTCACTTTTGCAGTGTTAGACTTACTGCAAAGATCATGCCAACAGTTTATCTTGCTACCCAGTGTTAATTTTATTTCAGACCTCATTGCCTTTCTGTACCCACTGGCACTGTTCAAAATCACCATAATCCTCCCCCATATGTTTCATTAGCTTTGAGTCTAGTCTAGTGAATAGAGAGTTGCAGCCTCATTCCCTTCCTTCCCTGAAGACACTAGCTTCCTAGTAGGTGTGTATCAAGTATTCCAGCACTGTAGATCAGTAGTTTCTCCCTGTGTCACCGGCACCCAGCTACATATTCTTATGATCTAGACTATCCAATGCTTGCTGTATTCCAGTCCCAGTCCTTCCCATCTCCAGAGAAATGTGTCCTCCTATGCAGCTTTTGAATGATGAGGAACACTCCTAGGATTGCTTTTTTTTTTTTTTCAGGGTATGGAGGTTTAGTCCCTATTATGCTATGCACCGTGGTTTTTGTTGCCATTGGTAGCAGAAGTATTGGATATTTTAAATAAATGTCATTTTACAGCCAGAAAGATATTTTATGTTTAATTTCCAGCTTGCAATTTGTTCCCTTAATTTGAGGCAAATGTCTATTAATATCACTTGGAAATTTAGTATCTATCATGGCAGTATCTTATAGCTTTTTTTCTATGATACTTTGTAATTGGGAAATTCCCACTGTGATACATTGATAGTATGTAAAAAACTTAATAGATTACTTTTTACTCCAGATTCAAGGATTGTATTCTTATGATACATAGAACACGTGATAACATATAAAACATTTGAATAATGTGTCACTTAATGAAAGCCCTCTGGGTGTCTGAATTTTTTTATTTCTTTGGTCTAATGAACTTTGATCTTTTAAACAGAAGCTACTATTTGGTTGTGTTCTTTTCTAATTTCCAAGTATTCACTTAGGTGCAAATTCTTATGTTACTCATCTGTGATACAAGTAATTGCAACAAACTCTGCAATTTATTAGGTATTCCCCTGTCAGCTTGTACTGAACTAGGTTTTTCCCAAAACTCCTAGCATTTCTCACTAAATAGATATGTATCAAGTTGAATTTGACTGACAAGTTTTTATTTTTTATTAATTTATTTTTATTTATTTATTTATTTGATGCAGAGTCTTGCTCTGTCGCCCAGGCTGGAGTGCAATGGCACGATCTGGGCTCACTGCAACCTTTGCCTCCCAGCTTCAAGCAATTCTGTTGCCCCAGCCTCCAGGGTAGCTAGGACTACAGGGGGGTACCACCACACCTGGATAATTTTTGTATTTTTAATAGAGACACAGTTTCACCATGTTGGCCAGGCTGGTCTCAAACTCCTGACCTCAGGTGGTCTACCCACCTTGGCTTCCCAAAGTGCTGGGATTACAGGCATGAGCCACCATGCCCAGCCTACTTTATTTTTATTTTTATTCTTTTTTGAGACAGAGTTTCATTCTTGTCACCCAGGCTGGAGTGCAGTGGCATGATCTCGGCTTACCACAACCTCCACTTCCTGGGTTCAAGCAATTCTCCTGCCTCAGACTCCCGAATATCTGGGATTTCAGGTGCCCGCCACTACGCCTGGCTAATTTTTATATTTTTAGTAGATACGGGGTTGCACCATGTTAATCAGGCTGGTCTCAAACTCCTGACCTCAGGTGATCTGCCCACCTCTGCCTCCAAAAGTGCTGGGATTACAGGCATGAGCCACCACACCCAACTGCACAACTAGTTTTTAAATTTGAATCTCAAGTAATGTCGGGGCCAGGTACAGTAGCTCACACCTGTAATCCCAGCAGGGTGCAGTGGCTCATGCCTGTAATCCCAGCACTTTGGGAGGCCAAGGCAGGTGGATCACCTGAGGTTGGGAGTTCAAGACCAATCTAACCAACATGGTGAAATCCCATCTCTACTAAAATATAAAAAATTAGTTGGGAACGGTGGTGCATGCCTGTAATCCCAGCTACTTGGGAGGCTGAGGCAGGAGAACTGCTTGAACCCAGGAGGCAGGGGTTGCAGTGAGCCAAGAATGTGCCATTGCACTCCAGCCTGGGCAACAAGAGCAAAACTCTGTCTCTAAATAAATAAATAAGTAAAATAAAGTAATATTGGGATTTTCCAGTGCCCTGGAAATTGTGCTGCTTGGTTTACCGATCTTGTCTTATACTAGCTTCAAAGAGCTTATGAGTCTTTTTTCTCCACCTGGAAAGGTTAATTAAAACTCTGCTAGTGTAATAGTTCCACAGCTTGTCATAAAGAATATGTGGTATATTCTTGTGCTACCTGTGGATCTGAATTAAGTTTTATAGTTTGTTTTTAATATATGTCTGTCATCTGACAGGGTTATGATAGCTGGGGGAATAATATCTTTGGTTTTCCTCACCGTGGGTATGTATAACCTCAAATGTGATATTAATGTGGTTTTGCATTCAATTTCTGCCAAAGAAAAATAATGAATTGTGGAGTTGCTTGATCTGGTATTACCAAGCCCATTTATTTGCACGTGTAATCATTTATTCCCTAAAGCTAATCACATTTTACACACACTTTGTCAACTGTGCCCAGGAGCCTCCTCTGCCTAGTGAAACATAATTAATTTCCAACTGGCATAATGGGACACACAGCCTTCCAGTCTCCTCTAAATCTGCCTTATAAGGGTCATCCAAGAAAGACTCACCTTCCCACTCGGGTTTTCAGCAGTCACTAGGTCCATCTGTCAGAGGATATGACAGGGCAGATCCTGAGGGAAGAGTAACAGTTAAATGATTTTAATAAATGAATACTGCCAGGCTATAATTAGTATATGTCAAACCCTATTTATGAGATAGCTTCAAATACAGTATGCATTGCCTAACAACAGGGATACATTCTGAGAAATACATCATTGTGTGAACATCATAGAGTATGCTTAACAAACCTAAACAGTCTGTTGCTCTGAGGCTACAAACTTGTAGAGCATGTTACTGTACTGAATACTGTAGAGGGCAATTGCAACACAATGGTACATAATTGTGTATCTTAACATATACACCATCATCTGTGCAGTCTCAGTGATCAAAACATTGTTATGTGACACATGACTGTATTTGAAATACCTCCCTCTCTCTGCTGGAATGTGATAGAAGAATGTGCCATTTCCTCATTACGTTACCATGGTGGCATCAGTTTTAGTGTATTCAGTTAGGTGGCTCTGATTTAAAATACTGATTAACTTCTCTGCCTCCAAACTAAAAACAATGTGATATGTAGTCTTGGCCTCATGTTTATGTGGAAGTCTTCTCTGGTATGGTAAGGCCACAGATAGCAGGTATCCTCCCTAGATGATTTGGGGCTTGTTACTGCCTCCCAGCTTCGTGACAGCTAGAGGAGGAAAAGTGAGTATTTAAATTGTAGTGAAGGGATGGAATTGAGAATAACTAACTGGCTGGGTGTGGTGGTAATGCCAGCACTTTGGGAGGCCGAGGTGGGCAGATCACCTGAGGTCAGGAGTTCAAGACCAGCCTGGCCAACATGGCAAAACCCTGTCTCTACTAAAAATACAGAAAAAATTGGCCAGGCCTGGTGGCAGGCGCCTGTAATCCCAGATACTTGGGAGGCTGAGGCAAGAGAATTGCTTGAACCCAGGTGGCAGAGGTTTCAGTGAGCCGAGATTGCACCACTGCACTGTAGCCTGGGTGACAGAGGGAGACTCCATCTCAAAACCAAAAAAAAAAAAAAAGAGGGAAAATAACTAACTTAAGTTAATATCTTCAACCAGGCACAGTGGCTCACAACTGCAGTCCTAGCACTTTGAGAGGCTGAAACAGGAGGATTCCTTGAAGCCAGGAGTTTAAGAGCAACCTGGGCAGCAAAGGGAAACCCTGTCTCTATAAAAAATTTTAAAATTAGCTGAGTGCAGTGGCAAGTGCCATTAGTCCCTAGCTACTGAGGAGGCTGAGGTGGGAGGATCCCTTGAGCCCAGAAGTTTAATACTGCAGTGAGCTATGATGGTACCACTGCACTCCAGCCTGGGTGAGAGTGAGACCCTGTCTCTTAAATCAACAAAAAAGAATGTCTTCGTCTTCTGTGTTACATCTAGTTCTTCAAATCTGATACTCTTGAAAGTAGGAGCTCTCTGCTGCCTTTGAGAGCTGTGGGAGATTTTGGGAACAGCTCCTTTAATAGTTGCCACTGCCCCTGTTGTCTTATATTGGCCATTCACATTGATTCGTCAGCTGTTGCAAGTCTAATAGGATCCCAAGAAGAGATGATATTAAAAACAATTAAGGGGCCAGGCACGGTGGCTCACACCTGTAATCCCAGCACTTTGGGAGGCCAAGGTGGGCAGATCACCTTAGGTCAGGAGTTCAAGACCAGCCTGGCCAACATGGTAAAACCCCTTCTCTACAAAAATACAAAAATTATCTAGTTGTGGTGCACATCTGTAATCCCAGCTACTCGGGAGGCTGAGGGGAGAGAATCACTTGAACCCAAGAGATGGAGGTTGCAGTGAGCTGAGATCACACCATTGCACTCCAGCCTGGGTGAGAAAGTGAGAGTCCATCCCAGAAAAAATTTAAAAATTAAAAAAATAAAGATTTAAGAAAGTATAATTTCAAACATGAGAACATTCTGCTAACACCAGCAAGAGAAAGACCTGCAAGGCGGAAACGAAGTGTTACCTGACTTTCTTTTAGTAAAGGTTTAAGATTAGCAGTGAGAAAGCCATGTAGCCACAGGCTTTTCAAGTTGTTAGAGTCTCGTTCCCGGGAATGTGTATGAAGTGGAAAAGAACCTGTTTGGCACTGATACTTTCGATCACCTCCGTTCCCACAATCGCTGTCAGAAACATCGTCTCATCTGACCACCTCTCTGTGTCTTTTGCTTGGTCTACTTCAGCTGCCGCCTAACTACATGATTCATCTCATATCAATCACTCCTAACTAAGGGCCTTTGCACCGCGATTGACTTCCCTGCAGCTCCCTTCCTTCTCCTTCGTCTAGTTACTTTGTATCCCTCAGGGCTCACTTAAACCTCACTCATATCAGAAAAGCTTTTCCTGCTTCACCACCTCTCCACCCTAAATTAGATCACATTTTTGTTGCACATTTCCAAAGCACTCTGTACTTTTTTCTCAGATCACCTAATTACATAGTCATCTCATTGTTAAATACATGTCTCTCTGCAAACACTCCATGAGAACTTGTAAGAGAGAGTGTTGGGCTTGCCATTATTTCCTTAGTGCCTGGCATAGACTTAGCAAAAACCAGATTTTCAGGAAATAGTGTTGAGTTAGAAAATATCAGATGTGACCGAAAGCCTAGCAAATGTACACGTACATGTTGATGCCCACTCTCAATCCAGCTCTCTGTGGCACCTTATGGCCTAGTATATTAGGCACATTCTGGGGTATCAGCCCCACTTTCAACAATTCCATCGTCTCCAGGATTTTGCGCACTCCACTTCCCAAACATACGTGAGAACTCCTAAAAGTCACATTTGTAAATTTGAAATTTGAGCTAGAGATAGACCAGTATACGTAAGCATGAAACATTCCTCATTAGCTGTTTTAAAAATGAAAAGATTCCACAAAATGAGAATTATCATTTATGTCTCATAAGTTGCTTTTTAAAAAACTTTAAGAAAACCTTAATTAACTTGGTGACCAGAAAAAACAAAACAACAACAACAACAAAACACTTAGTGCTGCAGGATTTAACACACAACCTGACTTAACGCTTTCTCTGTGGTACTCTAAGAAACTTGCCAGGTGCAGTGGCTCATGCGTTTAATCCCAACACTTTGGGAGGCCAAGGTAGGAGGATTGCTTCAGCCCAGGAGGTCGAGACCAGCCTGGGCAACATAGTGAGAGACCCTGTCTTTACAGAAAAAAAATTGGGGTGGTGCAGAGTCTCACTCTGTTGTCCAGGCTGGAGTGCAGTAGCTCGATCTTGGCTCACTACAACCTCTGCCTCCTGGGTTCAAGCAATTCTTGTGCCTCAGCCTTCTGAGTGGTGGGGATTACAGGTGCCCACGACCATGCCTTGCTAATTTTTTTATTTTTAGTAGTGTTGGGGTTTCACCATGTTGGCCATGCTTATCTTGAACTCCTGACCTCATGTGATCAGCCTGCCTCAACTTCCAAACATACTGGGATTATAGGCACAAGTCACTGTGCCCAGGCTAAAAAATGTTTTTAACCAGCTGGGTATGGTGGCAAATGCCTATAGTCCCAGCTACCCTGGAGGCTGAGGCAGGAAGATCACTTGAGCCCAGGAGGTCAAGGCTGCAGTGAGCCATGATAGCACCACTGGACTCCACCCTGGATGACAGCATGAGACCCTGTCTCAAAAAAAACCAAGCCAAACCAAACAAACAAACAGATCTTAACTGTCCAGCAAGGGACAGCTAAACCTGTAATTAACCAATAACAGCACTATAAAAGAAACCTTGTAAATTCTCTTCCTGGCTATTTTTTACAATTGTTATTATAAAAGGACTTAATGGTTTTCCTGTTCTTATGAGAAAAAATATTTTCTTTTTGTTCCTTATGAAAAGAGAATGATAGTGATACAGTATGGCCCATTAGGTACTTTGCCATTCACCTGCGTGTGTTGGGACTGTTCTCACTTTGTGTATTAAGGCTTCCTTAAGCTATATGTTTTCTGAGCCTCAGTCTCCCAATCTTTCTTGAATTTTTCCTAATGCTTGTCAGTCAACTTAATCTGAATTCTAATTTCTATACATTATGTTCCAGTCTCTATCTCTCCCTTTTCTGTTCTAAAAAATGGGCACTTTCCAATGTAATTATTAGTGTACTAAAGAATATTAACTTGGCCAGGTGCAGTGGTTCACACCTGCAATCCCAGCACTTTGGGAGGCTGAGGCGGGTGGATCACTTGAGGTCAGAAGTTTGAGATCAGCCTGGCCAACATTGTAAAACCGCGTCTCTACTAAAAATACAAAAATTAGCTGGGTGTGGTGGTGGGCACTTGTAATCCCAGCTACTCAGGAGGCTGAGGCAGGAGAATCACTTGAACCCAGGAGGCAGAGGTTACAGTGAGCCAAGACTCCAGCCTGGGCGACAGAGCAAGACTTTGTCTCAAACAGAGAAAAAAGAATATATATATATATGTGTATATATATATATATATATATATATATATATATACACACACACACACACACACACAATTAAAGGTTTATATATATATATATATATTATACATACATATACACTTTTTCCATGGTACCCAGTGAGAATGAGCTTATCACTTATACAATGGCTTTTTGAATGGTCAGAATTAAAATGGATGATAAGATTAAGCCAATCAAAGAAGGGATGGGTCATCATAAAAAACGAGATCAACTGGGATTTGAGCTCTAGAGACCGAAGAATAATGTGTTATTAATTTTACAGATAGTGTCTTCAAAATGCAGGTTTTTAGTATAGGCAGAAATTTATGAATGCGCGACTTAATAATTTAGCTCAGTTCATCCAGGTAAAAGCAGATATAACCTTAATTGTTTTATCATTCTAATATAATAGACCTCTGTTTCTCTCAGTTAAACTCTTCAGCTTTTGTGGAGCACAGCAAGACTTTTCATGATGGATTCCTTGAATATGGCCATTCTTCTAACTGTGGCACAATTGATTTTTTTCATATCTTTTTTTTTAACTTCTGCCTGTACACCAACAACTTTTTCATATATTGCATCTGTGAAATTGTTCCTATTGAAAACTTCAAGTAGTAACTATTTTTAACAATATTGCCTCCTGGTTATAAACTAGCAGTTTAACATATAATTGCCTGCCTAGGTTTTATCTTTTTTATTTTTTTTAGGTATATATATATACTTATAGTCTCTAATCATGGGCTTGTTAAATCATTCGTAGAAACAGTAATATAGAATTTTGTCATGACTATAATCATGCCAATAACATACATCTATATAGAGTAATTTTAAAACCCTCTAGCCTGTGTTGTGATCTTGTTGTTGTCCTATTATTTCTTCAAATCCCAGGTGCCTCTAGGCAGTAGCTATTATGCCTACTTCAAAGGTTATATGAGACTCAAATGAGAGAGTGCATCGGAAACATTTTGTACATTATTATCCCTCAACCTATTAATTTGTGCCCTATACATTGTAACTTCAAGCCTTATAGTTTATCCCTACTGCTCCGGTTTCTGTAAACTTTTGCAGAAGTCTGATTTTTATAGGGAAAGAGAGTTTATAATTCAACTTTCCATGCTCTAAGCATAGTTCCACTCTTGCCCATCTCTTTTATTTCTCTTCTTATAAACATGCAAAATGTGCATGTGAAGAGGAGAGGATTAAGAGAATTTCTTACTTGTGGTTTTTCTTTCCTTTCTCAATCTTATTTTTTATTGTCTTTGTAGAAGACAGAACAGAAGCAAATGTGACCACAAACTTATTATTTGTAGCCTTTGTTCACTATTTATATTATTACTATTATTATTAATAGGAGCCAACATTTACTGAGCTCTTAGTATGTGCCAGGCATTCTACTACCATATTTCATTGAATATAAAACACAAACATTGGATTGCTACACCATTATTTTATTAATCAATAAGAAAGAAAAAAATGCCATTGAGCAAATCCGTGACAAAAATGCTTTACACTAAAAATGTTTAGTTAATATCTATTAAAATACCCCATTAGGGCTGAACATGGTGATTCACACCTGTAATCCCCCCACTTTGGGAGGCTGAGGCAAGTGGATCACTTGAGGTGGGGAGTTCGAGACCAGCCTAGCCAAAATGGTGAAACCCCATCTCTACTAAAAACAAAAATTAGCCAGGCATGGTGGCAGACACCTGTAATCCCAGCTACTCAGGAGGCTGAGGCAGGAGAACCACTGGAACCTGGAAGGTGGAGGTTGCAGTGAGCTGAGATTGTGCCACCGCATTCCAGCCTCCTGGGCAACAGAGTGAATGATACTCCATCTCAGAAAAAAAAAAAAAAAAAAGAAAGAAAAGAAACTCCATTTGGCTTAGATTTTTATTTTATGGCATTCTTGTACATACATATAAACAAAACAAATAAATTAGTCTAAAATTTCTTCATACTCAGGATCCAACCCTTCTGAATTTTTTTTGACTCTGAATCATGCAAGTCTGTGTTTTTCCATACAATATTGTTCTCCAAGCCATCAGGAACATTGGTGTTGCAGCATTTCTGAAAAGAACAATCCATTGTTAGCTGAGATTTTCTTCCACATCACCGACACTCATTCTGCAAGCTCTGATATACTTGTATAGTCAGGGAGAACAGCGCCAACTGCTCCTTGGCCAATAGCAATTTTAAGAAGCATAGTGATTTCAGAGATATTAAAATGTAAAAAAAAAAAATAAAAGGAAATGCATCTTAGGAAAGATGAATTAGAACTACAATTATTCCTTGATTCTTATCTCCTAAAATTGGGGCTTTTATATGGTTTCATATCTATTATCTAACTTAACCCTCACAGTCATCTCAAAAGAGAGGTACTGCTTTTTTTTTTTTTTTTTTTTTTTTGAGACGGAGTTTCGCTCTCGTTAGCCAGGCTGGAGTGCAATGGCGCGATCTCAGCTCACCGCAACCTCCGCCTCCTGGGTTCAGGCAGTTCTCCTGCCTCAGCCTCCTGAGTAGCTGGGATTACAGGCACGCGCCACCATGCCCAGCTAATTTTTTGTATTTTTAGTAGAGACGGGGTTTCACCATGTTGACCAGGATGGTCTCGATCTCTTGACCTCGTGATCCACCCGCCTCGGCCTCCCAAAGTGCTGGGACTACAGGCGTGAGCCACCACGCCCTGCCGAGAGGTACTGCTTTTTTACCAACTTTATAGATGAGGGAACCGAGGTTTAGAAAGGTTAAAAATTGCCCAGAAGTACACAGTTGGTATGTGACCAAGATAAAAAACCAAACCCAAGTCTGCCTAACTACAAATCTTATATTCTTGCCACTGTACTAGCTTCATTTATATTCCCCAAATAATGAACAACTTTGATATGGATGCAAGAAGAATCCTTTCCAGAGAGCCAAAGCAGGGAATAGATAGTGCTGTAAAAAGTATTTCCCAGAAGCTACCAAGCTGGAATTTTAGTGAGTGAAGACTAAATGAAAGGATCCTACAGATACCATCAGCTGAGTATGGATCCTTCAATTCACATTTCTAATTTAGATAAGTGGATCTGTGTTTTCATCAATAGTCTTATTTTCATAATGTGCTAAAGTGTGACTGTAATGATTTTCAGACATCTACCCGGATTTGAAGTTTATGAAAATTGAAGATAAGGTATTATTTTCTAAAATTAAGTGACAGAAGAAGGGGAACCTTACTGATAAGACTTTTTGGTTTTCACTTGAATGAATAAATGTACCTGCCATTTTTACCTAATTTGTCCTTCCAGTATAGTTTCTGGAAGAAACTATGGTTTCTTAGACTCTGGGGTACAAATTGTTTTGGCCTACGAAGTCTGACGTTGCCTATCCTGCCAGCATGCTTCTTGACTTACTTGCCTGCTTTTTTGTTTCTTTTAGTCTTTTAGATATGAGCTGAATATTATTGAGAACTTTATATATAACTGGACTCAGGCAAAGGAGCAAATGGAGCTTCATAGCAGAGCCCACAGCTAATCATATCCTTGAAAGTTCAGGTGCAGCTTTAGGATTTTCTCCTCTGGGAATAATTATCAATTCTAATGAAGTATCACAATCTCTCCATAGGTATTTAAGAGTATACACTGGAAAGTGTGTCATGTGCGCCCATTAGATGATTAATACAGAATGGGTAGGTGACTTTCTAAACGAGGCAGAGATTTAACCAGTCAATCATAATTATTTATTGAGCACATGCAGTGTGGCCCAGCTCTGTGTATAACACAGACACAGTAAACAATTCAAGGCTGCTGGGCTTGGTGGCTCACGCCTGTAATCCCAGCACTTTGGGAGGCCAAGGCGGGCGGATGACCTGAGCTCAGGAGTTTGAAACCAGCCTGGCCAACATGGCAAAACCCCATCTCTATTAAAAATACAAAAATTAGCCAGGCATGGAGCACATACCTGTAATCCCAGCTACTGGGGAGGCTGAGGCAGGAGAATCTCTTGAACCTGGGAGGTAGAGGTTGCAGTGAGCCGAGATTGTGACATTGCACTCCAGCCTAGGCGACAGAACAAGACCCTGTCTCAAAACAAACAAACAAAAAAAACACACACAAGGCAGAGACTCTCACATAGATAGAAATATATGATGTGAGAAAGAGAAAACTATTTTCAAAAAATAAAGGACAGGCCAGGTGCGGGTGCAGTGGCTCATGCCTGTAATCCTAGCACTTTGGGAGGCTGAGGCAGGCGGCTCACCTGAGGTTAAGAGTTTGAGGCCAGCCTGCCAACATGATGAAAACCCATCTCTACCAAAAATATAAAAATTAAATGGGTGTAATGGCTCATGCCTATAGTCCCATCTACTTGGGAGGCTGGGATGGGAGAATCGCTTGAACCCAGGTGGCGGAGTCTGCAGTGAGTTGAGATCACGCCACCTCACTGGGTGACAGAGCAAGACTTCATATAAAAAAAATAAAATAAAGGACAATATAATGCAAAGCATACTCTTCTGTTAGGTCTAGACCTTACCTACTGTAATAGTGCTGAAGAATCAAGAAAGTTTACTATGTTTTAGAAAAGTCAGTAAGTAGGGTGTTTGTACAAGTAGATGAAGAGGAACAACATGCCACACAAGGAAAATGACATAAAGACAAGCCTAAATGCTTAGCATAAACAAGTCTTCTTTTACAACCAAGTCTTGTCCAAACTGATGAAAGGTTTCCTTTGGAATATATGTCTAAAATAGATTGGATTCTCCTTACTGTAGAAGGTCTTATGTTTATATTTTATTGCTATGAAAATTGGCCAGACGTGTTGCTCACGCCTGTAATCCCAGCACTTTGGGAGGCTGAGGCAGGCGGATCACCTAAGGTCAGGAGTTCAAGACCAGCCTGTCCAACATGGTAAAACCCCACCTCTACTAAAAAATACAAAAATTAGCCAGGCATGGTGGCATGCTCCTGTAGTCACAGCTAGTTGGAATGCTGAGACATAAGAATTACTTGAGCCCGGGAGGAGGAGGCTGCAGTGAGCCAAGATCACACCAGTACACTCCAGCCTGGGCAACAGAGCAAGAATCTGTCTCAAAAAAATAAATTAATTAATTAAAAATAAATGAATGAAGATATTGACTTGGTTTTTAATTTCTTTTTCTTTTTTTCTTTTTTTGTGAGACAGGATCTCACTCTGGCCCAGGCTGGAGTGCAGTGGCACGATCATAGCTCGCTGAAGTCTCGAACTCCTGGACTCAAGTGATCCTCTCACCCCTGCTTCTCAAGTAGCTGGGACTATAGGCATATGCTACCATGACCAGCTAATTTTTAATTTTTTGGAGAGTCAGTGTCTCACTATGTTGCCCAGGCTGTTCTAGAACTCCTGGCCTCAAGCAGTACTCCTACCCTCCCTCCAGAAGTGCTGGGACCACAGGCGTGAGCTACCATGCCTGGCCTTTTATTTATTCAGTTACTCACAATAATGAGGAGATAATCAACTATGGATCACTAAGCCCAAAGTAAATCCTGTATCTTAATTATTATTATTACTTCCTAACAGCTTTTCACATTGGTTACTGCTTTCCACAATTTGCCACATCTTTAGGAAAAATCAGCATATCAAGTCTGGTATAGGGGTCTTTAGGTGTTGAGTATATGAACAAGCTAAATCTCCAGCTCTCTTAGGAATGCTGAAAGCTGTCAGCAATGCTAGGACAAAAGGAGTGTGGGAATGTATTATGTTAATATTTCATATAGGCAGTAGATCCCAGTGTGCTCTTCAATGGAGTTACAGGAAAGCAAACTGACTCAGGTGAGAGAAAATAGCAGGTTGCTTTCCTACTGCAATTAGTCCTTGGTTCTCATCTCCTAAAATTGGAGCTGTTACATTTTGTTCTAACAGACAATCTGTTTCCAAAACTCTTACGATCTCATATGAAAAGAAGAATGTCCTTGAACTCTGAATAATGTTGGGCTTCTTAAATCTCAGAGAAGTATGTAACACAAGACTAGGGTTTTTTCAAGTTATTGAAAGCAGAAATTGGATATAATGAGATCTTCTGCTTGCTGAAGAGTTATCCTAAAGGAAAAATAGCTTGAAATTTTTAGCAATTTCATATGGAAACATTAACCTCCTAGATTAGTTGGAATATTAAACAGCAGTTATATTGTTTAGGAATACAAACTTTTGTTTTAAACTATTGAAAATAATAAGGTACTAAAAAAGGGAGGCAGGGCATGGGCTTTAACTGTGGTGCCGATGCTTCCTGTCTCAGGTTAAGTCGGAGGCTCATGGTGTTTGGTTTATTATTGTTTCATAACTTGTCTGTTACATGTGTTATTATGTATTTGTCAGATACTTCACAATACAATTTTAAAGAGCCCATAATTTATATTTCAAAATTTTGTTTCTAGGGATCAATTCCTAAAATAATGATGAAAAATTAAGTTCAGAAAAAGTTTATCAGAGCAGTATTTATCATAGACAAAGATTAAAACAGCCTAGATGTCTAGTACCATTTTTTAAAATCTTGTCTTTTTCAAGAAGGGATTTCAGGAAGCCATAAAAAGTACAGTCAGTGAGACAAAAGCAAAAACTTGCTGACAAGTTGAAGAGGAAAGTAAAAGAAAGCCTAACTTTCTTTTAAGAAAGGTTAGGTAAGGTTAGTATGAAAAGTGTGTCACAACGTCTCCTATTGTAGAAGTGGCCCACAAACTTGACTGTAAGCTTTCCAGTAACCAGGGTAACAAGGAAAACATGATTCACGTTGCCTTTAAAATAAGAACATATCAACTGTTCTGATACTGAGACCAGAGAGAAATTTCTCTCTACATTAACTGTGTGGGAATGTTATTTCACTTTTCTCTGTCTATAAAATAGAATAATACTAGTACCTGTTAAATAGCACTGTGAGAATTATCAAAGATAAGTTCCTAGGACAGCACCTGGCAAGCATAAGCACTCAGATATGTTACTGATTAGCCAAAATGAATGGCATTCTCAAACTATCCTTGTAGAAATCGGTATCATGAAAGTAGATATTGAGAGATAAACACAGAGATATTCCTTGCCTTAGATAGGAAACCCTCCCAACAATAGGACAGAAGTGTTGTGAATTTTCTGGTGTTTTGTCTGTGTTTATTCAATACATATTTATTGAGTTCTTTCTTTATGCCAGGCTTTCTGTTCGATAATTACTGCAAAGGTACAGGTTATTAAGTTGGTGTTCTGCCTCAAGCAACTCTAAGTAGTTTTAATCTTGAAGTCATTCTAATGTGTTCAATAATAAATAAAATTAATTGCTACATTTATTGAATTTGTTTTCCTTTTTTTTGACGCAGGGTTTCACTCTGTCACCCAGGCTAGAGTGCAGTGGCATGATCTTGACTCACTGCAACCTCTGCTTCCCAGGTTCAAGTGATTCTCTTGCCTCAGCCTCCCGAGCAGCTGGGATTACAGGCACCCACCACCACACCCAGCTAATTTTAGTATTTTCAGTAGAGACAGAGTTTTGCCATGTTGGCCAGGATGGTCTCGAACTCCTGACCTCAAGTGATCCTCCCACCTCGGCCTCCCAAAGTGCTGGGATTACAGGTGTGAGCTATCATGCCGGGCCCATTTATTGAATGTTAACTGGGCATCAATCCCTGTACTAATTTATTTACATATTATCCCATTTAATCCTAACAACAACATTTTGAGGTCACGAATATTATCTCCCATTTTTTGGTGAGAAGATTTTGAAGCCTCGGAATAGGTAAGGCATTTCCTTGAAGCCACAGCCAGCAAGTATGGGTTCATGCCAGAATTGTGAATTCCTGATTGTGAAGTCCATATTCTTTCACCTCAATGTATTACCTTCTGTGGAATGAAACCAGAACGTATCAAACCCTGAAACCTTTTGTTCCAAATCTAAAATATTTTTCCCTGACACCTTCAGTCAAATATTTCCTGATTGCCATTATCTTGTAATAAATTCCTGCATCAGTCTTATTATCTTAGTAGTTTTGGCTGTCAGGCTGGAGGGTTAACCTTTTCCTGGTCTGACTGTTCTGATTGGTACTCGTCATTTAGTCAGTTGATTTGACCACCAACCTGAAATTTTTTCTTAAAAACCATTTTAAAATGGAAGGAGGCCAGGTGTGGTGGCTCACGTCTGTAATCCCAGCACTTTGGGAGGCTGAGGCAGGTGGATCACCTGACATCAGGAGTTTGAAACCAGCCTGGCCAACTTGATGAAACTCCATCTCTACTAAAAATACAAAAAATTAGCCAGGCATGGTGGCTGACGCCTGTAATCCCAGCCACTTGGGAGGCTGAAGCAGGAGAATTGCTTGAACCTGGGAGGCAGAGGATGCAGAAGCCATCATGCCATTGCACTCCAGCCTGGGCAACAAGAGCGAAACTCCATCTCAAAAATAGGATAGGACAGGACAAGACAGGAATGTTTGGATTGGAAGTAGAAAGCTCTAGCAGTTGAGTTTGGTAATCTAAAATCTTATGGACCAAGACTCTAATGAGTTGTTTTGGCCCTTGCTGAGGGCACTAAACTGTGTTGCCTCTGTTCCAAATTGTGAACCTTCTTCCTCAGTTTGCCAGCTAGTCAAAAGACAACCTTACTAGTGTTTGCAGTAAAGATGCCTCTTCAAAGATCAAGAAAATTCAGGCTCCCTTCAGTCTGACCTAGGGCTCTTTGGTGTCCCTTGTCAATTGCAGTAACAGATTTCAATTCAAACTATGAAATGTGTATGTCATGCTCACTGGGTAGGTTTACAGTGGAGAACTTTGCCTGTAATCATTTTTCCTTTAGATAGGCATAACACAGTTATTCTGAGACTCCTGATAGTAACGTCAGTGGCATGGTTAGGACCTCAAAAGCCACATACTATTAGATTCAAAAACACAGATGTGTTCAGCTTAGCAGCTTGAGATCACTATGCAATCTTGCATTGCACAGTTCAGATACTAGAAAAAGCCTATCAAGAAATTTATCATTCTTTTAAAAAAATTTGTTTAATAGCGATGGGGTCTATGATGCCGAAGCTGGTCTTGAACTCCTGGGCTCAAGCGATCCACCCATGTCAGCCTCCCTAAGTGCTAGAATTATAGGCATGAGCCACTGCACCTAGCCCCCGAAATTTATCATTCTGAAAACTTGTATGGGGAGAGGATTTATTCTAGGGGATGGACAGAGTCTCTTGAAAGATAATTGTATGAAAGCGAAGAACATTAAAGTTTACATTTGTTGGATACATTAACCTCAAAAGTCTTCAAAAAATGAAGACCCACTTGCAGATACGGATTTCTTTTTCCTTTTACTATGTTTCTAACCTTACTTTTGGTCTTTGTTCATAATACATGTTTTCTTCCTTTCCTGGCTTCCCATCCTTAAGTCATTTCATCTAGATACATGCAGACCATCTGTTCTTCCAAAACAACGAGGGACAGGGGTGGGAACAAGAGGCGCAGTGTGAACTGAAAGCCAGGAAAAACCTTGCAGTTTGTTGGCTGCCCGTGACCTACCCTGCAGCCCCCTGGGGAACAACAGGGAAACAACAGCTTGTATCCATTTGAGAAAGTGGCATTGGCTGCCGAAGGGGAAATGAGAGGCTGTTAAGCTCTCTTCCTAGACAGGGAAAAACAATGCAGATGGTGGGTGGTGTGCTGGAATGCACACATGCTGTGCCTCAGGATCAAACACGTGGAGATTTAAAATTCATTGAAGTAGAACATCAGAGGTTCCAACATTAGTGGAAAATAGGTTGGATAAAATAAAATATAAGCCAATAATTTGAAGTGCTTCCAAATATGCAATTAGAACTTTTCTACATTATGATAATTTTGTAATAGCCTATGTCTTTCCTCAAAAGATCCACCCATGACCTTGGGGATTGATTACATGCATATGGCACCCCAGGAGTGCACCCACAGGATTGTCCCAGCTTAAGATACCAGTTGAGTATCCGTTATCTAAAATGCTTGGGACCAGCAGTGTTTCAGATTTTTGGATTATTTCAGATTTTGGAACATTTGTGTTACACTTACTGGTTGAGCACCACTAATCCAAAAATCCAAAATTCTGGCCAGGTGCTGTAGCACCTATAATCCCAGCACTTTGTGAGGCCCAAGGCTGGCAGATAGCTTGAGCTCAAGAGTTCAAGAACATCCCAGGCAACATAGGGAGACCCCGTCTCTACAAAAAAATGCAAAAATTAGCCAGGCATGGTGGTACAAGCCTATAGTCCCAGCTACTCATGAGGCTAAGGCAGGAAGATCGCTTGAGCACAGGAGATCAAGGCTTCAGTGAGCTGTAATTGTGCCACTGTCATCCAGCCTGAGTGACAGTGCGAGACCCTGTTTAAAAAAAAAAAAAAAAAATCCAGAATGCTCCAATGAGTATTTCCCTTTTGTATGATCTTTGAGCATCATGTTGTTGCTCAAAAAGTTTTGGATTGCCGGGCACAGGGGAGCATGCCTGTAGTCCCAGCTACTTGGGAGGCTGAGGTGGGAGGATCGCTTGAGCCCAGGAGTTCTGGGCTGTAGTGTACTAAGCCGATTGGGTGTCCACACTAAATTTGGCATCAATATGGTGACCTCCCGGGAGCAGGGGACCACCAGGTTGCCTAAGGAATGGTGAACCAACCCAGGTCAGAAACGGAGCAGGTCAAAACTCCCGTGCTGATCAGTAGTGGGATTGCGCTTGTGAATAGCCACTGAACTCCAGCCTGGGCAACATAGTGAGACCCAATCTCTAAAAAAAAAAAAAAAAAAAAGTTTTGGATTTTTGGGCCAGGTGCAGTGGTTCACGCCTATAATCCCAGCACTTTGGAAGGCCAAGACAGAGGGATCACCTGAGGTCAGGAGTTCAAGACCAGCCTGGCCAACATATAGTGAAACTCCATCTCTACTAAAAATACAGAAATTATCTGGGCATGGTGATCCATGCCTGTAGTCCCAGCTACTTGGGGAGCTGATGCAGGAGAATTGCTTGAACCTAGGAGGCAGAGGTTGTAGAGAGCCAAGATCATGCCACTGCACTCCAGTCTGGGTGACGGAGGGAGACTCTGTCCCTCAGCAACAACAGAAAAAAAGTTTTGGATTTTGAAGCATTTCAGATTTGGGGTTTTAGGATTAGCGATGCTTAACCCTGCATACACTTGACCCCTACAGCCACATAATGTCTAGCTGTTGCCCTTGAAAATTCAACCCTAATGAAGGTCCTTGAGATACTACCTTCAAAGTTCCCTAGCCTTAGCATAGTAGATCTTTAGTTAATAAAGTTTGAACAAATAGGAGATTAGTTCAAGTCTGTTTCCATTAGCAGTTTTGTGTGTAAAGAAAAACAGCTCTCGGGCCGGGTGTAGTGGCTCACGCCTGTAATCCAAGCACTTTGGAGGCCAAGGCGGGTGGATCACCTGAGGTCGGGAGTTCAAGACCAGCCTGACCAACATGGTGAAACCCTGTCTTTAAAAAAAGAAAAATAGCTCTCCATGGCTCCCTCCAGCCATGTTTAAGACCTTAGAAATAAGGCAGTCCTACCTCAGAAGAGCCTAAAAACCTAAAAGTAGAGGTGCTACCCAAAATCAAATTACAGAGCTGAAGCAGTAAGCTTTGAAGTGGCCATACTACATGGACAAGCAGAAGTTGATGATTTTTAAGCCCTTTCAGACTCCAGTCACTTAAAAATAATCATAATAGAGCCCATTACCAAAAGACAAGTCTGAGTTTTCAAAGAACATTAGTAAAAAATATTAATCTGAGCATTGGAACTGTTGCTTGGGCATCTGGAAATTACACTGGAAATTGACCTTGCTATCTGAAACAACAGAGGCGAGGGCTTGTGCCTCTGTGGAGAACAGATAGTAAAGGCATTTTGTAAGCTTTGAGCAAGCTGCAGCTGCTGCCAGTGTTACAAACAAGAACGTTTTCAACCATGAATCCATCTGGTGAGATAAACCTGAAAATTCATCTAATTCCAACATGTGGGATTGCCCCACAGCTGTGAAATCTTCCCGATAAGGACAGAATGAACACTCTTAAATCACTGAAGTCTGGCATGGAGAGCAGGGAGCACAGCCTTCTTTCATATGCCTTGAAGAAGCCCATAGATGCACTTTTACCCAAGTATCAGATTTCACTGAAAATCTGATTTAAACATTGCAAAAAGTATGCCTATTTAGAAATTTTTGTCAGTCCTCCACTTTGTTTCAGGATGGAAAATTGAGCCATAAATCAAACTTAACTTGAACCCTGAAAACTTCTGGTATTGTCAAAAATTAATCAGCTCTGTAGAATGATGGTGTGACAAACATGAAATATTAAGTGACGTTGAAAAAGAGGCTTTCACTTAATATTGTTGATGTTCATTTCTTTGGACATAGTTTTGCTTCTCATTTAAATGTGACTAAGCCCCATGGCTGTATAAGTTTATTCAAAACAACACAGTGCTGTTCTACAGAGAGCAGATGTACTATTGCTGAGAAGTAAGAAATGGTGTGGTGTTGAGAGATAGTCTTTGGACCCAAATAGGGCTGAGTTCAAATCCCAGCTCTGTCACATGTAGCTGCATGTTACCTCAGTTTTCTCATCTGCAGAGTGGAGCTAATAATAGCAGCTTCATAGGCTGTTATACTGATTAAACAAGGCCAGGCCCAGTGGCTCACACCTATAATCCCAGGACTTTAGGAGGCCAAGGCAGACAGATTGCTTGAGTCCAGAAGTTTGAGACCAGCCTGGCAACGTAGTGAGACCCCCATCTCTATTTTTTAGAAAAAATAATTTTAAAAAAGAACATATGAGTGAGGCACATGGCCCATAGTACATGCTCAGTAAATGGTCGCTGTTAAGCCAGGCATGGTGGCTCATGCCTGTAATCCCAGCACTTTGGAAGGCCGAGGCCAGTGGATCACCTGAGGTCAGGAGTTCAAGACCAGCCGGGCCAACATGGAGGAACCCCGTCTCTCCTAAAATTACAAAAATTAGTGAAACGTGGTATGCGCCTGTAATCTCAGCTACTCAGGAGGCTGAGACAGGCGAATCGCTTGAACCTGGGAGGCAGAGGTTGCAGTGAGCCAAGATGATGCCATTGCACTCCAGCCTGGGTGATGAGTGAAACTCTGTCTTAAAAAAGGAAAAAAAATGGTCACTGTTATAGGTTGGTACAAAAGTAATTGTATTAAAATACAGTTCTATGTCTTGCTCACTGACACAGTCTCACCACTGAGGAAACAAATGTAGGTGTCTATCAACTTACCGAGCTAGCTGAAGAAATGAGAACTGAAAGAGAATTCACTCTTAACTTTCTTATTTCGTGTCTTATATGTAAGTCCTACCTCTATCGATGTCCTAACATTTTATTGCTATTTTGGGGAAAACTTGAAAATATATTACTCTTCTTTAAAATTATACTCTCAAACCTTTATGAATTTTTTAGAAATAAATATTATTATCTTTAAAGCAAAATTAGGAATGCTTCTGTTTTCAAGATAATCAGGATATCAGGACATTGCTAAGTCTGGGTCTGTTTAGTAAATGTTATCAATCTGTTCCATTAACCATAAACATCCAGAGGCTAGGAATACCTAACTTAACTGGAAATGCAGCCCAGCAAGTCTCAGCCTCATTTTTCCTAGCTCTCACTCAAAATGACGTTGCTCTGGTTTGACTGTCTCTGACAATAGTAAGTGGCAGATCTGGGATAAGAACCTAGATCTTCTGTTTCTTCGTTTTTCCATATCTTACTGAGAAATGTAGCTCAAAAATACAGTCCCAGTCATCAGCTATTTTCTGTCATCAAACACAGCTGATCATTTCCTGTTCCCTGTCAAAATACTTTCCGTTGACCCCAGGAACACTCTTTCTGTTTCCCTCGCAGTTTGAACGCCATGACCCTGTGGATGGGAGAATTACTGAGAGGCAGTTTGGTGGCATGCTACTTGCCTACAGTGGGGTGCAGTCCAAGAAGCTGACCGCCATGCAGAGGCAGCTCAAAAAGCACTTCAAAGAAGGAAAGGTAGGTAGCTTTGGCTGGAGGAAGAAAAGAAACCATGGGAATGTATGGTTATTATGTAATATAAAGGTACTAACATAATGATGAGAATGTTTCATGAATCAACAATTACACCTAATTCATTTCTGGTACCTGAGGTCCAAAGGGAGAAAAGAAATAGGCAACAGGTGAGGAAGAGGAGAGCATCCAGAATCACCCCAGGTTTTTTGTTCAGGAAACGGTAGCACAAACTGAGATTGAGAATTTTGAAGGAGAGACTGGTTTATATGGTAAAATAAAGAGTTCAGTCGTGGACATCTTAAATTTAAGATGCCTGTGGACTAAAGTAGAGATGGTCGGCAGGCAGCTGCATATTCACATTACCTCAGAGGTCTGAGATAGATTTGGGAATCGTCAACACATATCAGAATTACAACCATAAAAACAATTGCCCAAGGAGGATGTTTTGCAGAAAAGAAATGTGGGCCAAGGACAAAATCCAATGGGACACAAACATTTAAGCAGCTCAGGAAGCAAATCTAGAAGAAATGGTTAGAGAATATTCTAGTGGCTCATGCCGGTAATCCCAGCACTTTGGGAGGCCAAGGCGGGTGCATCACTTGAGGTCAGAAGTTCAAGACCAGCCTGGCCAACATGGTGAAACTCCATCTCTACTAAAAATACAAAAATTAGCAGGGCATGGTGGCATGCACCTGTAATTCCAGCTACTCGGAGGCTGAGGCATAAGAATCACTTGAAACCCGGAGGCAGAGATTACAGTGAGCAGAGATCACACCACTGCACTGCAGCCTGGGCAACAGAGACTCCATCACAAAACAAAACAAAACAAAACAGAGAATACCTAAAGAGAGTAGTGAAATCAAAGCCAAGGAAGTAGAGGGTTCAAGAACTGAGGGATCTAAGGTGTCACATATAAAAGAGGATCCTGTAAGCTAAAGGTGGTAATATCCATTGGTTTTGGTGAAATGGCAGTAATTGGTGACCTTTGAGAAGGGTGTTTCATTAGAGTGGTCTAGTTGGAAAGCTTATTTGATTAAAAGTACAGAAGCAGAGAAAGGAGAGAGGTGAAAGAGGAGGCGTTGGAAAGTGGGAAATCACATAGGCAAATTCCGAGGCAGTGTATTAGCCTACTTGGCTGCTGTAACAAAATGCCACAGACTGGGGTGGCTTTAACAAGAGAAATTTATTTTCTCATACTCCTAGAGGCCGCAAGCCTGTGATCAAGGTGCCAGCTGATTTGGTTTCTGATAAGAGCTCTCTTCTGGACTTGCAGGTAGCTGACTTTTCAACAGGCTTTCCTCAGTGTGTGTGCATGCAGAGAGAGAGAAATTTCTTTGGTGTTTCTTCTTATAAGAACACTAACCCTCGCAGATTGGGGCCCCATCCTTGTGACCTCATTTAGTCTTGTTATTTCCTCTAAGGACCCATCTCCAAATACAACCACATTGGGCACACTGGGGGTTAGGAAGGGCTTCAACATATGAATGGGGTGAGGAGTGAAGGGGAGTCACAAACATTCAGTTCATAACAGGCAGGAAAAACAAACCTGGCATGTGTGAAGAACTGAAAGGGGACTAGTTTGGATAGAGGGTACTGAGCAAAAGGGAGAATGGCCTGAACTGAGCTGAGAGAGGGATACGAGGACCAGAACATGTAGGACTTCATAGGGATGGAAGGAGTCTGGAGTTGACGCAAAGTGCAATGGGACACCATTAAAGAATTGTGAGTAAAAAAAAAAAAAAAAAAAAAAAGAATTGTGAGTAGTGAAATGACATGGTTGTATCTACATTTAAAGAGACAACCCTAGCTGTTTTATGGATGATAGTTTGGAGAAGAGCAAGAATAGAAACAAAAAGACTGATGATAAGGCTATTAGAATTTAGGAGGAGATGAGTTAGAGTTTTTTGAGCAGCCTTGAGGTTGAAGACCGTGGATTTGTGGAATACTAGCAACACTGCTCTCTAGAGGTACCCTTCAACACCAGCTACACCTGGTGCAAGGAAAGAAAAGATGGTGGCCAGATGTGGTGGCTCATGCCTGTAATCCTAACACTTTGGGAGGTCAAGGCAGGCAGATCACCTGAGGTCGGGGGTTCAAAGCCAGTCTGGCCAACATGGGGAAACCCTATCTCTACTAAAAATACAAAAATTAACCAGGCATGGTGGTGGGTGCCTATAATCCCAGCTACTTGGGAGGCTGAAGCAGGAGAATCATTTTAACCCAGGAGGGTGGAGGTTGCAGTGAGCCGAGATTACATTTCACTCCAGCCTGAGAGAAAGAACAAAACTCTGTCTCCAAAAAAAAAAAAAGAAAAGAAAAGATGGTAGGACTGAGTCAGCATCTGAGAGTGAGATGAACAAATGGAAGCAGGCGAGTTAAAAGATCAGGCCTCATAGGACATGGTGGCTTATGCCTGTAATCCCAGCAAATTGGGAAGCTAAGGCAGGAGGACCACTTGAGCCCAGAAGTTCAAAACCAGCCTGAGCAAAATGGTGAGACCCTGTCTCCACAAAAAATACAAAAATTAGCCAGGCTTTGTGGCACATGTCTATAGTCCCAGCTACTCAGGAGGCTGAGGTGGGAGGGTCACTGGAGCCTGGGGAGGTTGAGGCTGCAGTTAGCTGTGATCATGCTACTGCACTCCAGCCTGGGTGACCGAGTGAGACCTTGTCTTTAAAAAAAAAAAATTGCCAGGTACAGTGGCTCACACCTGTAATCCTAGCACTTTGGGAGGCCGAGGTGGGTGGATCACCTGAGGTCAGGGGTTCAAGACCAGCCTGGCCATCATGGTGAAACCCCATCTTTTAAAAAAATAAAATAAAATAAAATAAAATAAATTCAGACCTCTAAGAGAACACACACACACAAAGCAGTGCTAGGGCTAGAACCCAGATCTTCTCATTCCTTGCCCAATACTCTTCTCACTGGACCATGGTTACCATCTAGCCATGAGCAAGAATCTAACCTGGCACTAAAAATGTTCCATGAGAGACCGCCAAGTGTATTAGTCCATTCTCATGCTGCTAATAAAAACATGCCTGAGACTGGGTAATTTGTAAAGGAAAGGGGTTTGATGAACTCACAGTTCCACATGGCTGGGGAGGCCTCACAATCATGGCAGAAGGCAAAGGAGAAAAGACACATCTTACATGGCAGCAGGCAAGAGAGATAGCATGTGCAGGGGAACTCCCCTTTATAAAACCATCAGATCTTGTAAGACTTATTCACTATCACAAGAAACAGCACAGGAAAGACCTACCCTCATGATCAATTACCTCCCACCAGGTCCCTTCCACACACATGGGAATTATGGGAGCTACAGTTTGAGATTTGGGTGGGGACACAGCCAAACCATATCACCAAGGTAATGTGGTGTGGTAGGCATGAAGATGGAAAGACTTGAGATCAAGTTCAGCCTCAGAGGTTTCCATAGTCATTAGATAAATCACTTAACCTTATTGGCCCCATAAATAGAGAGGCTTATCCTAGATGCTCACTATAAGGGCCCTTCCAGCTTTAAAGTTTCAATAATTGAAAATAAGATAGCAGATTCCTATTGCTTGTCCCAGTTTTCTTAGTCTTTGTGCAAGAAATCTTGCATGCATAGCATTGCCCCAACTTGGTGGAAAGCCTTTCTTATCAGCTAGAATTTTTCCTCCTTGTCTTGGATATTGAAAAGTTGAAAGGACCTCTGAACTAGGCTATGGGCTGCAAATGAGGGCAGGCTGGGCTCTGAGAGGAAGTGTCAGCTTTTCCGAACTCAGTCCAGCCTTTTCTCACAGCAAGTGTTCTCTTGGCTGTGGGGGAAACTCATCATTAATGGAAAGTGACAGAGAAAAAACATTTATCTCCCATAGAGCACTTCTACACTACCTGATACTTAGCTCATATCTGTTGGAAATGATAATTTCAGAAAATTGATTATGAATATATAGGTGGATTTTTTAGCCCCTGTGCTGGAAGATTAGTGTTTGCATTCAGACATACTCCTTTATTTTGACCAGGCTTATTTTTAAAGGTTGGTCCAGATATTGATTTGACTTTATCTATCATGATAGGTGAATTCATATTTCATTATGAATTTATACTTAAAAGCAATAAATTGGGCATTGGCGGCATCTCCCTTGAAGTAATAGAGTGATTGAGCATTGACAGGAGTTAACTTAGGATCTGAAGACCTTGCTAAAGAGCTCTGAAATGAAAGGACAAATTTTGACAGATGATGAAAATCTGTGGTGTTAAATAACTTTTGGCCCAGAATTTCTAGCCTGTGTTAGCAAAGAGATTAAGATTGATTGTCCTCTCATGTTGATTAAATTGTTTGTGAATATAGTAATTAACTAAAGTGAGCATTAATGAAGGGCCTTTGCTCATAACGTTACCGACCATCTCTCTAGGACCATTTCCTATAAAAAGGGAATCACAGTCTGCCTTCTGATTGCTTCTTTTATTCCACTTTGGATTTGTTAACATGAAAATGTAAGTTTTCATTTGGCTGACATTAATCAGTTTCTGTGTGAGGTTCTGTATCAAGATATCAAACAAGACCTAAAGGATTGAAGGTCCTAGTGGTGGTATTAAATTTTTGCATATAAATTAATGACCATGCAATGTTTCACGCCATTTTTCTCTTTCTTTCTAACAGCCTTGTTAGATACTGTGCCTTTAAGAATATAGAGACAGAAAGAGAAATTAATGACCCATTCAGAGCCTGGTCTAAAATCCAAGACTTCCTATTGCAGATCTTGCCTTTTCCATAAGAAAGTGCTTTTTCTCCTAATCATCCTCTTCCTCTAAAGCAGTGCTTCTCTACAATAGGATCACTTGAGGAATTTTTAAGGAATGTGGTTGTTGGGGCCCTCTTCAAACCAATTAAATCAGAGGCTTAGTAGCTGAGGCCAGGCATCAGTGTTTTGGGTTTTTTGGGTTTTTTTGGTTGTTTTTTTTTTTTTTTTTGTCCCTCCAGATTAGCTATACTGCATTATATTTTGGGGTTTTTTAAACCTTCTGCATGAGAAATTCCGGAAGTGTTTCTTAATGGATGTTACAGTTTGGCTGTGTCCCCACCCAGATCTCATCTTGAATTGTAGTTTCCATAATCCCCATATGTCATGGGAGGAATAGGTGGGGGTAATTGAATCATGGATGCTTTCCCCCATCCTGTTCTCATGACAGTTAGTTCTCACGAGATCTGATGGTTTTATAAAAGGCTTCTTTGACTTCACTGGGCACTCATTCTTCTTTCTGCCGCCATGTAAAGAAGGACATGTTTGCTTCCCCTTCTGCCATGATTGTAAATTTCCTGAGGTGCCCCTAGCCTTGTAGAACTGAGTCAATTAAACCTCTTTCCTTTATAGATTACCCAGTCTCAGGTATGTCTTTATTAACAGCATGAGAATGGACTAATACGAAGGGTCCCCAGGTAAACCTAATGTGCAGCTAGGCTTGTGAGCTACTGCCCTAGAGATGCAGTGTACCATCAGTGTCTCTAGCTGTTTTATCCCTAAATAATCGTTTGAAGAACTGGGGAACCTGCCATGCTTAACAAAAATTACTCTATTGATGGTCTGAACAACCACCATGTTTTTATTTAACAAAGAGTTTTCTGAGACTTCATAAATGTAATTCACAGTGGTGATCCTCTATGTTTATGAGTGCAGACACTACTAACAATTTCTTAAGGATGAAATTGAAAATTATAATCAGTTCAATGACAGACATTGCTGTGTGCAAGACCTTAAGCCAGGTGCTGTGAAAAAGACCATCCCTTATCCTTACAACTATATATATTTTCTTAAGTCTGTAATAGTCTAGTAAGAGAAAAATATGTATGCAAAGAACTCTCTAATTCCATATTCACATTTATATTCAATATTTATTGAGCACCCACTATGTGCCAAGCACTCTTCTAAATACTAGGAATACAATAGTGAGTACACCAGTGTCTGCCTCATAGAACTTAGCATTCCTAGTGGAAGAAAACAGATTTTAAACAAATATAAAGCAAGTCAACTCACTTAGCTTTGAGCTTCCTGAGAGCAGTGCCTTATTCATCTTTGCATGTCCTCTGTAAATGCTTGTCAAATGCAATGATAAATGTGTTGAATGCTCTATTAAAGGTATGAGAGCTTTTTGGAGCACTAAAGAGGAAGATTCGAGCCAACTGAAGAGACTAAGATTTCTTGGAGGAAATACCAAACTTGGCTTTAAACGTGGAGTAGGATTTTGACAAGCAGAAGTTATAAAGACATTTGCTTTTGCTAAGTGTTTCCTGTTGTAGCCCTATCCCCAGCAGCCTTCTGTGTGTATCATTGCTTATTAATACTGCTACTAGCCATTAAGCAATTAGTACTTATCAAACAGTTCTAATAAAACTATTAGATGGTGAAGTTTCCATATTATCTGTAGATAATATATGTAAGCTCTCCTTTTTCACTTATTCTCAGATATTTGAACCACTTTAGTCATCTGTGGAATACCAGATTCTAGAAACTGCTAGCATAGCCCTTGAAAACTCGTTAACCCCACATATTAGGTGCCCACCAGTCACTATGTAGTATAACACGTTAAATGAGGCCATAAAACTAAAAAGTCTAGAACTCTACTTTTTTTTTTTTTTTTTACTAATTAGCTTTGAAACCTGTACTTCTCCCAATGGAGTACTAAGCTGTGAATTACTGTTAAGAGATTTAGTTTTATGAGTTTTCCCTCTATTATTTTCCTGTTTTTTTCCCACAATGTTTCATTTACATCAACCTTTTCCTATTCCCTATCCCTTAAGATCCCACACATACCAGAGAAGAGAGCCTACTTCAGAGCTTAGTATAAATTCATTATCACTAGTTCTGTTAGAAATGAGCCTGCCAAATTACTAAGGACTCCTACCTACCACTTACTGCATACTTTCCATGTACTAGACATTTTACATATCTTGTCTGTCTACCTGCTTGGTAGATAGAATTATCATTTTTCAGATAATGAAAAATAGTCCTCCGAGCCTTAGTTAACCTGAAATCACACACTGTCTTAGGAAGGTGGCACCAGGATTCAAAGCCTTATTCTTTTTTTGTTTTGTTTTTGTTTTTGTTTTTTTCTGAGACAGAGTCTCACTCTGTCTCCCAGGCTAGAGTGCAGCGGTGTGATCTTGGCTCACTGCAACCTCCACCTCCCAAGTTCAAGTAATTCTCCTGCCTCAGCCTTCCGACTAGTTTGGATTATAGGTGCCCACCTCCGTACCCGGCTAATTTTTGTATTTTTAGTAGGGACAGGGTTTCACCATGTTGGTCAGACTCAAACTCCTGAGCTCGTGATCCACCCGCCTCAGCCTCCCAAAGTGCTGGGATTACAGGCATGAGCCACCACACCCAAACTTCAAAGCCTTATTCTTATCCCAGAGTCCATAATCTTCTTACTAATCATCCTATTTCTTGCCACTCCTTATTCTCCATGCTTTAAATAAGCACAGGTTTTTAGGGAAACAAAACCAGTGTTGCCAGGTTCCAGCCTAAGGTTCTTAGGAAGATAGCTAGAAAAGTAAGTTATGGAAGCAGATGGTGGAGGACTTTAAATCCCAGGCTAAGAAGTTTGGGGGTTTATCCAGTTGACAGTAGGAAATCACAAACATGTTGTAAGCAGGAGGGATGAAGATATGAAGAAAGTGATGTTTCCAAAAGATTAGATACTTGTGGAAATGTAAAGTAACAGAAATTGTATAATTTCGCCTGTTGCCAGGCAGCAGTTGAAGAGAAGTCTGGGATTTGCAATAAGAAGATGCTTTATTAGAGCAAGACAAGCACAGTAATACCTCTGAAAGGTACTCAGGAAATAGGTAACATGGGCCACATGTAGGACAGGGTTCAGAAAGAATTGCTTTGTACCTGGTATAAAAATATCAATTAAACTTGTTTTAAAACTAAGCAGGAGAGGCTAGCCGCGGTGGCTCACGCCTGTAATCCCAGCACTTTGGGAGGCCGAGGCAGGTGGATCATCTTAGGTCAGAAGTTCAAGACCAGCCTGGCCAACATGGTGAAACCCCATCTCTATGAAAAATACAAAAAATTACCTGGGCATGGTGGTAGGTGCCTGTAATCTCAGCTACTTGGGAGGCTAAGGCAGGTGAATTGCTTGAACCTGAGAGGAGGCAGAGGTTGCAGTGAGCCAAGATTGCACCATTGCACTTCAGCCTGGGCAACAGAGCAAGACTCTGTCTCCAAAAAAAAAAAAACTAAGGAGATTGAGTTGAGGATAGATGACAAGATTGGTGAGAGGCATGGGATATAAGGAAGGAAGGAGACAGCTTTTCAGTGGGCCATAGACAGAACTTGGGCAATTAAATTGGCTCCTGGTAGATGGATTTGGTACAACTGATTAAAAGGCAGGACAAGGGAATCATCCATTATGGTGTGTTTGCACTCATCATGGCCTGTCAGCACTAGATATCTCGCTTTACAGCTGACTCCAAAGGAAGCTAAATTTTCCTTTTCTCATCTATGACTTTTTTTGAGGTATAATTTATATACCTCAAAACTATCCATTTTAACTGTGCAATCCAGTGATTTTTTTTTATTTTTTTTTTTTTCAAAAATAAAGCAGGGGCTTTGCTATGTTGCCTAGTTTGGTCTTTTTTTTTTTTTTTTTGAGATGGAGTTTCACTCATGTTACCCAGGCTGGAGTGCGATGGCGCGATCTCGGCTCACCGCAACCTCCGCCTCCTGGGTTCAGGCAATTCTCCTGCCTCAGCCTCCTGAGTAGCTGGGATTACAGGCACGCACCACCATGCCCAGCTAATAATGTTTTGTATTTTTAGTAGAGACGGGGTTTCACCATGTTGACCAGGATGGTCTCGATCTCTTGACCTCGTGATCCACCCGCCTCGGCCTCCCAAAGTGCTGGGATTACAGGCTTGAGCCACCGTGCCCGGCCAATCCAGTGATTTTTAATAAATTTGCAGTTATACAATTACCTACCACTGCCTTCCAGTTTTAGAACATTTCCATCACTCCAAAAAGATCCTTCCTGCTAGCTTTCAGCCAATCCTCATTTCTACCCTACCCCCAGGAAACTATAAAACGGCCTTCACTCTCTAGACTTGCCTTCTCTGGACATTTCATATAAATACAATAATATAATAATAAGGTCTTTTGTGTCTAGCTTCTTTTACTTAACACAATATAATTTTTAAGTTTATGTAGATGCTTATAGTAATAATTTTTTTCAGTTATAAGAGTTAACTTAAGAGATTAGTTTATTATTTTCTATTGCAGAAGAGTAAATAGTATTATATTGTTTGGATACACTAAATTTTATTTATCCATTCACCAATGGATGGACCTTTGGATTGTTTCCACTTTGGGCTATCATGAATAATGCTATGAACATTGCATACAAGTCCTCCTGCAGACCTGTGTTTTCATTTTTGTTGAAGATTCCTAGGAGTGAAATAGTTGGGTTGTATGGTAAATTTAATTTTTTGGGAAATTGCTAAACTGTTTTCTCAAGCTGCTGAACCATTTCACATTTCCACATGAATATACAAGAGTTCCAGTTTCTCCATATGCTCATCAATACCTGTTGATGTCTGTCTTCTTTATTACAGTCATTCTAATAGGTATGTAGTAGCATATCATTGTGATTTTTTTTTTTTTTTTTTGGGACGGAGTTTCACTCTTGTTACCCAGGCTGGAGTGCAATGGCGTGATCTTGGCTCACCGCAACCTCCGCCTCCTGGGTTCAGGCAATTCTCCTGCCTCAGCCTCCTGAGTAGCTGGGATTACAGGCACGCACCACCATGCCCAGCTAATTTTTTGTATTTTTAGTAGAGACGGGGTTTCACCGTGTTGACCAGGATGGTCTCGATCTCTTGACCTCGTGATCCACCCGCCTCGGCCTCCCAAAGTGCTAGGATTACAGGCTTGAGCCACCGTGCCCGGCATCATTGTGATTTTAATTTGCATTTTCCTAATGATGCTGAGCATTGTTTCATGTACTTATTAGCCATTCACTTGTCTTGTTTGATAAACTGTCTGTTCAAATCTTTTTTTAAATCAGATTATTGGCCTTCCCATATATTGAGTTATAGTAGTTCTTTATGTAATTCTAGATACAAGTCCTTTTTTATTTTTATTTTTTGAGACAGTCTCCCTCTGTCACCCAGGCTGGAGTGCAGTGGTGTGATCTCAGCTCATTGCCACCTCTGCCTCCCAGATTCAAGCAATTCTCCTGCCTCAGCCTCCTGAGTCGCTGGGATTACAGCCCCCCACCACCATAACTTGGCTAATTTTTGTATTTTTAGTAGAGATGGGATTTTGCCATATTGGTCAGGCTGGTCTTAAATTCCTGACCTCAGGTGATCTGCCCACTTTGGCCTCCCAAAGTATTGGGATTACAGGCGTGAGCCACTGTGCCTGACCTGGATGTAATTCCTTTATCAAACATATGATTTTCAAGTATTTTCTCCCAGCTTATAATTTATTTTCTCATTATTTTGAAGCACAAAATTTTTTAATTTTGATGAAGTCTAACCAATCAGGTTTTTCTCTTTTATGGCTTGTGCTTTGGGTGTCATCCAAGAACTCTTGCTTTACTCAACATCATGAAGATTTTCTCCTCTGTGATTTGTTTTTTTGTTTGTTTGTTTGCTTTTGAAACAGAGTTTTGCTGTTGCCCAGGCTGGAGTTCAATGGCATGATCTCAGCTCACTATAACCCCTGCCTCCTGGGTTCACGCAATTCGCAATTCTCATTCCCCAGCCTCCTGAGTAGCTGGGATTACCGGCGTGTGCCACCATGCCTGGCTAATTTTTGTACTTTTAGTAGAGATAGGGTTTCTCTGTGTTGGCCAGGCTAGTCTCAAACTTCTGGGCTCAAGTGATTTGCCCACCTCAGCCTCCCAAAGGACTGGGATTACAGGCGCGAGCCACTGTGCGCAGGCTCTCCTGTATTTTCTTCTAAAAGTTTTATCCACTGCTTTTTGAGACAGAGTTTTGCTCAGCTGGAGTACAATGGTGCGATCTTGGCTCACTGCAACCTTCACCTCCTGAGTTCAGCGATTCTCCTGTCTCAGCCTCCCAAGTAGCTGGGATTACAGGTGTGTACCACCACATCTGGCTAACTTTGTATTTTTAGTAAAGACAGGGCTTCACCCAGTTGGCCAGGCTGGTCTCGAACTCCTGACCTCAGGTGATCGGCCCGTCTCGGTCTCCCAAAGTGCTGGGATTATAGGCGTGAGCCACCGCGCCTGTCCATGCTTTTAGTTTTGAAAGACAATTCTATTTACTTGCTTAACAACTTCCTAATGTTAAATTCGTTTTTAAACAACCTAAAGAAGTATCTCTATTGTCTACAAACTGTTATTAATCTTATCTTCTTTTTAGAGTCACCTAAAGCCCAGTTTTATATAAGTCCATCTTTCCAAAGGTAGATAGATAACCAGTTTGTTGAACAATTAGTCACAGAGTAACTTCTCTATTTTCCCCTCACAGTATGTCAAGAATATCCCTTTATTGCAAAGCCTAAGAGACAGTTCCTTTTCTCAATTATGTCTGCAGTTTAAGTCACCTGCCAATAGATTGCTGCATATGCTGTAGCCTTCTTGTCCAAACAACTTAATTTGCAATAAACATATCCTTTCGCTTTCCATTTTCACAGCCACAAAGCTTATGTTATAGTCTTACTCTAGCTTTTTTCTAATAGCCCTCTGGATTTTTACTATAGTAATTACCAAAAAAAAAAAAAAAAAAAAAGAATTTTGTGACTGACATCATCTTTTCTTTAAGGAGACCTGTCTAAATTTTAAGCTCTGTAAAAATTAAGGCCTGTGTCCAGTGCAATTTTATTTCCCTCGCTGTTCTTGGCATAATGCTAAGTGGTTAGTAAGTGCTCAATAAATTTTTTATCTTTGTGATTAAATTATAGTGTTGTATATTTGGATTTAATAGTTATATAATGTGATTTGCAGCCCACTGTTTTTCTAAATCATCAAATGAATAGCCATTCAGTTTATATTGCTCTCTCTCTGTCCTCAGATAATTCCCAGCATAAGCACTCTGGTCTTGAGCTGTAATATTTGATGTTTCACAGTGTTTAATGAGACTAACAAACATTAGCAGTTATTTATCATCACAGTGGGACACATTTCCTCTACCACGCTCTAACTGTTTTAGGAATTTTATGTTAACCTTTTAGCCTCAAATACCCTTTGAATAACTTAGTCCCCTAACTCTCCAACCCCTACAGGATTTTATACCTTAATAAGAAAAATAAAAGAGTTTTAGCATGTTGTGTGTATATGTGTGTTGTGTGTGGTAAAATATACATAACAAAATTTACCAGTTTAACCATTTTTAAGTGTATAGCTCAGTGACATTAAGTACTTTACATTGTTGTACCACCATCAACACCATCCATTTCCAGAACCCGTTCATCTTCCCAAACCGGAAATCCTTACCATTAACAATAGCTCCTCATTCTCCTCCCCAGCTCCTGACAACACTATTTTTGACTACTCTCAGTACCTCATATAAGTTCAGTCATATAGCATTATCTTTTGTCCTTTTGTGGCTACTTTATTTCACTTGGCATAATGTCTTCAAGGCCAATCATGCTGCAGATTGTGTCAGAATGTTCCTTTTAAAGGATAAACAATATTCCATTGTGTGTATATGCTGTATTTTGTTTATCCATTTATCCATCGATAGACTATTGGATTGCTTCCACCTTTATGTGTCTTTTGATGGAGAGAAAAGGAAGATTAGTATCTATCCATAAGCAATGATATTGTACAACCTGTACTTCTAATCCTTTGGGATTCTCCTCTAAATGTTGATTCTAGCCAGTGCCTACATTAAATAGCATACTGTGGCATCCATAATGAAACCTAACTCTGGATACTCTAAGGCAAAGCCAAGAGAGTGACCCCAAATTAGGGAAAAAGCATATAATATAGGCCTTCCAGTCCACTACCAAAATTACGACACTTGGTACATAGTAAGTACTCTATAAATGTTTGAATAAATGCTAAGTACAGACATACCACTGTTCATAATTGCCAAAAGTAGCCCAAATAGAATAAGAATAAACAAATTGTGGTATTCACACAATGAAATACTTGATAGCAATAAAATTAATGGACTACAGATATACACAAAAACATGATCAAATCTTAGAGAGGCCATAGATAACAGAATGTCTACTGCATGATTCCGTTTATACTGTTCCACAACAGATAAAATTAAACAACTGTTTTTGTAAATATGCTGTTTACATATAAACATGCTATTTTTTAAAAAAAAAGCAAGAAAATGAATTCCCTAAAAGTCAGAATAGTGGTTTTTGTCAGTGGGGGTTGCGCAGCAGCTGCAGCTTATGATTAGGAAGGGACATGTTGTGGGGAGGGATGAAGCTTCTGGAATGCTGACAGTCTGTTCCTTGACCCGAATGAAAGTTCTATAGGTATTCACTTTGCAACAGTTTGATGATGAGTTTTACATTTATGCACCTTTCTACATAGTCATTGTATTTCACAATAAAGTTTTTTAAGTTCTATGATTCTAAGGAAAAAAAATTATAAAAGATCATGTGACATAATTATACAGTCTTTTTTGCTGTGTTTTGTTTTTGAGACAGCATCTAGCACTGTCACTCAGGCTGGAGTGCTGTGGCACAATCCCAGCTCCCTGCAACCTCTGCCACCAGACTCAAGCAATCTTCCCACCTTAGCCTCCCAAATAGCTGGGACTACAGGCACACACCACCGCACTCAGCTAACTTTTTTTGTATTTTTTTAGAGATGAGGTTTTACCATGTTGCCCAGTCTGATGACAGAGTTCAAGTGATCCTCCTGCCTCGGCCTCCCAAAGTGGTGGGATTACAGGCATGAGTCACTGTACCCAGCCTTATACAGTCTTTTAGCTTTCAGTTTGATGAGATAAGAAAGACAGAGTTGACCCAGTTTGGAGACTACCAGGAAAGAACTGTAGATTGTATTTAGATTTCCTTATTACTGAGTTCCTGATGTGAGTTCTGGGGTCTGTAGTTTGAGGAAATGAAAATTGTGAGAGGAGCAGCACTAAGTAGAAGCCAGTCTACATCTGCAGCCCATTAAGGACCTGATGCTTCATTAAAGCATTAACATCAGTGTCTGGGACATCTAGGACATTGCCCAGTGTTTTCCCTTTTTAGTAACTGCATTCATTTCCATCACAGCATGATGTGGGGGAAGCAGGGAAAAGGCAAATAGGATAAATCTTCCTCCGTATAAAGGAATTCCCAGTAGTCCCTGTTTCTATAAGTACTTTTTCTTGATCCATCATTGAAAGTAGAATTAGAGATCAGCAAATCTTTGAACAGCTTTTGAAAAAAATGTCTTCATTCACAGAATTTCATCAGATTAAAGTTAGGTGGCAAATTACTTTGTGAGTAGCTTTTAAATTGAGATAATACGTTGATTTTCGGTAGCTTTGAAGGTTGAAAAAAAGAAAAAAAAGAAATTGAGATAATGAACAGCTTCCTCATTACTTAGAATTTGCTCAATACTGACACGCTTCCCCAGGATATCACCGACTTTGGTGATTGTTTAATTAGCTTAAGCCTCAGAAAGCTTAGCTGGCCTGTGAGCAGACTATTAAACTGGAAGTCCTGACTCTGATTTTACTTCTTAAGATGTGTAACAGATCAAGTAGCAATAGCCCAATTAGGAAGTGTCATAATAGATAGTGTGTCTAATTGGAGCTCACAGTTAGAAATATTTTCATTAGGCCAGGTGAAGTGGTTCACAGCTGTAATCCCAGCACTTTGGGAGGCTGAGGTGGGTGGATCACATGAGGTCAGGAGTTCAAGACCATCCTGGCCAACATGGTGAAAGCCTGTTTCTACTAAAAATACAAAAATTAGCCGGCCCTGGTGGTGCAGACCTGTAATCCCAGCTACTCGGGAGTCTGAGGCAGGAGAATCACTTGAACCTGGGAGGCGGAGGTTGCAGTGAGCCCATTGCACTCCATCCTAGGTGACAAAAGTGAAACTGTCTCAAAAGAAAAAAAAAGAAATATATTTATTAAGATATTCAGCCATCACTGTAAGCAGCTTTGTCAGATTTTACATGTAAGAGGGAAGCAATTTGCCAGTTTGCCTTTCTCGGGGTAAAAGTCAAGAATTTCGTTCCCCTGCTATTTATGAATTTGACATTCCTTGATTAATTTATTCAGTTTCTGTTCTAGACATGAGCATACATTTCTGATTTGCAGACTATTTCTGAATCACTGCCTGTCCATATTGTGCTGCTTTTTGTTACAGGTCCTGCCTTACCTTGCTGTCCCTCCTCTTTCAGGGTCTGACATTTCAGGAGGTGGAGAACTTCTTTACTTTCCTAAAGAACATTAATGATGTGGACACTGCATTGAGTTTTTACCATATGGCTGGAGCATCTCTTGATAAAGGTAATGAAACTCAAAAGTGTTTGTGAAGGTATGAGCATTAGATCTGTAATCTCTTGGGTGACTGTCCCTCCTTAACAGTAAAACGTAAGTTTTTCTTGGTGTGTGTTTTGATTTGTTGACATCGTATGAGCCTTGCATGTCACTCTGAGATGCCAAGCTCGGTGCATATATTTTCTTGTGCTAAGGCCGTAGTCTGGGCAGGTGCCCGTCTTTTAATGACTAACCTTGAAAATAAGCATCTAGGCCGGGCGCGGTGGCTCAAGCCTGTAATCCCAGCACTTTGGGAGGCCAAGGCGGGTGGATCACGAGGTCAGGAGATCGAGACCATCCTGGTCAACATGGTGAAACCCCATCTCTACTAAAAATACAAAAAAAAACATTAGCTGGGCATGGTGGCGCGTGCCTGTAATCCCAGCTACTCAGGAGGTTGAGGCAGGAGAATTGCCTGAACCCAGGAGGCGGAGGCTGCGGTGAGCCGAGATCACGCTATTGCACTCCAGCCTGGGTAACAAGAGTGAAACTCCGTCTCAAAAAAAAAAAAAAAAAAGAAAATAAGCATCTAAACTGAGGTACAGGGCATGAAACTGCAGAACTTCCCCCGTCCGAGCCAGAGTCATTACATACACAATGGGAAGCTAAAGTCACTATACAATTTAAGTTATATCTTTGATGAGAAGGAATGCTTTAGTTTATTTCTTTTATTAAGATCATTTTTTAAGATAATATGACTGAGAATAGCACCCCTGCTCCTTTGGCCTACTTCATAGAAATTCAGTTACAGTTTGTACAAGCAATGTGAAAAAATGGAGGAATTGAAAGCACAGTTTTTCCCCCCAACATTTTCTTATGAAAATTTTTAAACATTCAGAACAGTTGAAATAATTATTTAAATAACATCCATATATTCAGCTCAACTGACATTTTGCTATATTTGCTGATTGTATGACTATGCATATCTTCGTCTCTCTAATCAATCTTATTTCCTGACATGGTCAAAGTAGTTGCAAATTTAAGTATACTTCACTCCCAAATACATCAGTTTGATTTTTTTTTTTTTTTTTTTTAAGATGGAGCCTTACCCTGTCGCCCAGGCTGGAGTTCAATGGCGCGATCTTGGCTCACTGCAGCCTCTGCAGTGAGCCTCTCGGGTTCAAGCGATTCTCCTGCATCAGCCTCCTGAGTAACTGGGATTACAGGAGTGTGCCACCACACTGGGCTAATATTTTGTATCTTTTTTTTTTTTTTAATATTTTGTATCTTTAGTAGAGACGGGGTTTTACCATGTTGGCTAGGCTGGTCTCGAACTCCTTGACCTCGTGATCCACCCACCTCGGCCTCCCAAAGTGCTGGGATTATAGGCAGGAGCCACTGCGCCCAGCCCAGTATGAGTATTAACCAAAATTCAAGATTCATTTAAAGTTCCTTCATGCCCCTTCACAGTTTTTGCCCCCACTCACCAAGAGGCAACCTTTGCACTGCATATTTTTCCACCATAGATTAATTTTGCTTTTTCTAGAACTTCATACAATGGAATTATACAAATGTACACTCCTTCTAAGGTTTCACTTAATGTTTTGAGACCTAGCTCTGTTGTATGTCAGTAGTTTAATCCTTTCTTATGATGAGTGTTAACCCTTGTATGAATATAGCCAGGCAGGTGGATCACCTGAGGTCAGGAGTTCAAGACCAGCCTGGCCAACATGGTGAAACCCCGTCTTTACTAAAAATACAAAAAATTAGCCAGGCATGGTGGCGCACACCTGCAGTCCTAGCTACTAAGGAGGCTGAGGCAGAAGAATCGCTTGAACCTGGGAGACAGAAATTGCAGTGAGTCGAGATCATGCCACTGCACTCCAGACTGGGTAACAGAGCAAGACTCCGTCTCAGTCAATCAATCAATCAATCTATAAAATGAGTTAGGGAGTTCTTCCTTCTCTATTTTCAGAAGACATTTCTGTAAGATTAGTGTTGTTTCTTTCTGAGTTTTATTTGATAGAATTCATCAGTGAAACTATCTGGGCGTGCCAATTTCTTTCTGAAAAGTTTTGATGATTTAAGTTTTTAAGTAAATATGTAAGGTTTATGTTTTATATGAATTTTAGGTTATATTTTTGAGGAATTTGCTCTTGTCCCTAAGTTATTGAATTTATTAACATGAAGTTGTTCATAATATTCCATTACTACCCTTTCGATGTCTGTAGAATCTGAAATCCCCTTTTACTTCTACTGTTAGCAAATTACGTCTTCTCTTTCATTTTTTAAAAAAATATTTCTTACTCAGTGTACATAGACTAGGGTTTAACAATTTTGTTAATCTTTTCAAAGAACCAATTCTTGACTTTGTTAATTTTTTCTGTTTTGTTGCCTATTGAGTTGTTTCTGCTCATACGTTTTTTACTTCCTTCTACTTATTTTCAGTATATATTGTTTTGTTTTTGTTTTTCTAAGCATCTTAAGATGGAACCTTACTTGCCTTTTCTAAGGTAAGTTTGTGAAGCTGTAAATTTCCCTATAAACACTGCTTTATGCTGGGCGTGATGGCTCACACCTGTAATCCCAAGCACTTTGGAAGGTGGGCAGATCACTTGAGGCCAAGAGTTCAAGACCAGCCTGGCAAACATGGTGAAACCCCATCTCTACTAAAAATACAAAAACTAGCCAGGCATGGTGGCACGCACCTGTAATCCCAGCTACTCGGGAGGCTGAGGCAGGAGAATTGCTCGAACCCAGGAGGGAGAGGTTATAGTGAGCTGAGATCACACCACTGTACTCCATCCTGGGAGGCAGAGGAAAGCTCTGTCTCAAAACAAACAAACAAACAAAAAAAAAACATAACAAAAAAATTATAAACACACACACACTACTTTATCTGCTTTTCACAATTTTGGTGTGTTGTATTTTTTACATCATCCTTTTCAAAATATTTTCTGATTTCTTAGGTAATCTCATGGACTATTTAAAAGTATGTTGTTTAACTTCCAAATATGTTGGTTTTGGCTGCATGTGGTGGCTCACACTTATAATCCCAACACTTTGGTAGGCCAAGGCAGGAGGATCATTTGAGGTCAGGAGTTCAAAACCAGCCTGGGCAACATAGCAAGACCTTGTCTCTACAAAAAATAAAAATTAATTCAAATTAAAATATTTTTGTTTTATTCTGGATATATCCTTGGTATTTATTTCTAATTTAGCTCCATCGTGGTCAGAGGACACACTCTATAAAATTTCAATTCTTTATATTGAGACTTGTTTTATGGCCCAGTATATAGTTTGCTTTTTTTTATATGAATTTTTCATATGTATTTAAAAAGAATGTATATTCTGCAGTTTGGGGTACAGTGTTATAAAGATGTCAATTAGGTCAAGATGTTTAGTGTTATTTAGCTGTTTTATGTCTTTTACTTTTTAGTGTCTGTTTTACCTTTTAATGTCAGTCTCTGCTTCATGAATTTTGAGCTCTGTTTTTAGGGGCCTACATACTTAAAATTATGCCTTTGTGATGAATTGGCCATTTTTTGATCATGAAATGTTCCCCCTTTATTTTTAGTAATATGCCTTATCTTTAAATCTATTTTGTCTCATATTAATAGTTAACCTAGTTTTTTTGTACTTTGCATGGTATATATTTTTCTTTCTTTCTTTCTTTTTTTTTTTGGAGACAGTCTCACTCTGGAGTGAGTGCAGTGGTGCAATCTTGGCTCTTGAAATCGGCCTCTGGGGTTCAAGTCATCCTCCTGCCTCAGCCTCCCTAGTAGCTGGGATTACAGGCATGCGCCACCATACCTGGCTAATTTTCTGTATACTGTATTTAGTAGATATGGGGTTTCAACGTGTTGGTCAGGCTGGTCTCAAACTCATGATCTCAGGTGATCCGCTCACCATGTCCTCCCAAAGTGCTAGGATTACAGGTGCGAGCCAATGCACCCTGCTTATTTTTCTATTCTTTTATGTTCAACTTATCTGTGTCTTTAAAGTGCATCTCTTCTAGGCAGCGTATAGTTGAGCCTAATAGCCATTTAGCATTTTGTATTTTAGAGGGTTCTCTAGAAATACAACTTTTCGGCTGGGCGCGGTGGCTCAAGCCTGTAATCCCAGCACTGTGGGAGGCCGAGGCGGGTGGATCACGAGGTCAAGAGATCAAGACCATCCTGGTCAACACGGTGAAACCCCGTCTCTACTAAAAATACAAAAAATTAGCTGGGCATGGTGGCGCGTGCCTGTAATCCCAGCGACTCAGGAGGCTGGGGCAGGAGAATTGCCTGAACCTGGGAGGCGGAGGTTGCTGTGAGCCGAGATCGCGCCATTGCACTCCAGCCTGGGTAACAAGAGCGAAACTCCGTCTCAAAAAAAAAAAAAAAAAAAAGAAATACAACTTTTCGTGGCTTACTTAAAATTAATGTTGTACCACTCCAAGTGAAATGTAAGAACCTTGCCATCATATAGTTCCGTTTACTACTGCCTCATCCTTTATGCGATAGTTGTTATTTACATTTCTGTATATATTATTCTCTGTAATATAATATTAGAGTTTTTGCTTTTAACAGTTTTTCTTTTTTAAGAAATTAAGATAAAGTCTTGTATATTTACCCACATATTTATAATTTTGAGTGCTTTTCATTTATTTTTAAATACCCAAGGGTTTTTTTAGTGGGTTTTTTTTTTCTTTTTTTCTTTTTATTCTTCGTTTGTGTTTTAGGAGGTTTTTTAGTGTGGAGGGGTGGTTTAGAGACAGAGTTCTTGCTGTGAACCAAGGCTAGAGTGCAGTGGTATGATCATAGCTTACGCAGCCTCAATCTCGAGGGCTTAAGGGATCCTCCCACCTCAGCCTCCCAAATAGCTAGGAATAAGGCATGTGCTACCACACCCAGCTAATGATTTTATTTTCTGTAGAGACAGCTCTTGCTATATTGCACATGCTGGTCTCACACTCCTGGCCTCAGTCTCCCAAAGTACTAGGATTACAAGTGTGCACTACTGCACCCCGCTCAAGTTTTTATGTAGTATCACTTACCATCTATCTGAACAACTTCCCTTTACCATTCATTCATTCATGAAACAGGCACCTCGGCTCAAAATGATTCACTGCAGCCCAGGCTCAAGCAACCCTCCCACCTCAGCCTCCTGGTTCTCTGGGACCACAGGCCCATGCCACCATGCCTGGCTAATTTTTGTATTTTTTATAGACAGTTTCACCATGTTGCCCAAGTTGGTGTTAAACTCCTGGGCTCAAGCAGTCCACCTGTCTCAACCTCCCACAGTGGCTAGGATTACAGGCGTGAGTCAGCACACTCAGCCAGACTTCCTTTAGCATTTCCTGTAGTGCAGATCTGCTAGCAATGAATTCTTTTAGCTTTGGGGTTATCTAAAAATGCGTTTATTTCATTGTTGATGACCACAGTATTTGATTTTTCAGTCTCTCCAAAGCACTAAGATTTTATTAATAGTTTTATATATATAGCTACACACACACACACACACACACACACACACACACACACGCGTAATTTATTTGAGCCAAGTTTGAAGACTGCAACCCAGTAGCATAGATTCATGTTGCCCTGAATATACACTCCAATTAGCAGCAGTTTCAAGTGGGGTTTTTTGTTTTGTTTCTTGAGATGGAGTCTCACTCTGTCACCCAGGCTGGAGTGCAGTGGCGTGATCTCCCCTCACTACAACCTACACCTCCCGGGTTCAAGCAGTTCTTCTGCTTCAGACTCCCTAGTAGCTGGGACTATAGGTGCACACTGCCATGCGTGGCTAATTTTTTGTATTTTAGTAGAGACGGGGTTTCACTTTGTTGCCCAGGCTGGAGTCAAACTCCTGAGCTCAGGAAGTCCACCCACCTCAGCCTCCCAAAGTGTTGAGATTACAGGCATGAGCCACTGCGCCTGGCCCACAAGTGGGTTTTTAAAGGAAGAGCTAGTTTCTAATTTGTTTACCAAGAATTTACATTAAAATAACATAAGCTATTGATTGTGTATACATTGTTCTTTGTATCATAGATTCTGGAAAATGAAACTAATGGGTAAGGCAGCTAGTCAGGAACAAAATAGCTTTAAATAATTGTGTCTGGCCATGGAATGGGGAATAGGGTTGTGACTGAAGTCCCATACTCCTGTCTCTGGGCCTGATAAATTGCACACACCTCACTTACCTCAGGCTCTTCTGAGTATGTTTCTTTTCTCATTCGCCACTCCCCTTTTTTATCAGAAATCTTCGCATGGAAGCATTGATCAGTCTCAGCTTAGATGAGAGTGACAGACAGCACCAAGAAGGCTCATTCCCAGTTGGTCCTGTCCTGCTGGGGGCTGGGGGAGATATAGACACAGTCTTGTTATTCAGCATTTTTTATCGGATTCCTTAAGATCTTCTAGTACAAGATCATGGTTCTCATATATGGGATCTAAATAAAGTTGTACTCATAGAAAGTAGAATGATGGTTCCCAGGGGCTACAGGAGTGGGGAAAATGGGGAGTTATTTTGTTCAAAGGGTGCAAAGCTTGAGTTATACAGGATGAAATCATTCTAGAGAGCTAGTTTATACTATAGTGACTATAACTGGTAATCCTACTGTACACTTGAAATTTGCTAAGAGAGTAGATCTTAAGTGTTCCTTGCTACTTACATACACAAAAAGGTAACTATGTGAAGTGATGGAAATGTTTTGTTGTGTTTTTGGGGTTTTTTTTGAGATAGCGTCTTGCTCTGTCACCCAGGCTGGAGTGCAGTGGTACGATCTCAGCTCACTGCAACCTTTGCCTTCCAGGTTTAAACAGTTGTCCTGCCTCAGTCTCCTGAGTAGGGGGGACTACAGGCATGTGCCACCACCCTGGCTAATTTTTATTTTTAGTAGAGATGGGGTTTTGCCATGTTGGCCAGGCTGGTCTCGAACTCCTGATCTCAGGTAATCCACCTGCTTTGGTATCCCAAAGTTCTGGGATTACAGGTGCAAGCCACTGCACCCAACATTTTCTTAAATATTTTTGATCTGCAGTTGGTTGAATCCATGGGCGTGGAACCCACACATATGAAGGACCAACTGGACTCACTTCATAGGGTTGTGAGATTAAATGTACATAAAGCACTTAACTTTGTGCCTGTCATGTGGTAAACGAAGAGTAAATGTCAGCTGTTTCTGTTATGAAGTTGATAATTTTTAAAAAATTTAGTGTTGCTCAAATATTTATTCAGCCAAAAGCATAGGTACTGTGCTGGGGACAGGGTTCCACCCTCAAGAAGCTCAGAGTCTAATGGAGGGGAAAGATAAGTATAGCAGTTCCAGTTGGGTGTGAAAAGTGCTAATTAGACACAAGAAGATCTAGGAGCTTAAAAGTGGGGGCCCTAATTCATACCAGTGGTCGGGAGAGAGTACGGCCAGCGTAGAGACAGGAGTACTTTTTGTCTGGCTTCTGCTGTGAGTCTCAGTTGTCTGTCTTAGTTTTTCCCAAAAGGTTAGAACCTTCAGAAATTGGCATCTTTTAGGCCCTGGCACTGACTCTTCCTTGCCTATTTTAGAGCTTACAAACCAGGCTTTAGGCATAATTTAGCACAGAATTCCCCAAACAGCATTGTGAAGAACACTGTATACTGCAATATGTTGATGATTCTGTGGATCTAAAAGAAAAAAAAAAAAAAGAATTCCATGGTTCATAAGTTTGGAAAATTCTGGAGTTATATAGAATTTCTTAGGCCGGGCACGGTGGCTCAAGCCTGTAATCCCAGCACTTTGGGAGGCCGAGGCGGGTGGATCATGAGGTCAAGAGATCGAGACCATCCTGGTCAACATGGTGAAACCCCGTCTCTACTAAAAATCCAAAAAATTAGCTGGGCATGGTGGTGCGTGCCTGTAATCCCAGTTACTCAGGAGGCTGAGGCAGGAGAATTGCCTGAACCCAGGAGGCGGAGGTTGCGGTGAGCCGAGATTGCGCCATTGCACTCCAGCCTGGGTAACATGAGTGAAACTCCGTCTCAAAAAAAAAAAAAAGAATTTCTTCCTGCAGCACTCCTGCCAACTTTTTAATATGCAAATGTGCATTATTAATCATCTCTGGAAGTGGGATATGGTTCCCAAATTTGATTTACTCCAGACTATCTTTTAATAACTTACAGAGTTAATGTTCCTCAGAATAATTTGAAGGATCAGGCAGGTGGCCACTGCAGATTTACCATATTAGAACATAGTCTAGTTCCTCCAGAGTAAAAAATGTCACATTTCTTTTTTTTTTCTTTTTCTTTTTCTTTTTTCATTTTTTCTGTTTGCCCCTCCTATCATTTGAAAAAAACATCACATTTCATTGAGGCTATTTCTTTAGTTCTGCATGACTTATGTTGAGAATAACAACCATCAGGTAATAATGAAGTGTTCTCCAAGAGTTCTGACCATTTGAAGAAAGAACCTTTTTCCATGAAATACTGTGTGTCTCCACTGTCTCTGTTTAGCACTTGAGAATAACTGGTTCTACTACTCATTCGTACACATACTGGGCATAAAATTAGATCTATGACCCCTCAGTGGCTGTCTGATTGATTTAAATGGTCTGCTGAAGAAGGCAATGGAAAATTGAACATGACTCCTTTCCCAATGGCTTCCTATGATGAAAATGTTAGAAATTATTTGAGCTGGAGCTCCAGAATGAGCTTCAGCCTGTATAGCTCAGAATATTTCCATTTCTGCCAGGAGAATGAAAGGTTTCCAGGTACAAGAAAGCTCCACTGTAAAGCACCTGAGGAAAGTACAGATGGAGTAAGTGAGTCCAGTGATGTTCTTGGTATACTTTGAACTATAAAATCAGAAAATAATCACACAAATATAGTCTATGGTCTTCACTGTGCATGCCCCTACACAATTCACTTAGATTGAAAATTGTAATTTACGACATAGTTGGCCTTGATTCTTTGTAGTTATTCCATAATCTATGGCATAACTCCCACAGGCGCTTTCTGCAACTGTATTTTTTCTGAAGTTTTAGTAACATCATCAAATGGTCTCAGTTTCTTTTGTCTCTGGAGGGACAAGGGTGGCATGGATGACCTCTGAGAACCTTTGTGGCTTTCCATTTCTTTGAGTCTAATACTTTGAATTAGTAAGGGAGCCTCAGTCATTTATCACTTAGGCTCTGACTGGGTTGTTGGGGGGAGTCAGAAATTACTGCTGGAATAAGCAATTTCTAGCACACAACAAACATATTCTGAACAACTGTCTTTGACAGGCAAGCTGCCACCCTCTCCTGAACCCTAAGAATCTGGTAGCACTGTCCTATCAAGGACTGTGGGGCCATCACACATCTAGAACACTAATAGCAACTCTCATTTCATAGTATTTTCTCTGTGCCAGGCACAATGCTAAGTGCTTTATGCATGTTATCACTTTTAATCTTTAAAACCTGAATTATCCTCATTCATCTTCATTTTATGGATGAGGAAAATATCAAATGAAGCCACTTGATCATGGTTACCCAGCTAAGCAGTGGTAGAGCCAGGATTCAAGCTCAGGTTTCCCTAACTCCAAGTCTGTGTTCTTTCCACACCATCATGTTGCTTCTGAGGAGACTCCACAATTCTGTTAGAGTCTGAAAATCTTTGCCGAAGCACCATCCAGGGGGCACTGTGGCTTCACCATTTCGAACCATGCTTCACTGTAGCATTGGGAAGACAGACTCTGGGCTATTTTTTCCTAGTTGCTTTAGGCTAAGAGTTGACCATTCTTAGGGTGAGAATAACGTCCTTTTGGTAAACTGTGATATTTTGGAGATAGTGCACTTCTGTCGAATTTGAAATGTGACCTTTTTTTCCCCTACAGTTGTCTGTTCTGTTCCGGTGTAGGCTCTACAGCTCAGACACACTCTGACATCCATAGTCCTTACATGACAGTAACAGACTCTTGGAGTTGTCTAATCTACCTTCTTGTCCTCCATAGGAATGCCTTAGGAGACACATCTGTGATCTTTACCTTTGGAACCATATTACTTTAACATCAAAATACAGGATATAGATACACCTTCTAATGACCAAGATGTTCCTCACCACCTCCGCTCATTGGTATACCAGTACTCTGTTACACTTTTAGATACTGTTCTAACATCTAGCATTCATTGAGAGTTAACTGTGTGCAAGAAATTGTGCTGAACATAAATTTTGGTTTTAAGTTCAAACCTGAGTTTGAGTCCCCGTTATTCACTAGTTTTGTGACCTTGAACAAGTTCCTTAAGTTCTCAAAGCCTCAGTTTCCAGATCTGTACAATGGTGATAGAATACTTGTTTCAGGGGTATTGTGAAAATAAAAAGAGATAATACTATGTTAATAAACTAGGTTGACATTAAAACTATACCAAGCTGCCTGTTCTGGTTTTCAGCCCACACGTACTAGCTTTCTTCTGCCTGTTTATCTTATTGGGGGTTGGAAACAACCTATACCAACATGGCAACATCATAAAAAGTTATTTTTTTAAAATCACCCTTTTAAAAAAGCACCAGATAAGGCTTACTCTTTGTTCTCTGAGGAAGTGGAATCTACTGCTTTTTACTAGTCACTTTTGACTATTTATTAGCTTAGAAGTTCTAAGTTGTTTAGCTCCTCCTAAGTTTCATCATTCATCCAAAAATTCTTGGTGTCGCTACCTACAGAAACCTTTATTATTTAAGTAAGTTCTCTAGGAATATGTAACCCCTATTGATATCTCTAGTATCTTCAGCATTGGAGGGGGAATTCATTAGACTGTAAAGTCAAAGCCTTGAACCACATTTTCTACATCTTTGTGTCCTATTCAGAGCCTAGAACAATTCTTTATATAAACAGATGTTCATTCATGTTGTGTAAATGAATTAATTATAGACCTTGCCAGATCCTGCAAAGGATGTTGAAATACTCTAGTAAGAGTGTAGTGTGAGGGGAAGAGTGTTAGGACCGTACCACCTTCCCATGTCATTAATTTCCTTTGACTCCTTGAGCAGGTCACTTCTCTGACCCTCAGGTTGGAGTTACAAATATCCCTAAGGGTTCATGCAGATTTGAAATTTTGTGATTATAACTAAATCACCTTTTTACTGAATGAAGTAATGTTTTCAGTGACATGTCATAGCCTAAAGTTATATCCAAATTTATGGCCTCACAGAGACTATTAGCCCAACTTGTCTATGTGAAATCTTTGCGAAAGTAAACTGACTTATAATTGTCAGATAGATTTGAAGTAAGAGCAAGATTTAAATTCCCAAAAGAAGTGTGGCAGTTTTAATTTATTTTCTTGTTAGAAAATGTAAAACTTAATTAGACCTTGGCTGGTGCCACGTAAGATCTAATTTATGGTGTTTGGTATTGTAGGTAAAGCAGAATGACAGTTCTGTAAAAGGCATATAAAGAATGAGTGCAGGCTGGGCACAGTGGCACAACCCTGTAATCCCAGCACTTTGGGAGGCCAAGGTGGGTGGATCACAAGGTCAGGAGTTTGAGACCAGCCTGGCCAACATGGTTAAAACTCCATCTCTACTAAAAAAAAGTATAAAAATTAGCTGGGCATGGTGGTGGCCACCTGTAATCCCAGCTACTCGGGAGGCTGAAACAGGAGAATTGCTTGAACCCAGGAAGCAGAGGTTGCAGTGAGCCAAGATCGTGCCACTCCACTCCTGCCTGGGAAACAGAGCAAGACTCCATCTCAAAAAACAAAAAACAAAACAATACAAAAATTAGCCTGGTGCGGTAGTGGGAAGCTGTAATCCCAGCTACTTGGAATGCTGAGGTGGGAGAATCATTTGAACACGGGAGGCAGAGATTATAGCAAGCCAAGATCATGCCACTATACTCCAGCCTGGGAGATAGAGCGTGACTCTGTCTCAAAAAAAAAAAAAGACACTCCCAATCATAAATGCCTTCCCCGCTGGCCCGTTTCTGTGATTCAGAGTGTGGGCACAACGTAGCTGGGTTCTCTGCTCAGGATCCTAACAAGGATGAAATTACAGTGGTGTTGGTGTGGGGGGCCTTCATTTTCATCCGGAGTTCAGGGTCCTCTTCATAGTTCATTCATGCTGTTGGCAGAATTCAGGTCCTTTCAGTTGTAGGCCCAGGGTCCCCATTTTCTTGCTGGCTGTTGGCCAGTCATTGATCTCACCAGTCCCCATCACAGCATGGCACTCACTTCTTCAGAGCCAGCAACAGAATCTCTCACCTCAGTCTGCTAAGATTAATTCTTTTTTTTTTTTTTTTTTAAAGACGGGGTTTCACCAGGTTGGTCAGGCTGGTCTTGAACTCCCGACCTCAGGTGATCCACCCGCCGTGGCTCCAAAGTGCTTGGATTACAGGTGTGAGCCACCACGTCTGGCCTGATTAATTCTTATATAATGTAGTTATGGGACTGACTAGCCCATCCTCCTTCCCATATACAGTAAGCTTATCACAATTATCATAGTCACAGGTTCTGCCTTAGAATTCTGCCCACCACACCAGCCATCATTTTAGAAACCTACACTTTTGGTTTTATTCTTTGAGAGCTTCTAAAGATAAAGACATTTTAACTCATTTAAAAATTTTAGGGTAGGAAGATAACTTAGAAATCATTTTGTTTAAACTTTGTTTTTTGGTTTGGTTGGTTGGTTGGTTTTTTTCTTTTTGAGATGGAGTTTTGCTCTGTCACCCAAGCTGGAGTACAGTGGCCTGATCTCAGCTCACTGCAACCTCCGCCTCCTGGGTTCAAGCGATTCTCCTATCTCAGCCTCCTGGGTAACTGGGATTACAGGCACGTGCCACCACACCCAGCTAATTTTTATATTTTTAGTAGAGACAGGGTTTCACCTTGTTGGCCAGGCTGGTCTCGAACTCCTGACCTCGGGTGATCCACCCGCCTCAGCCTCCCAAAGTGCTGGGATTACCAGGCCACCCTGCTTGGCGTACTTTATTGTTTTTAACGTTCATGAGGAAAATGACTTGCTGAAATCACAGACCAGAAGTTCAGGTTCAGCAACTTTCACACCAGGGTTCTCACTGGTACCCTGGCACCTACTGCTAGAAGGACCTAGAGAATTACATTGAGGACTCAATTTTTTTTTTTTCCCCAAAGCAGCATTTATTTACCCATTGAATTCCAAAACATTTATTTTAGAAGTCTGGCATTTCATAATCACCCATCTTGATTGACATGGGCTGACACACATGGCGCTGTCAGGATACACAAGGACAATAGCCAAAGAGTTACAAAAAATAAATCCATGATTCTTAAACAATTAAAACCAAAAAAAAAAGTTACAAGTATCAAAACTTTTAGATGCATTGCATTGAAAAGAAGGTTTGTGCACATCATAATTTAAAGAGGCAAAAACAAGGCACTACTGAAACCTCACGTTAAACAGTTTATTATAAAGCGGATGGAAAGGAGCAGGTTGTCTCTCTGTATCAGCTTCCCTTAACAGTTTTCCATTAGTTGAAGAAAGAGGTGGGAGGGGTGAATTCATTTTTGCATGCACAAGATGTACTGCTTAACGAAACACTATCAGCTTGTTTTAAATGGATCTTTTAAATATCAACTGTAGCCTGTGTTGGCTAATTCTTTCTAATCTCCCCCATTACTTTCGCCTGGATTTCCCATAGACCAACAGGCACAGTGAAATGCCTCATCAGAATACACTTCTCTGCACAATTCAAAAAGGGAGCTCCTGTGGGCTCAAAGCAACCATCAGTCCAGCAATGCCCATGATTTATCTGAAATTGCTTCCCAAGAGACAGGGTTGCAGATCTGAGTAGCTGTGCTGCCAATACAGATAGGTTTAGCACTAGATATTTAGTGATTGTGGCAAGGAAGAATCAGTGGTGATGGGGGTGGTCGCTGAAGGAAGGGCCAGGGGACCTGAAGGATCTTCAGTTGCCTTCTCCTGCCTCTTCATCCTGCTGGTCGCTCGTCCAGAGGGTGAGGTTGTCTCGCAGCAACTGCATGATGAGCGTGGAGTCCTTATAGGAATCCTCATTTAGTGTGGAGGACTCAATATTTTTAAGTGATGGCAGAAATTGGGGCAAATTCACACATAGGGAAGGGCATCCCCTAAACAGCCAAGACGTGGTAGGAAGGCAGGAGTGTCACAAAGACATGTAAGGAAGAGATTACAAAAGGAAAAAAGCTCCTGTTTTATAAATTATTTTAAAATTTGTGGGAGGCAAGCTCTTGTGCTTCAGTTCATCATTACATTTTGTAAAAAACATTTGTATGTGAAGAGGAGTGTTGGCCAGGATTCCATTCATTTAAGACAGAGTCATCAATTTTTAAAGTAAAATTATTCATGATGTAGGCAAGGAAACTCAAATTCTGAAATAAACGTTTGCTTTATGAGGCATTTTCTCCGCAGAGACCTGGTTTATTTTCCCAAATTTAAAGTCACTTAACAGTTCTAAAGATTGATTCTGGTGTATAATCACTTTGAATATATTATGATTTAGTAAAATTAGGTAATGCCGTAAGGAGGAGGAGAGCTGCTTTAGGGATTCATGATTACCATCACAAAGAGAAGAGACGGAGGGAAGGATAAACTGTTAAATCATCCACATAAATAGATAAGGAAAGACAAAATCAGCCAACATTACATCCCACTGAGAAAAAAAATCAGAAAAGAATGGTTACTAGAATTACATCAATATTGGGAAAGTATAGAAAGGAGTATTTATTATAAACATTCCTTCTTTGGAGGTTTCAAGGTTTAATACCTTGAGAAGCCTGGAAAGATTTAATAAGACACTGTGGCTGGGCGCAGTGGCTCATGCCTATAATCCCAGCACTTTGAGAGGCCAAGGTGGATGGACCGCTTGAGCCCAGGACTTCACGACCAGCTTGAGCAACATGGTGAAACCCCATCTCTACAAAAAATAAAAAAATTAGCCAGGCATGGTGGTGTGAGCCTGTAATCCTAGCTACTTCAGTGGCTGAGGCGGGAGGATCATTTGAGCCCAGGATGTTGAAGCTGCAGTGAGCCATGCCCTCACCGCTACACTCCAGCCTGAGCAACAGAGCAAGACCCTGTCTCAATTAAAAAAAAAAAAAAAATTAATTAAAAATTTTTTAAAATACAAAAACTAGCCAGGGGTGGTAATGCACACCTGTAGTCCCAGTTACTAGGAAGGCTGAGGTGGGAGGATCAGGAGCCCAGAAGGCAGAGGTTGCAGCGAGCCATGATTTTGCCACAGCACTCTAGCCTGAGCAACAGAGCCAAGACCCTGTCAAAAAAAAAAAAAAAAAAAAAAAAAGACACTTGTAAAGGTGACTATTTAGTCTTTAATTTCAACAAACTATATTTAAATACATCAGTTGCTTTCAGTTTAGCCATCAGAGATTCAGACTCTGTATAGCTGACCCCCATAGACCACCAAGGAAATAATTTTATAAAGAGAGGGCGAAAGGGTATCTTCTTCTCAAGACAGAGGTAAGAATAAATAAGGAATTGGTTAAATAAATAAGTAAATTATAATCCATCTTGTCAGTGGAATACCTATGCAGTTGTTGAAGAAAGCTGCTCATGTCCTGATCTGGGATTATTTCTAAGATATGTTGTTAAGTGAGTAAAGCAAAACAGTATTTAGTATTTCCCATCATCATTTTGTGGGAAAAAGGAAGAAGCGAAGAGTAAATATTTGATTTTATATCTATAAAATATTTCTGGGAAAACTGGTGATATTGTCTCTGAATGACTGGGTGACTAGGGTACAAGGTTGGGAGAGAGACTTCACCCCTTTTGTACCATTCAAATTTTGAAACAGAAGAATATATTGGCTAACCAAAAATGTCTTTTTTTTTTTTTTTTTTGAGACAGGGTCTTGCTCTGTTACCTAAGTTGGAGTGCAGTGGTGCAGTCATGGCTCACTGCAGACTTGAACTCCTGGGCTCAAGTAATCCTCCTGCCTCAGTTTCCCAAGTAGCTAGGACCATGCCCAACTAAGGTTTTTAAAAATTTTTTGTAGAGATGAGGTCTTCCTCTATTTTGAGACCCACACTGGTCTCAAATTCTTGGCCTCCCAAAGCGCTAGGATTATAAACGTGAGCCACCGCACCTGTCCTAATTAAAAACAACTTTTAAAAATAAAGTTGAGGGAGATCCAAGATGGCCGATTACTAACAGCTTGAGATTGTAGCTCCCAGTGAAAGCACAGAGAACGACAGGACGCCACACTGAAAAAATTCAGACGAATTTTTTTTGCTCACGGACCAGGAGATTCCCAGCGGAGGAGCCCCACGGATCGCCAGCGCGACTCTTGTGGCCAGCGCGACTCTTGTGGCCAGCGCGGCAGTTCCTGGTGCGGAGTGAACGGGACTGGTTCCCCTTTTGGTCGATGTTTGGAACTCTGGGAAGGCAGAGTCGCCCATTCAGCTGATTGAAAAGGGGACCCAGGAGCGAAGCCAGACCGGAGATTCCCGGGCAGAAAAACACCAGGAGTCTTGGCATCGTTGTTTTGGCCGGCGCAGTGGGTTGCTCGGATTTCGGCGCTGGGAATCAACAAGTTGGACGTCCACTTAGAGACTTAATTTGAAAGACGGTGATTACAAAGATGACATGTGGATAATTTTACAATGACAGGAAGAAAACAGCATAAAAAGGCTGAGAATACTCAAAATCAGAATGCTTCTCCCTCCACAGGGGATCACAGTTCCTCATCAACAAGGGAACAAGGCTTGATGGAGAATGAGTGTGTTCCAATAACAGATTAGGCTTCAGAAATTGGATAATAAGAAACTTCTGTGAGTTAAAGGAACATGTTCTAGCCCAATGTAAGGAAACTAAGGACCTTGAAAAAAGGTTTGATGAAATACTAACAAGAATGGACAATCTAGAAAGGAATATAAGTGAATTAATGGAACTGAAGAATACAATAAGAGAACTTCGGGAAGTATGCACAGGTTTTAACACTCGAATTGATCAAGCAGAAGAAAGGATATCAGAAGTCAAAGACCAACTTCATGAAATGAAACGAGAAGACAAGATTAGAGAAAAAGTAAAAAGGAATGAGCAAGGTATACAGGAAATATGGGACTATGTGAAAAGACCTAATTTACGTTTGATAGGTGTACCTGAATGTCATGAAGAGAATGAATCCAAGCTGGTAAATATTTTTCAAGATATTATTCAGGAAAATTTTCCTAATCTAGTAAGGCAGGACAATACTCAACTCCAGGTAATACAGAGAACACCACAAAGATATTCCTCAAGAAGAGCAACCCCAAGACACATAATTGTTAGATTCACCAGCGTTGAAATAAAGGAGCAAATTCTAAGGGCAGCTAGAGAGAAAGGTCAGGTTACCCATAAAGGGAAACCTGTCAGACTCACAGCAGATCTCTCAGCAGAGACCCTACAAGCTAGAAGAGAGTGGGGGTTAATATTCAATATCCTCAAAGAAAAGAATTTTCAACCCAGAATCTCATATCCAGCCAAACTAAGCTTCATAAATGAAGGAAAAATAAAATTTTTCACGAACAAGCAAGCACTGAGAGATTTCATCACCACCAGACCTGCTTTACAAGAGCTTCTGAAAGAAGCACTACACACAGAAAGGAACAACCAGTATCAGTCATCCCAAAAACTTACCAAAAGATAAAGAGTATCTTTCTAATGAAGAATCTATATCAACTGATGGGCAAAATAGCCAGCTAGCATTAAATGACAATATTAAACCCACAAATGTCAATATTGATCCTAAATTTAAATGGATTAAATGCCCTAATCAAAGACACAGGCATGCAAGTTGAATGAAAAGTCAAAACCCATCGGCATGCTGTGTCCAGATCCATCTCATAAGCAAGGACACACAAAGACTCTAAACAAAAGGTTGGAGGAAGACTCACCAATCAAATGGAGAGGGAAAAAAACAAACAAACAAACAAACAGGAGTTGTAACTTTCGGTCTCTGACAAAATAGACTTTAATAGTAACAAAGACTAAAAGAAACAAAGAAGGACATTACATAATGGTAAAAGGATCAAAGTAACAACAGGAGTCAATGGTCATAAATACATATGCACCCAATATAGGAGCAGCCAGATACATGAGACAAGCTCTTAATGACTTACAAAGAGACTTAGACTCCCACACAATAATAGTGGGAGACTTCAACATTAATATTAGACAGATCAACGAGACAGAAAATTAACAAGGATATCCAGGACTTGAACTCAGATCCAGAACAAGTAAACTTAATAAACATTTATAGAACTCTCCACTTTAAATACACAAAATATACATTTTTATCAGTACCACATCACACCTACTCACAGGTTTAAATGAAATATTGGTTGGCTGCTTGTTTGTTATTTTCTTCCCTCATTTATTTTATTTTATTTTTTTCCTGTTTCCATTATTAAGCATAAAAGAGGTTTTCAATACCCACTTTTAGACTGTATTCTAGCCCGGGCAATAAAGCAACACTTCCATTCTCTCTCCCTCTTCCTCTTCCTCTTTCTTCCTCTCCTTCATTCTTTTTTTTTATTCTTTTTTCTTTCTTTCTTTCTCTTTCTTTTTTAAAAATAAATAAATAAATAAGAGAATGAATATTTAAACAGTGTGAGAGGGAAAAGCAAGTTAATATTGGATGGCGTCTCACTCTGTCGCCCAGGCTGGAGTGCACTGGCATGATCTCAGCTCACTGCAGCCTTTGCCTCCCAGGTTCAAGCAATTCTCCTGCCTTAGCCTCCTGAGTAGCTGGGATTACAGGTGTGTGCCACCATGCCTGACTAATTTTTGTATTTTTAGTAGAGATGGGGTTTTGCCATGTTGGCCAGGCTGGTCTCAAACTCCTGAGCTCAGGTGATCCGCCTGCCTTAGCCTCCCAAAGTGCTGGGATTACAGGCGTGAGCCACCACGCTTGGCCTGTTTTAAAGGTTTTCTTGCAAGGTGACTTGACTAGTCTTCTGTAAGTTCTCTCCTAATGTACTCATCCCCTGCACCTTCCGTTCTCTCTAATCAGGTCTTAGCATTCCTTCCTGCTTTTAATACTGTATTCAAACAGAAACCCCCACCCCACACCACTCACTACCATACATGCACAGTTGGTCTCTTTTCTACTTTAGAATTCAGATCCAAAATGTAGCTCCTACCAAATACATACTATTCCATCATAATCCATATGTATGTATTAATATGTCTGATATTTCTTCTATATATTTCTCCATCTTGTGTATGTGTACATACACAGACACACACACACACACACACACACACACGTGTCCTCCACTAAACTGTAATTGCCTCTAGGTGTGTCAGCTGAAATCATTGACTGCCTAATGGTGCTTGCAGAAATGCTAGCCCTTTGTGGAAAAGATGTGATGGGGATTTTTAATAAACCCAGATACAGTACTAGGCAATGGCAATAAATCTTACTGCCAAGTCAGTTTGTACCAAATTAAGCATGTAAGCCCATTGAAGCCGTCATCTGGGATGATGCTCTGAGACTCAGAAAACCTCAGAAAACAGGTCTTCAGCATGGTGTGTCCTGGAAGTTAGGAGCCAGGACTAGCAGCATCACCTCTGACAGGCAGGCAGCCTGAGTACATGGGATGGGGTGGGAGTGGTCAGCCTGCAATGGGCCTAAGAGTACGGTGCAGAACAAGGAATTGGTATCATATTCATCACCCGTAGACTGCATTTACTCTTGGCTCCTTAAATTGCTAGTTCTTCTAAATGTTGTCCTTTCCCTTCCCTCACCCAAGAACTAGGTTAAAATGTGCGTTTGTATTAACAAAAGATCATGGAAGAAGATACAAAAAACAGGACACGTGCTCTTTAAGGAAACCTCCTCCCCCTTGTTCCGCCCAAACCCATCTAGGGATGCACTTAAGAAAACAAGACAACTGCATCACCACCAGCCTTTCCAGGGCTGAAGCAGAACCATCGCCCCTCACTTAACCTTGGCTGTCACCAGCCAGCTTTTGATTTTCTCCACCGCAGTCAGGTAAGGCAGGAATAGTCACATGGCCACACAGTTTAGAGACTGTCAGCCCAACTTGTCATACCACCTTTCCAAACACCTTCGCATTAGGAAGAGACAGGTAGCTCCTAACTGGGTCATGCTGCCTAAAGCTGTATCTGTGCGTCAGAGGCAGCTGTGGAGAAAAATTTCCAGGGCCTCCTGTGTTCCATGTGCTTTTCATTAGATTGCTGTTGAATACAGTTTTTAAGTTGTCCCTAAAATTGTCAGTATGAGTTCCTAGGGAATACTCAGTGTCTTCCACTGTAGAGGGGAGTCAGATCCGTGGCCAGCCTGTAATTAATGCTGGTGCCTCACAACTCCCAGTTATTCAATTGTTCATCCCTGACCAAAAGCACTTGAGTATTTCTCGTGTGACTTTTCTTTCACCTAAACCCTTTCTCCTTAGGGTGACAGATTCATGGAGGAATTGATGTTGTCCATATATGGAAGGGATCATGTGGACCCAGTGTGTATAGGGAAAGAGTACCAGCCAGAATTCGAGACCCAGCTCTGTTACTATCTAGCATTGTGACCCTGGGCAAATTATTTAACCTCTCTGGATTTCACATTTCCTCTGCGGTATCTTCCCATTCTAAGATTCTCTGATTCCAAGTGGACATTTGGGCTCCATCACTCCAGAGCTCTGCTGTTTAACTATTGTGGTAAACAGATTTATGTAATGTAGTTTCTGATACTATATCACACAAACTCGGTGTTTCTCTCCACTGTTGAAATAGCCAGTCATGAATTATGTGTGAGAGTAAATTGGGGACCCGACACAACTCAGATTCTGCCTGGACTTTGCAAAAAACCAGATGGTACCAGATTTTTGAGTGCCAGTTGAGCCCACTTCTGCAAATTCTCTCCCATCCCAATCTAACAGAAATCACCCAATTGCACTTAAACCCATTGTTCAGGCAGCTGGGCCGGATTTGTACAAAAATACCTAGTATTTGGAAAGCTAGGCCTTCACTGGGGTGCCTTCAAGCTCCCTGTAGACATCTTTCAGATTGGGAACTGGAATCCCAACCATCAATCAGTTAGCATCATCAAATAGGGAGGCCAGAATTCCAGTACCAACAACTGGTCTGCATAGAAAAGTCGAGATCTGGGGGAAAACTTGTTCTGCTTGCTGTGATTTCATTATGACTTTGGATTTAGAGATATTAGAAGCAAATATGAATGAACCAACTCTCAAGACAAGCTGTCAAGCACTTGGTTTATAATCTGCCATCATCCCACTCATCCCAGGTGCTCCTAGTTTGACAGCTTACCAGCTAGTTAAATGTTTGCTTCCTGCATTGCTCTGATTCTTACCCCAGGGGCCTATCTGAGGCTCTTGTACCATGAAAGGGGACCCCAGCTACACAGTTTGCTAGCTAACATCCCAGTGGTTTAGACTACAATAACTTAGCAGCCCTAGTTCTTCCTCCTGTCATAGGATGGACACCAGAGCCCTCTCCATGTGAGGTGGAACATAATCTATAACTTTCTGTGAAGAGATGGCATCTGTAATGAGACATTCTTGCTGGAGGCCTCCAGAAGTCCCTATTCTACAACCACTTAATACCACTGTAATGAGCCTCTCACTAGAAATTGTTAAGAGCTCTCACTGACATCCTTGAGTATTATTTAGTTAATGGTTTATTTACAGGAAAGGGCACCATCTTCAGGGGAGAAGGTGAGTACTTGAAATACCAAGACAATTGCAGAAGGCTGTGCCCTGAGAGAACAGAAGAACGGGAAAGAGCAAAGGAAGTGAGAACCATGAGGTTGATGTGAAATGCAGAAAAAGGAGCGGTTAACAGAAAACGTTTGTGTTTATCTAATACAGAACAGGTTCTGATCCCCTTCTCAGGACACATTTCTGTGGCGGCGAAGAGTAAAGCTGAAGGCAGTCACAGTTTGAGCGCTTCCAGTTCCTTCTGATCTCATTCTTTTTTCACTGAGTAATCTTTTGCGGTTAATCTTCTGAGGTGAATGGAGTTTCCTTAGTAGCTTTCCTACTGAGAAGTATAATGACCAGCTGTCATCAGTGTAGTTCTCTTAACAGTTACTATTCTCATTGCATATTGGCCTGATTTCTGTTCCTTCTGTGGGCAGGTTAGTTCGCAGGAAAAGTTCCTGAACCAAATCAAGTATCTAGATTTTTTAGGCTAAATTTCTAAAATCTAGATCTCTACACTCTTGCAGATTTCCCAACACACATCTCATGAATATCTACCACAGTATCTTATACTTCAGTCTTTTAGTACCAAGGAATGTTAATTTCTTCTTCACCCTAACTCAGATCCCGGGAGAAAGATGGTATGAATAGCAACCCAAAGCAGCAGAAGAGGAAACTGGCTCTAGGCATAGCCTGGCTTGCAACCAATATACCTTTCCTCTACCCTCTGCCACATAAAATCTTCTGCTATTTCTGTGTATTTCCACCCTATCCCCACGCTCAGCTTCTAGAAGACACCAATAAACCCTTCTTTGTGCTAGTAAGCTGCCTCAGCAGTTACCTGGTGGCATCCCTCCACTTGAACATAAGAAAATTAAATCTAAAGAGATCAAGGGACTCCAACCAGGTCACACAGCATGGTGGTGGTGGAGCCAGAACTGGAGCCCAGGTCCTGTTACTCCAAGCGTGGTTTTCTGCCGCATCACTTTGCTCCTCTGCATTGCTCTGGTGTCTGTATCTGCTGACGTTGGGGGCACTGTGGTGATATATTAGTCCATTCTTGCATTGCTATAAAGAACAACCTGAGACTGGGTAATTTATAAAGAAAAGAGGCTTAATTGGCTCATAGTTCCACAGGCTTTACAGGAAGCGGGGCTGAGGGGGCCTCAGGAAACTTACCATCCTGGTGGAAGGGAAAGAGGAGGGAGGCACATCTCATGGCCAGAGCAGGAAGAAGACAGAGAGAGGGGAGGTGCCACACACTTAAACAACCAGACCTCGTGAGAACTCGCTTACTATCCTGAGAATTGTAAGGGGGAAATCTGCCCCCATGATCCAGTCACCTCCCACCAGGCCCCTCCTCCAACATTGGGGATTACAATTTGTTTTTGTTTTTTCGTTGTTTTTTTTTTTTTTTTTTTTTTTTTTT
>NW_022437034.1:3566189-3596791 GCF_009761245.1 Sapajus apella | reverse complement strand
TTTTTTTTTTGAGACGGAGTTTCGCTGTTGTTGCCCAGGCTGGAGTGCAATGGCGCGATCTCGGCTCACCGCAACCTCCGCCTCCTGGGTTCAGGCAATTCTCCTGCCTCAGCCTCCTGAGTAACTGGGATTACAGGCACGCACCACCATGCCCAGCTAATTTTTTGGATTTTTAGTAGAGACGGGGTTTCACCATGTTGACCAGGATGGTCTCGATCTCTTGACCTCATGATCCACCCGCCTCGGCCTCCCAAAGTGCTGGGATTACAGGCTTGAGCCACCGCGCCCGGCCCCGGTTTTTTGTTTTTTGAGACAGAGTCTCGCTCTGTCACCCAGGCTGGAGTGCAGTGGCACAATCTTGGCTCACTGCAACCTCCACCTCCCAAGTTCAAGCGATTCTCCTGCCTCCACCTCCTGAGTAACTGGGACTCTTTTTTATTTTATTTTAGTAGAGACGGGGTTTCGCCATGTCGGCCAGGCTGGTCTCGAACTTCTGACCTCAGGTGATCCACCCGCCTCAGCCTCCCAAAGTGCTGGGATTACAGGCATGAGCCACCACGCCCGGACTGGGTATTACAATTTGACATGAGATTTGGGTGGGGACACAAATCTAAACCATATCAAGTGAATATATGGAGGTGATAGAGGCAAAGTGAAAGATCAAATGTTAAAAATAATGACAAAATGGGCTGCTAACAGGAACTGAAATTTTAAGAATGCAATAAACAAGACACACTGGTTCTAGTTTAAGTTCACTTGGCTTCTGGATGAATCTATTGTGATGATTATAGAGAGCTCTTCATTACCAGCATAAATGGAAATTAATCCTTTTCTTTCCCTTATATTTTACCTCACTTAAGAGTATGTCCAGAAGCAATAACATGATTTATAGGTGTGGCTAGATCAGGTTTGAGGATAAATGAGAGGGAAGGCAATGGAAATTGCCTAGTCCTTCCTGTCTTGTCTTTCATGAGAACCCAATTCTAACATGATTGCTAGTGTTTAACAGTAAATGTCAGGGAAAGAGAAAACTGCAAGAGAAAAGTGATTTGTTAAGGTCTAAAAATACATATACTTTAAAAGAAAGATATGCATCCTGAACTATTGGCCATGCGTGGTAGCTCATACCTGTAAACCCAGCACTTTGGGAGGCCAAGGTGGCGGATCACCTGATGTCAGGAGTTTGAGACCAGGCTGGCCAACATGGTAAAACCCCGTCTCTACTAAAATAAAATAAAAAATAGTCCCAGTTTCTCAGGAGGCCGAGGCAGGAGAATTGCTTGAACCCCGGAGGCAGAGGTTGCAGTGAGCTGAGATTGTGCCACTACACTCCAGCCTGGTGGACAGAGTGACTGTCTTAAAAAAAAAAAAAGAAGGAAAGAAAGAAAGCTATGCTTCCTGAACTATTAAGACAAGGGCCAGTGCCTATCCCAGTGGGCTCAGTTGGAAGAAGACTGGTGCAAAACCAGTAGGGAGGAGGCACAGAGCTGGGCAAGGAGCGCTCACTGTGCAGGCAGTTAGCTGTCAATCAGTCACCCAGGCACATGAAGCCTTAGTGTACTCACACCACAGACAAGCCTCCTTATTCCCACCCCCTTTATATATTCCTATAAACATGTATGTACGTATATAAAAATATATATGGCATAAAATGTGCCATTGTAACCATTTTTAAATATACAAGTCAGTGGAATTAATTACATTAATTACCTTCACACTGTTATACAACCATCACTATTTTCAAAATTTTTCCATCACCCCAGACAGAAATTCTGTATACATGAAGCACTAACTCCCCATTCTCCTCAGCCCATGGTAACCTCTAATCTACTTTCTGTCTATAAACTGAATATCAGGCATTTTTTTTTTTGAGACAGTGTCTCACTTTGTTGAGCAGGCTGGAATGCAGTGGCATCATCTTGACTCATTGAAACGTCTGCCTCCTGGGCTTAAGCCATCCTCTCACCTCAGCCTCCCGAGTAGCTGGGACTACAGGTGCCTGCCACCATGCTGGGCTAATTTTTTTTTTTTTTTAAGAGTCTCACTCTATCGCCAGGCTGGAGTGCAATGGCACGATGCCAGCTCACTGCAACTTCCATTTTCTGGTTTCAAGCAATTCCACTGCCTCAGCCTCCCAAGTAGCTGGGACTACAGGCGCGTACTACCACGCCCGGCTAACTTTTTGTACTTTTAGTAGAGACAGGGTTTCACTATTTTGGCCAGGATGGTTTTGATCTCTTGACCTCGTGATCCGCCCGCCTCTTCCTCCCAATTTTTTGTATTTTTTATACAGACAGGGTTTTGCCATGTTGCCCAGGCTGGTCTTGAACTCCTGAGCTCAAGCAATCCACCCACCTAGGTCTCCCAAAGTGATGGGATTGCAGGTGTGAGCCACCGTGCCAGCCCTAGGCATTCTTTTTTTTTTTTTTTTTTTTTTTTCAGATCAAGTCTTGCTCTTGTCACCTAGGCTGGAGTGCAATGGTGCAATCTCAGGTCACTGCAACCTCTGCCTCCCGGATTCAGGTGATTCTCCTACCTCAGCCTCCTGAGTAGCTGGGATTACAGGCACCACCATGCCTGGCTAATTTTTGGTATTTTTAGTAGAGATGGGGTTTCGCCATGTTGGCCAGGTTGGTCTTGAACTCCTGATCTCAGGTAATCCACTTGCCTCAGCCTCCCAAAGTTCTGGGATTACAGGCGTGAGCCACCACACCCGGCCAACTGAGGCATTCTTACTATATATACCTCCTAAAGTATAGAAGCAGTAGAAAAGAACAGAACCTGAGGTGAAAAGGAGTGAGGTTATGGATAAAAACTAAATTATCATTTTCTTAAACATGACTTAAATGCAGTTGAAAACTTGTTTTATGACTGAACTGTTTTATCTCCCGAATCAGAGAAAGCAAAACAAAAGTCCCTCTGCTGTGCTAATGCACCTTTCTTTTTTCAGTGACCATGCAGCAGGTGGCCAGGACGGTGGCTAAAGTGGAGCTCTCAGACCACGTGTGTGATGTAGTGTTTGCGCTCTTTGATTGTGATGGTGAGTGGGGCCCTCTGGAGTCAGGAGGGGAAACAGCCTAGCTGCCTGTAGAGACCCTATGTATAAGGGAGCCTTGCAGACAGCATCAGTGTACCAGCCCATCCTCTTCAAGCTACCCCCCTTTTCCACATCAGCAGCTCAGCCCTCGCCATGCAGACATTGAGAAATCGAACCCCTGGCCCTGGCTTCTGTTTTCCATTTCTTCTTTTTGTAATTCCAATTTGCCTGTAGGCCCAAATTAATTTATGACCATAAGGATCTTAAAAATGGAAACAAAAATGTCAACCTCAACTTGCTACTTAGTGGATATGGAGCACTTAAGTATCTGTGTCTTTAGAAAGACAGTACTGATCTCTCCACCTCCGAGGGCACATGCCAGTCTGTCGTATTCCATCTCCATGGCATTCCAGCTCCACACAGTGGTCTGTTTGTCTGTGGCCACTCTGCTCTGTCATTTAGCCATTCAGGAGATCTGGTTCTGGTTCTACCTTGACATTATTTTTTAGGTAGAGTAGCTGATATACTAATAAAAACATCAACAATGGATGCTTACATTTTTTTCAATGCATACTATGAGCGAGAAAGTTAATCTGCTATTTAATCTTCTGACCTAGGTATTGTTATTGACCACTTTTTACTGATGAGAAAACTGAGACTCGAGAGGTTAAGTAAATTTCCTAAGGTCACAAAGATAATTGTATTTGGGAGGCTGGGGCAGTCAGATCACCTGAGGTCAGGAGTTCAAGACCAGCCTGGCCAACATGGTGAAACCCCATCTCTATTAAAAATACGAAAATTAGCCAGGCACAGTGGTGTGTGCCTATAATTCCAGCTACTCGGGAGGCTGAGGCAAGAGAATCACTTGAACCCAGGAGGCTCACTCTTACAGAGAGCAGAGATTGCACCACTGCACTCCAGCCTACGCAACAGAGTGAAACTCCATCTCAAAAAAAAAAAAAAAAGATAATAGTAGATGGCAAAACCAGGATTTGAACTAAAGCTGTACTGCCCCTCTGTTCTATTTAATATATTACCAACCTCTCTTAACCTATAGCCAGTATTAGTTGTTCATCAGCCTCTAGAAAGCTGGGCTAATGGAATTCAAGAACCTGCGCAAAAGCTCCAGTCTATGGAGCTTCTGGTCCCAGCATGATGAATCACCTCTGGGCTTTTTTATTCCTTAACTTGGTTCTGTGAGCTTTTTAAGGGTAGTTGCAGGTCCTTTTCACCTTCCTGTCCCCTCATAGGACCTTGGATAGTACTTCGCACATAATAGGTATTTATTAACTTGAATTATTTATATTATTAAGTTGAACTTGAGTGTTTTAAATCTCTAGCCTTGGCTGGGCTGGTGTTTCACACCTGTAATCCCTGCACTAGGAGGCTAAGGCAGAAAGACTGCCTGAGCCCAGGAGTTTCAGACCAATCTGGGCAACATAGTAAGACCTCGTCTTTACAAAAAAATTATTTTAATTAGCCAGGCATGGTGGCACATGTCTGTAGTCTCAGCTACCCAGGAGGCTAAAGTAAGAGGATTGCTTGAGCCCAGCAGGTCAAGACTGCAGTGTGCCATGATCATGCCACTGCACTCCAGCCTGGGTGACAGAGTGAGACCCTGTCTCAAAAAATAAAATTAAATCAATAAAATAAATCTCTAGCCTATACCCATAAAATCAAGGTAGAACTCAAAGGAAGCTGTAGGGCTAGTTTAAGGAGATGGCCTCACTCTCAGGTAGGGTGGGTTTACTCTCTACAGCTGCCCTGTTCACAGTATGATACTACCAAGGCACATGTGGCTATTAGCTACATTTAAATTTAAATTAGCTAGTGGTTACTGTATTGAATAGCACAGAGAGAAAACATTTCCCACATCCCAGAGAGTTCTAATGTACAGCGCTACTAGACATATATTAACTTTCTCCAGATTTTTGTTTTCACTCTGATCACTTCTAGGTGATTTATATTTTTTCCAAAAAACATTTGTTTTTATTGTTTTTATATTTTTTGAAGCCAATATCCAAGAGCTGGCCTGTGAAGTAAATATGGGAATAAATGCAACTAGCTTCTGAAGTCCCCCTGTTTCCCTAGAAGTCCTGGGACATGATGTTTGATTTTCTAGATTTTCAGAAAGAGCTCTGTCAATATCTACCTAAGTCATCTTTGGAAAATTATTTAACATCTCAGGTTTATTTTCTTTTTTTTTTTTTTTTTTTTGGGTTTTAAATTTCTTTATTTCATTGGGCAGGTTTATTTTCTTAATCTAGAAAGAAAAAGGTATACTTAATAAAAAGCTATTGTTATTTTTACCATTACAAGATCTTAGGTCAAAATGCCAGGCCAGGTGTGACGGCTCATGTCTATAATTTCAGCACTTTGGGAGGCAGAGGCAGGCAGATCATCTGAGGTCAAGAGTTCGAGACCAGCCTGACCAACATGGTGAAACCCAGTGTCTACTAAAAAAGACAAAAATTAGCTGGGCATGGTGGCGCACGCCTGTAGTCTCAGCTACTCAGGAGGCTGAGACAGGAGAATTGCTTAAACCCAGGAAGCGGAGGTTGCAGTGGGCTGAGATCATACCATTGCACTCCAGCCTGGGCAACAAGAGTGAAACTGTTTCCAAAAAAAAAAAAGCCAAAGGAAAGCCCATAGAGTAGCTCACAACTATAATCCCAGCAATTTGGGAGGCTGAGATGGAAGGATCGCTTGAGGCCAGGAGTTCAAGACCAGCCTAGGCAACATAGTGAGATCTCATCTCTACAAAAAAATAAGTTTAGCTGGGCACGGTGGCTCACGCCTGTAATCCCAGCACTTTGGGAGGCCAAGGCAGGTGAATCATGAGGTCAGGGGTTCTAAACCAGCCTCGCCAATGTGGTGAAACCCTATCTCTACTAAAAATACAAAAATTAGCCAGGCATGGTGGTGTGCGCCTGTAGTCCTAGCTACTTGAGAGGCTGAAACAGAAGAATCGCTTGAACCCAGGAGGCAGAGGTTGCAGTGAGCCGAGGCTGTGCCACTGCACTCCAGCCTGGGTGACAGAGCAAGACTCTGTCTCAAAAAAAAAAAGGTTAGCCAGGGTGTGGTGGTGTGTGCCTGTAGTTCTAGCTACTGGAAGGCTGAGGTGCGAGGATCACTTGAGCCCAGGAGTTTGAGACTGTAGTGAGGTATGATCCTAGCACTACACTCCAGCCTGGGCAACAGAGCAAGACCCCATCTCACACAGAAAAAAATGAACGAACAAAATAAACTGCCAGGGGATGGAGAATTCGATTTTCAAATAAACTTCTTCATCACAAATTCAGAACTGAACTCACAAATCACACATGCATGCCAGTAACATGCAGTTATAGACCTGGTTCATAGTTAAGAAAATCCACTCATAGTGGTCATCTCTGTCCCTAGGGAAGCAGAGCAACCCCACAGTAGTTTGAGTGAAGTGACCTCTTTTTCTTTTGACACAGAGCTTTGCTCTTGTTGCCCAGGCTGGAGTGCAATGGCACAATCTCAACTCACTGCAGCCTTCGCCTCCTGGGGTCAAGCAATTCTCCTGCCTCAGCCTCTTGAGTAGCTGGGACTACAGGCAGGCACCACCACGCCCGGCTTATCTTTTAACTTTTTGTAGAGACAAGGTCTTACTATATTGCTCATGCTGCTCTTGAGCTCCTGGGCTCAAATGATCCTCCCACCTCAACCTCCCAAAGTGCTGGGATTACAGGTGTGAGCCACCATGCCCAGGCTGGAGTGCAATGGCACAATCTCACTGCAACCTTTGCCTCCTGGGGCCATGCAATTCTCCTGCCTCAGCCTCCCAAGTAGCTGGGATTACAGGCACCTACCACCACACCTGGTTAATTTTTCATATTTTTAGTAGAGACAAAGTTTCACCATGTTGGCCAAGCTGGCTGGTCTCGAACTCCTGAGCACAAGGTTATCCACCTGCCTCAGCCTCCCAAAGTGCTGGGATTACAGGTGTGAGCCACCACACCCAGCTTCGGCCTCATTCTTGCTACGCCAAATTATTCATTACTTTTTAGCCAAGCAAGGCTATTTTTTAACTTTTTATTATATAGCAATATAATATACATATGGAAAAATAAATTTTTTTTTTTTTGGCTGGAGTCCAGTGATGCGATCTCTGCTTACTGCAACTTCCGCCTACCAGGTTCAAACAATTCTCATGCCTCAACTTTCCGAGTAGCTGGGATTACATGCACCCACCACCATGCCCAGCTAACTTTTTGTATTTTTAGTAGAGACAGGGTTTCACTATGTTGTCCGGGCTGGTCACAAACCCCTGGCCTTAAGCGATCTGCCCACCTCAGCCTCCCAAAGTGCTGTGATTACAGGCATGAGCCACTTTGCTCAGCCTCTGAAGTACAAATATCTTAAGTGTACAGCTTGGTGAGTTTTTCACAAGCTGAACACATGTGTACAACCAGCATTATTTAGAAACATCACATTACCAGGACTAGAGAGCCCCACTTGGTACCTCCAGTCACTTCCTTCCCTGAGGGTTACCACTTTTCTGACTTCTAGTAACACAGTTTTACCTGTCTTTGTACTTTATATAAATAAGCCAGGGTTTTTTTGTTGTGGTGGTGGTTTTGGGTTTTGTTGTTTTTTTGTTTTGCTGTGGGGTTTCCTAACTCCCACACTCTCTTCAGCCAGAAAACATGAGCCAGTTTAGGTTTTGGGTACTCTACAGAAGCAAACCATTTATTCTCGCTTTCCACTCTCTTCCCAGACCGATCATGAGTAGCGGTAGGTTTGTGGGTTTCCTGCTGTCTTACCACCACCAGTAATGGGCGTCATTCTTTTAATCAGCAGGCTCCTGGGTGTCTTGCAAAGGGTGACTGCACCTCTGCTATTACAGTGGTTACTGTTCCGTGTGGCTTGAGTGATCTCTGCTTAAAACAGATCCTCTCCAAAGTCTCTTCCAGCCCTGAGATTCTGATACTGAAGAGGGTGGATTGGGAAAGCATGATTTGATTTTGGTTTTCAGCATGAAGCTCCCTCCCCATGTCTCCATTGCAGCAGAGAGACTACTGATGCAGTCCCCTGACTCCCACACTCCAGGTGTGCCGCCCTCCCGTCCATCCCCACACAGCCAGCCAGAAAATCCTATCCAAAACGAAACCTGGCTACTTCTTACTCTCCTGCTTCCAGCTTTTTTCTGATGTTCCATTGCCTGGAAGAGAAAGTGCCAACACTTTAGGAGCAATATAGACCCTTGGGGACCTGTCTCCTGCCCACCTCTCTTTTTTCTTTTTTCCAAGAGACATGGTCTCACTCTGTCACCCAGGCTGGAGTGCAATGGCCATCATAGCACACTGCAGCCTTGAACTCCTGGTGATTACTGCAGTCACCAGGTAGTAATCAAGCGATCTTCCTGCCTTAGCCTCCCAGGTAGCTGGGACTACAGGTGTGCACCACCATGCCCAGTTTATTTGAAAAAAATTTTTAGAGACAGGGTCTCACTATGTTGTCTAGACTGGTCTTGACCTCTTGACCTCAAGAGATCCTCCTGCCTCAGCCTCCCAAGTAGCTAAGATAACAAGTACAAGCTACCACACCTGGTTCCCTACCTGCCTCCTTAGTTCTCTTCCTGTACCCCTGCCTCTTTCGTGTCCAGCTGTACCTAACTGCCTACTTGTCGTTCTCCGGCAGCCACACTATCCTGCCTGTACCCTTGCTTATGCTGCTTCTCCTTGGAATGCTTCCCACATCTCACTCCCCTTTACTTGGCCAATTGCTAATCCTGTGAGAGTCTACTCAGGCATCACTTCCAGGAAGCCTTTACTATGTGTATTTGCACTACCCTCAGCCAGGGTAGGACATTCTTCCTCTCTGCCCCCATAGCATCCTCTGTTTACTCACTGTAGCACCCACCACACTGTGGTAATCATTTGTCTCTCCCACAACCTGGGAGTATTTCAAGAGACAAAGCACAAAGCTCATTGATCTCATTGTTGTAAACACTTGGCACAAGACCTGGCATATACTGCATTTTCATTCAACTTCTATCACACTACGCTGAACTGTCACTGAGTCGCAGTTGGAAATATCAAGGAAGGAACAAACTAATGGATTCTAAGACAAGAGAATTGAGTTTGGCTGTGAGAATGTCTGGGCTTTGGAACCCGCTTTGTGTGGATAACAGAATTTTCTCAGTGGCTTTGTTCCAAGGCCTCCACTTATCCCTGTTGTGTTTGCCTCTTCCTCTAGGCAATGGCGAGCTGAGCAATAAGGAATTTGTCTCCATCATGAAGCAACGGCTGATGAGAGGCCTGGAAAAGCCCAAAGACATGGGTTTTACTCGCCTCATGCAGGCCATGTGGAAATGTGCACAGGAAACTGCCTGGGACTTCGCTTTACCCAAACAGTAACCCCACACCGCAAGAGGGGACCACCTCTCCACCCCCAGTAACCCGGGCCCCCTCCGCAGACCTCGCCAGAGCCATTTGTGCTGCAGCTTCTGGCAGTAGTCTCCCTTCCTCCTGGGGATGACCTCAGGATTCTGTCGGTTTCCCCTCTTTACCCTTCCCTGTGCCCGTGTTCTGCTGGGCTCTGATTCTGCCCAGTGATTATCCCCATAGGTTCTCAAAAACATGAACAAGTCTGAAAAGCTCAGACATTTGGCAGCCTCAGCAGCACTACCCATTGAGGCACCCTGTGGATAAAGAACGCAGGGAACCATCCACACACCTGCCAACCCTGGGAAGCATCCAGTTCTCAAATTGTTGCTGCTGCGGATTTATTTTAACAAGAACATTACTTGCCTTCCCTCCTGCTGGTATTTTAAAGCTACAAGTAGGGAAGGTATCTGGCAGGCAGAAAGAAGTCCATGATGATAAATGATGATGAGGATGACCTGGGCACCCTACGCTAGCGTGAGAAGCCTGCACCCCAGGAAGCATCTGTGTTAGTCCCTGGGATGGCGCTGAGGCCTGCTCTAGGAAGGCAGCCTGCTCAGTGGGAACACAGCAAGATTCAGAATTTAAATAGTTGCTTCATGGCTCTCCCCACTCCCTTTTTTTCCTCAGAGCCTCCCTAAGATGACTCCAGCGTGACCCTGTGCTTAGTGAGCAGCAGTGATTGAGTTCATGTTCCCTGCAAGTGCCATTTATTTCCCCTCCGGGATGGGCCTCTGAAGCTGAGGCCTGGCGCAGAGCCTGTTTGCCCTCTGTTTTAAACACTTGTAAAATATCACTTTAATTATAACCGTTTGCAATAAACATCCCCAAAGTTCCCTGTATCCTTTATTTTAGGGTCCTCTAGGTCCTTTTCATTTTACATGGATTTGAGATCTTGCTGGAAGCAGACCTGTTTTCTTTCTACCAGGGTCTGGTTCTTTCTGAGGAAAAGCTACTTTAGGCCCAGACAGATAGTGAGGGCTTTTGGAGGTTAGCGGTGGCAGTGTCCCCATACAGGTTGGTTAGCATTTCATTCTGGGCCAAGGTACACAGTCCTTGCTTGTTCATGCCCCACAATGCAGTCGAGTATGTGAGGAATCGTCTGGTATGGTGGACCCAAGTTTTGTGGAGCTTTTGTTTTTGCTTTTGTTTTGAAACAGAGTCTCACTCTGAAACCCAGGCTGGAGTGCAGTGGTGCAATCCCAGCTCACCACAACCTCCGCCTCCCAGGCTCAAGCCATCCTCCCAACTTGGCCTCCTGAGTAGCTGGGACCACAAGTGCACACCATAACACCTGGCTAATTTTTGTATTTTTTGTAGAGACAGAGTTTCGCCACATTGCCCTAAGCATTTCCCCCTGTGGACCTAAGTTTTAAGAACCATAAAAGCCAATGTTGTGTGGTGGACCCAGTTCTGCCACTAACTCACTCAGTGCGGTCTTGAGCAAGTCCTTTCCCATGTGTTTTGTCATGTATAAAATGACAGCTAGGGATGGGCTAAATGAGCCCTGAGGTTTCTTCCAGGTCCAAAGCTTCTGCTTGAGCTCTTCTCCAGAATGCCTGCAGCCCCCAGAACCTCTAGGTGATGCCTCCTGGCATGTCTCCGTGGCATGGCCAACATCCTAGGACCACCACACCAAAAACTCAGCACTTCCTGTGAGGCGGCTGGCTGTGAATGTGTTAGTAGGGAGTGCTCGTCAGCCAGAGAGGAGCAGAGGCCTGGCTGTGCACCTGTGGCTCCGCTAGGAAGGTACTACCTCAGCATTTACAGAGCAGTTTAACAACCTCTTTTTTTTTTTTTTTTTTTTTTTTTTTTTTGAGACAGAGTGTTGCTCACTGTTACCCAGGCTATAATACAGTGGCACAATCTCGACTCACTCACTGCCACCTCCGCCTCCTGAGTTCAAGAGATTCTCCTGCCTCAGCCTCCCAAAGTGCTGGGATTACAGGTGTGAGTCACCATACCCAGCCACAGCCTCACTTTTAACATCCTTTCTGGGATATTAGATTATCTCTCTCAAAGAAGTTGGCCACTCTCCTACCTCATCTGTCTGCCACCTTTCCCCTCTTAGGGTATCCCTGGTATCAAAGTGAATATTTTGCTCTTTGCTCCAGGCCTGGGGCCTAAGCAAAATGTGAGCTTTTCTTAAGTTTGTCCCAGAATCCTAAAATCACTTTCCTTTGATCCTCCAGCCTGAAAGAGTAGTCTCATTCACAGCCTGGTGGGACATTCATTTCCCTACAGGAGATCTGCTAATTGACCTGGGTTTGCTAAAGCTGAAAGCCAGAGCATGGCAGGAGAGGGTCAGGATCTCATGTGCAACACCTTGAAACCCAGGGTCAAGGGTACCTATCACAGGTACATGGAATTCCAAATGAACTCCACCAGCTCCTTCCTCTGCCTGGGGAAGCAGAAGGTGGTCCAGGTGCTCAAGAAGTCACGACAGCCACACTTTGGCACAGCAAGTTAAATGTGCAGGTGAGAGGTACAAGCTAAGTCACCCAGAAGAGGCAAGGATCCCCCTAAGGAGGAAGTCCTTGGGCAAGGTGACTTGTGAGCAGGCTGAGAGGATTTTAGTAGGCAGAGTTTTTGATGAGCTGGGAAGCGTATGGGAACACACAGGGTGGATTTCTGCTTCACTTTTATTCAAATTGTTTCTTCTAACCTAGATAGAATAAGCCTCCCCTCCTCCAAGACTCAGCTCATCCAGCACGGTCGCTCACATCTGTAATCCCAGTACTTTAGGAGACTGAGGTGGAAGGACTGCTTGAGCCCAGGAGTTCGAGGCAACACAGTGAAACCCCATCTCTACAAAAAAATTACAAAAATTATCTGGGTGTAGTGGCACACACCTGTAGTCCCAGCTAATCCAGAGGCTGAGGTGGGAGGATCACTTGAGCCTGGAGGCAGAGGTTGCAGTGAGCTGAAATCATGCCACTGTACTCCAGCCTGGGCAACAGAGTGAGACCCTGTCTCAAAAACAAAGAATGTGCGTGCACGATCTTTAGGTGCCCCACCTAGTTTTAGCTCTGGTTAGGGCATATGCTCTATAACCCTGCTGGACTCTAAGGCAAAGGAGAGGTCCAGGCAATTATTGCACCCAGGCAAGGAAGCAAGGACAGCATCATGGGAGCCAGGAGCCAGGTCCCATGGCTAGGGCATCTGACTGCAAGCCTTAGCACAATCCAAGCAGGGTTATGTGCCCTTGCAAGAAACAGAAACAGGAAGGAGATAGAGTCTGGTTTAGCTTTCAGGCCTCAAGTGCCACCTGCTGGCAAGGTGGTTCATTGCAGGGACTCACTGGCCTGGAGCCATGGAAGGGGTGGCTACGTGAGTCCAGCCTAGACCCAACCCTACTCCAGAGAATAAGCCGTCCCAGGGACCTGAGTCGCATGGAGTGGGGTGGAATGAACGTCCAGAGACGGATTGTAACCATAAAGAGTGACATCAGGGATCTGAATGTAATTGAGCAGAGGAAAAGAGATATTATGCTCATGTATTGTTAGTTCTCTGTGTCCTAAGGATGGGAATTCTTCCTAGGAATTAAGAGGGTATATTTCACTCTCTTCATTCTACAGCTCTACTTATCGCCTACCACAGACGCAAGCACTAAGCAAGGTTTTCAAGGAGTTTGCATTCTAGTGAGGCAAACAGAAAAGAAGCCATAAAGTTAAGTATAGGCTGCTACAAGAGCACTTAGAAGAGCAGGAGCCAGACGCAGTGGCTCACACCTGTGACCCCAGCACTTTGGGAGGCCGAAGTGGGCAGATCACCTGAGATGAGGAGTTCAAGACCAGCCTGAGCAACATAGTGAGACCCTGTCTCTTTAAAAAAAAAAAAAAAGCCAGGCATAGTGACATGCACCTATAGTCCCAGCTACTCCAGAGGCTAAGGCAGGAAGATTGCTTGAGCCAAGAAGGTTGTGGCTGCAGTGAGCCAACATTACACCACTGCACACCAGCCTGGGTGACAGCAAGACCCTGTCTCAAAGGCCATCTAATCCAGACTTGGAGGTCAAGGCAGGCTTGCAGAGGAAGTGGTTTGGTTTTATTTATTTAAAACACTGAGACATAGGAGTTACAAATCAGGCAGGGGGAATGTCCAGGCAGAGGCCAGTGTATAAACATCCAGAGGCCAGGAAAGCATGTTTCATTCTGGGAACTAGGGAGTATTCAGTATAGATTGAGAAGTGATTTTGTGACCCAATAATTAATTAAGATGGTGGTCATCCACAGACATAGATTAAAAATCTAGTTGGGCATATACATATATAAATAACAAAAAATGGTGGAAATTTTAAAAATGCTTAGAACTGGCTGAGCACGGTGGCTCACACCTGTAATTCCAGCACTTTGGGAGGCCGAGATGGGCCGAGGCTGGTCAAGAGTTCGAGACCAGCTTGGCCAACATGGTGAAACTCTGTCTCTACTAAAAATACAAAAATTTTTAGTAGCGGCCGGGCGCAGTGGCTCAAGCCTGTAATCCCAGCACTTTGGGAGGCCGAGGCGGGTGGATCACGAGGTCAAGAGATCGAGACCATCCTGGTCAACATGGTGAAACCCCGTCTCTACTAAAACTACAAAAAAAAATTAGCTGGGCATGGCGGCACGTGCCTGTAATCCCAGCTACTCAGGATGCTGAGGCAGGAGAATTGCCTGAACCCAGGAGGCAGAGGTTGCAGTGAGCCGAGATTGCGCCATTGCACTCCAGCCTGGGTAACAACAGCGAAACTCCGTCTCAAAAAAAAAAAAAAAAAAAAAATTTAGTAGCTGGGTGCGGTGGCACGTGCCACCAGGTACTTGGGCATCTGAGGCACAAGAATCGTGAACTCAGGAGGTAGAATTTGCAGTGAGCCAAGATTGCACCACTGCACTCAAGCCAAGGTGACAAAGTGAGACTCTGTCTCAAAACAAAACAAAAAAACGCTAAGAACTAAATATGATAATGAAAACACAACTTTTTAAAACTTGTAGGACAAAACTAAGGGAAACTTAAAGGCTTTTAAACAAATTTCCATAGTTATTTACAGAAAATAGGCTGATAATAAGCTAAGTATCTACCTTGAGAAGTTGGAAAAAGAATGGAATAGATCACCTGAGGTCAGGAGTTCAAGAGCAGCCTGACCAAAATAGTGAAACACTGGCTCTACTAAAAATACAGAAATTAGCCGGTCGTGGTGACATGCACCTGTAGTCCTGCTACTTGGGAGGCTGAGGCAGGAGAATCACTTGAACTCGGGAGGTGGAGGTTGCAGTGAGCTGAGATCAGGTCATGACATGCCAGCCTGAGTGACAGATACTGCATCAGTTTAAAAAGTAATAATACTATGAACTTTATATACCAAGAAATGTGAAATGGATTGTTTCCTAGAAAATATAATTTACAAAAAAAAAAAAAAGGAAACAAAATCTGAACAGACTATAATAAATTGAATCAGCAGTTAGAAATCTACTTACAACAAAAAGTACCAAACCCAGATGGCTTTATATGAGGGAGAAAAAAAAATAATCAGATTCTGTAGGGCCCTGTAATCCCCAATAAGGAGTTTGGGCTTTTATCTTAATGATAATTAGAAGCCACTGAAGGGCTTTACACAGAAAAATGACATAATGAACTTTGATTTTTAAAATGATGGCTTTGCCTGAATCCAGGTTGGGGTGTGATCCAGTTTTAAAATGTTGAAAGTGGCCGGGTGCAGGGGCTCATGTCTGTAATCCCAGCACTTTGGGAGGCCAAGGCAGGCAGATCACCTGAGGTCAGAAGTTCGAAACCAGTCCACCAACATGGCAAAACCCCATCTACTAAAAATACAAAAATTAGCTGGGTGTGGTAGCGGGCACCTATAATCCCAGCTACTCAGGAGACTGAGTGAAAAAACACTTGAACTCAGAAGGCAGAGGTTGCAGCAAGCCAAGATCGTGCCACTGCACTTCAGCCTAGGCAACAGAGCGAGACTCTGACTCAAAAATAAAATAAAATAGGCCTTGCAGTGCAGTGGTTTATGCCTGTAATCCCAGTGCCTTGGGAGGCTGAGGTAGGCGGATCAACTGAGGTTAGGAGTTTGAGACCAGCCTGGCCAACATGGTGAAACCTCGTCTCTAAAAAAAATTAATTAATTAATTAAATTTAATAAATAAAATGCTGAAAGTCTGGATTAGGGGAGTACCTGCAGAGCTGGAAAAAGGATTTAGTTGTTTAGGTCCGAGTGATTTGGACTGAAGGGCAGGGACATGGTTAATAAATTGGAGGATAATGGAGAATGAATAATTTAGGATGAAACCCAGGTTTCTGGGTAACTGCATGTATGGTGGTGCTCTTCAGTAGGATTGGGAAACTGGGAGGAGAGTCAAGTTTAAGTAGAAGATGATGAGGCTACTTTTTGGCTTGTTGAGGGGCCAAGAGACATCCAGTGGAATTACTGGTAGGTAGAGAGGAGGGTCTGTGCCAAGGAAAGGGGTGTAGGGGGAGATATGGTTTGGGAATCTCCTAAAAAACCTGGGTTTTGGCCGGGTGCGGTGGCTCATGCCTGTAATCCCAGCACTTTGGGAAGCTGAGGCGGGTGGATCACCTGAGGTCAGGAGTTTGAGACCAGCCTGACCAACATGGTGAAACTCAGTCTCTACTAAAAATACAAAAATTAGCTGGGTGTGGTGGCGGGTGCCTATAATCCCAGCTACTCAGGAGGCTGAGGCAGGAGAATCCCTTGGACCCAGAAGGCGGAGGTTGCAGTGAGCTGAGATTGCGCCGCTGGACTCCAGTCTGGGCAACAGAGCGAGACTGTCTCAAAAACAGACTCCAAACACCTGGGTTCCTTCCATTTCGAGGTCAGCTGACCATGAACACATGAAATCTCCAGATCATTTTCACAACTGTAGAATACTAATACCAGCTTCATCTCTTTCCCCATGTGAAACTGGAAATAGAAATCATCAAAGTGAAAGGACTTCTAACCGAAAAGCCTATACTTGGTGAGATATCCAGGAGATAGGCAAGATTCGGTACAGAGGGCTGTGGTTGGCCTGTGCCCTTATCTCTCCAGTGTCCAGCCTCTTCAATGTGAGGTTTAGCTTGTTTGTCTGTTTGTTTTTAAACAGGTAAACATTCACATTGTTTTAGAATCAAATAAAAAGGTGCAGGCTGGGTGCAGAGGCTCATGTCTATAATCCCAGTACTTTGGGAGATCAAGGAGGGAGGAATACTTGAGTTCAATTCCAGCCTGGGCAACATGGCGAAACCCCATCTCTACTAAAAATACAAAAAAATAGCTGGATATGGTGGCATGTGCCTTTGGTCCCAGCCACTTGGGAGGCTGAAGTGGGAGGATCGCTTGAGTCCGGGGAGGTTGAGGCTTCAGTGAGCCCTGATTGTGCTACTGCACTTCAGCCTGGACAACAGAGTGATTCTGTCTCAAAAAAAAAAAAAGGTGTCGACATTGAAGTCTCATTCTCAGCCATCCCCACAGTTGCATGGTATTCCACTATATACCACAGTTTAGTCAGTAAGGGTAGTTTATTGAGGGAGAGACTTTGGAGCCTGGAGTTATTTGAAAAAGAGGCCTTAGGGGTCACATTTGGAGGCAGAAGGAGACACTGGGGAACCAGGGAGTGAAAGAGCAGAGGCCATGAAGTTGAGCATATTCCACTCACTTGGCCATTCTTCCTGAAGCCTTAGGAAGGAATCTAGCCCACTGGCTTGCTCAGAGAAACTGTGGATAAAATATTTGAAGAGAGAAAAACCTGACTCTGGGATTCACTTATTCTATTCATTTAACAAATATGTATAAGCCTTTATTAGATGTCAGGCCTAATAGAGGCCTGTGCTCGGGCCATGGGGCAAGATCTCCATCATGGTTTAGCTGGAGACAGAATGGAAATAAACTCACAAGCAAAGGGCAGTGAAGGTGGGAGTCCATGGAGGGTCTGGGCTTCAGTGCTATGGGGATTCAAAGCAGGGGGAGTTCCTGGGGAAGCCCCTTTCTTTTTTTTTTTTTTTTTTTTTTGAGACGGAGTTTCGCTTTCGTTACCCAGGATGGAGTGCAATGGCGCGATCTCGGCTCACCGCAACCTCCGCCTCCTGGGTTCAGGCAATTCTCCTGCCTCAACCTCCTTAGTAGCTGGGATTACAGGCACGCGCCACCATGCCCAGCTAATTTTTTGTATTTTTAGTAGAGACGGGGTTTCACCATGTTGACCAGGATGGTCTCAATCTCTTGACCTCGTGATCCACCCGCCTCGGCCTCCCAAAGTGCTGGGATTACAGGCTTGAGCCACCGCGCCCGGCTAGGAGAAGCCCCTTTCTTAGCCTCAGACCGTGGCTCAGATGTCACCTCCCACAGGAAACCTTCCCAGTGCTACACACATAAGTGACAACCCTGTTCTCTGAGCCACTTGAGTTTACACACAGTCCCATTGTGCTTACCACAGTATCCTGGAATTCTTTTCCATCTATCTCCCTTACTAGACTGTGAGCTCCCTGATGGCAGGCTCTGTCCTTATTCATGGTGCATTTCTGAATCCCTAAACCTCTGTACAGTGCCTGGCTTTCAGTATAGACATATGACTATTAAATTCTCTCTCACACAGAGGAGACAGGGTTTAAGCTGAGCCCTAAAGAATAAATTAGATTTTGACAGATGGGAAAGAATTAAAGCAAACAGGCATATCGATAGGAGTAAGGTGAGATATTATCTCAGTAAAGTGGGGAAGGTACAATGGGAAGTAAAAGCATGTTAAAGACAGACTGTAATCCCAGCACTTTGGGAAGCTGAGGCTGGTGGATCACAAGGTCAGGAGTTTGAGACCAGCCTGGCCAACATGGTGAAACCCTGTCTCTACTAAAAATACAAAATTAGCCGGGCATGGTGGCATGTGCCTGTAATCCCAGCTACTTGGGAGGCTGAAACAGGAGAATCGCTTGAACCCAGGAGGCAGAGGTTGCAGTGAGCTGAGATCATGCCACTGCACTCCAGTCTGGGTGACAGAGCAAGACTCAATCTCAAAAATAAATAAATACAAAAATTAGCTAGGCATGGAGATGCATGCCTGTAATCCCAGCTACTTGGGAGGCTGAGGCATGAGAATTGTTTGAACCTGGGAGGCAGAGTTTGCTATAAACCGAGATCATGCCATTGCACTTCAGCCTGGGCAACATAGCAAGACTCCATCTCAAAAACAAAACAAAACAAAAGGAAACAGCTTAGGGACTGCGCTCAGCAGCAGAGGAGGGCAAGGAGAAGAATGCAAAAATAAGGCATAAAGGGCCCCTACCACAAGCACACTCAGCCCGTTTCTCCAGATCCTCATGCTTCTAGACCCTGCCAACCAAGCCAAAGCACTGACCCACAATTTAAATAGGACTTTGTCATTTTATATGCACTGCAGGAAAAGAGAGGAGGGCTCACACGCCAGGAGTTGGCTAATCACAACCCAGTACCTTAACACAAGAAAACGACAGTTTCTTTTCCACTTGAGTGCCTTCTTCACAGACGGAAGCACAGTCACGCACCACATAACAACATTTTGGTCAGCTACAGGCAGCATATATGACAGTCCCATAAGATTATAATGGAGCTGAAAAATTCCTATTGCCTAGTGACATTCATAGCCATCATAACATCATAGCACAATGCATTACCTTTTCTATGTTTAGATACACAAATACTTCCCATTGCCTACAGTATTTGGTACAGTAATGTTCTGTACAGGTTTGTAACCCAGAAGCAATAGGCCATATCTTAAAGCCTATGTGTGTAGTAGGCTATGCCATCTTAAGTTTCTATAAGGACACTCTATGGGCCAGGTGCGGTGGCTCACACCCGTAATCCCAGGACTTTGGGAGGCTGAGGCATATGGATAACATGAGGTCAGGAGTTCAAGACCAGCCTGGTCAACATGACAGGGTTTTTAGTAGAAACCCCGTCTCTACTAAAAAATGTAAAAATTAGCCGGGCATGCACCTGTAATCCCAGCTACTTGGGAGGCTGAGACAGAATTGCTTGAACATGGGAGGCAGAGGTTGCAGTGAGCCGAGTTTGTGCCACTGCACTCTAGCCTAGGCAACACAGCGAGACTTCGTCTCCAAAAAAAAGGGACACTCTATGGTGTTTGCACAGTGATGAAATCACCTAACAACACTTTTCTCAGAACATATCCCCCTCACTAAGTGACACATGACTGTACCTTATAGTCAGCTGGAGAAGAGAGGCCTCATGATAGACAATGGAAAAGCAGCCTTCATGATTCTTAGCAGGAGAGGGGAAGATGGAAATTGTCATGCTAGGTCAACAAACCTCAGAAAGGCTGTTTGAAAAGGGTCCCGGCATTATTCCATGAATTTGTACGGAACTTACATTTCTCCAAGTTTAGGACTGTGTTATCAAGGAGAGTCTGTAACAGGCCAGCATGGAGCCATAAGGGTTTGCATTGGAAAGGGAAAAATGGGAATAGAAAGGAAGGCTGGATGTGAAAGAATTTTTCAAGAAGCATGTATAGCTGAGGCGGCCATGGCCTTGCTTCTTTCTTATGTATGTATGTATGTACTGAGAAAGGGTCTGGCTCTGCGCCCAGGCTAGAGTACGGTGGGGCAACCATGGCCCCCTGCAGCCTCAACCTCCCAGGCTCCTGATCCTCCTGGGTAGCTGGGATTACAGTTGCATGCCACCACACCTGGATAATTTTTGAATTTTTTTTTTTTTTTAGATGGAGTCTCACTCTGTCGCCCAGGCTGGAGTACAGTGGCACGATCTCAGCTCACTGCAGCCTCTGCCTCCTGGGTTGAAGCAATTCTTCTGCTTCAGCCTCCTGAGTAGCTGGGACTACAGGTGCGCGCCACAACACCCAGCCAATTTTTGGATTTTTAGTAGAGACGGGGTTTTACCCTATTGGCCAGGCTGGTATTGAACTCCTGACCTTGTGATCTGCCCACCATGGCCTCCCAAAGTGCTGGGATTACAGGCAAGAGCCACCACGCCCAGCCACCTTTACTCTCTTGAATCCACTCCTGTTGGGTTTTCACCCCTACCACACACTAAATTTTATGTGTTTTATGGTCAGGCACAGTGACTCACACCTGTAATCCCAGCACTTTGGGAGGCTGAGGTAAGAGGATCACTTGAGCCCAGAAGTTTGAGACCAGCATAGGCAACATAGTGAGACCCTCTCTCTAAAAAACTTAAAAAATAAAAAATAAACTAGCCATGCGTGGTGGAACACTCCTGTATTCCCAGCTATTCAGGAGGCTGAGGTGGGAGGACTGCTTGAGCCCAGAAAGTAGAGGGTGTAGTGAGCCATAACCGTGCCACTGCACTCCAGTCTGGGTAACAGAGACCCTGTCTCAAAAAATAAAACAGATAAAAGCAATTTTGTCAAAGTCACCACTGCCCTCCACTCTGCCAAATCCATTGGTCATTTCTCAGTCCTCACATTGCTTGGCCACTCCACAGGATATGACAAGTTTGACCCCCTCCCTTCCTCTTTTTCTAAAAAAAATTTTTGTAGAGATGAGGGTCTCATGTTGCCCAGGCTGGTGGTGAACTCTTGGGCTAACGGGAGCCTCCCACCGCAGCCTTCCCAAGTGCTGGGATTACAGGCATTAGCCACCACACCTGGCCTACTCATTTCCTTACAACCTGCTTCTTCACATTCTCCTTTCCCGGATTTTCCTCTTCTTCCAGATTTTTATTTTTTATTTTTTATTTTTATTTATTTATTTTTTTTTTTGAGACGGAGTTTCACTCTTGTTACCCAGGCTGGAGTGCAATGGCGCCATCTCGGCTCACCGCAACCTCCGCCTCCCGGGTTCAGGCAATTCTCCTGCCTCAGCCTCCTGAGTAGCTGGGATTACAGGCATGCGCCACGATGCCCAGCTGATTTTTTGTATTTTTAGTAGAGACGGGGTTTCACCATGTTGACCAGGATGGATGGTCTCGATCTCTTGACCTCGTGATCCACCTGCCTCGGCCTCCCAAAGTGCTGGGATTACAGGCTTGAGCCACCGCGCCCCGCCTTCTTCCAGATTTTTAAATGTTGGTATTTTGTGAGGCTCAGTAATCAGACTTCTGCTCTTCTCCATCTACACCCACTTCTTTGGTACACACATCACAGCTCACTGCAGCCTTGACCTCCTGTGCTCAGTCGATCCTCCCACCTCAGCCTCCTAAGTTGCTGGGACTACAGGCATGTACTGCCGCACCCAGCTAATTTTTTTTATTTTTTGTAGTGATGGGATCTCACTCCTTTGCCCACGCTGGGCTCAAACTCCTTGCCTCAAGTGATCCTCCCATCCCTGGCTTCCCAAAATGTTAGGATTACAGGAGTCAGCCACTGTGCCTGGCCCCAAAATTACATTTCCAGCTCCTTTTTGCCTAAACCCTACACATGTACAACATCCTAGTCTGTATCTTTACTTGATTCTAAAAAGCATCACAAACTTGACATGCCCTGCATCACTTAATATTCCCCCACCAAACTGCTCCTTTTATAGTCTTTTCCATTTCCCTGTTTTAGTAAATGAAAATTCTCTTCCAGTTATCAAGCCAAAAAGATTGGAATCATTCTTGAATCCTCTTTCTCTCACATCCCACATCCATTGCGTCATTTTGTCTTCAAAATATATCCAGAATTTTACTACTACTCACCACCTCCGCCATCACCCTTATCCAAGTTACCATTAATTTTCACCTGTATTATAATAGTAGCTTCCCAACTCTCATCTGGATTACTGTAGTAGCCTCTTACCAAATCCTGCCTGAAAGGCCAAGCAATGTAAGGACTGACAGATGACTAGGGGATTTGGCAATGTGGAGGTCACTGGTAACCTTCACAAGATTGTGTTCACTGGAGTGGTAGTCCTCAAAGAACAGGATCCTGATAAAACTGGATTCCACTCTGTAGTAGAATCTTTATGCTCCCTATAGTGTATTTGCCTTCTTGATCCTGTTATAACTCACCACGAAAATTCCCTTTTCAGAGACTTTGCACTTGCTGTTCCTTTGGCCTGACTGCCCTTCCTCCAGACAGGCACATCTACCTGCTACCGCCTGAATTCTGGTACCTGTTAATGACAGCTTCTGAGAGATTTCTTTTATCAGGCTATTTAAAATAGCACCTCCCGGCTGGGCACGGTGGCTGTCTTCTGAAATCCCAGCACTTTGGGAGGCCGAGGCGGGCAGATCACCTGAGGTCAGGAGTTCAAGACCAGCCTGGCTAACATGCAGAAACTCCGTCTCTACAAAAAAAAAAAAAAAAAAAAAAAAAAAAAGCCAGCATTGTGGCGGTCACCTGTAATCCCAGCTACTCGGGAGGCTGAGGCAAGAGAATCGCTTGAGCCCGGGAGTTGGAGGTTGCAGTTAGCCGAGATCGCGCCATTGCACTCCAGCCTGGGCGACAGAGCGGGACTCCATCTCAAAACAAACAAACAAACAAACAAAAAATACTCCACTCTCTATCCCTGTGTTTTCCATCATTTTTCTTCATAGCTTGTATAGCACCATCTGAATATATCTGGGGGGCTCCCCACACCCTACACACACTGGAATGTAAGCGCTATGAGAGCAGGGGCTTTGTTTTGTTCACCACTGTATTCCCATCATATAACCATGCCTAACAGTGGGCACTCAATATCTGTTCAGGGAATAAAAAAAACCCTTCGACTGAAACGTATATAGTTACTAGCAAGACCGTGCAAGCATACTCAACTCTAAGACCTTCGGAACATGAAATCTGGGCGTGCACCATTTTTGACACTTAAGCCAGCCGTCCCTTTCTTAGAAGACATACGGTAGCGCTTCCACCCTCGCTCAAATCTCGGGAAAGGAGGGGCGGCGGGTGGATGTCATCACTACGCGCCCGCCTGCCCGCGACGCACCGGCGGGTGGCGCAGCCCTTCGCTCGCCCGGCCTCCCCCTCCCTGGTTCCGCGCTCTGGTTCCGCCATGGAATCCAACAAGGATGAAGCCGAGCGCTGTATCAGCATCGCCCTCAAGGCCATCCAGAGCAACCAGCCCGACCGGGCGCTCCGCTTCCTGGAGAAGGCACAGCGGCTGTACCCGACGCCGCGAGTTCGCGGTGAGTGTGAGGTGCCGGAGAGACTGGGGACATTAGAACTGATGGGGCGAATACGGGAACGGACCGACGGCAGCAGTTGGAGGAGGGGGAGGGGTGGCGAGGCGCGGCTACGCCTGCGCACTGAGGCGCGCGGTGGCTGCTGGGAGGCGTAGTCTTTCCTTCGCGCTCCTCTGCGGGATGTGGACATCCTGGAGACTTGGGCGGCGGGGACTTCAGCTTTCGGGGTGCTCGCGGAACTCTCTGTTGGTTTGAGGTCTCTGAGAACGGAATGCGCTGGCAGGCGGGGCGAAAGGAACTTACCTGGAAGTGAACTCGAACTACTTTTCCCAAGGGGCCATTCGGTGGCCCTGGCCAGTCGCGGGCCTGGGAAATATTATAGTTCAGGAAAATAAACATAACTCCTCTGAGGGAGAGAATGGGCGCTAGACAGGGAGAGACTTCCGTCTTTCGGGGGCCCAGGAAAGGAGCCTTCACTCCCTCTCATGTCTCGGGCTGAGGGTCAGGGACCACCCTCCCAAAATGCGAGCCGGCCTTTGCACCCACTCCAATCCGCCCCCTCGGACGGTGTGTCCTGAGGCCGGGCCCCTCACTCCTCCGGGTGAAGAGGTAGGAGCGGGTGGCCAGGTGGGAAGTGCTGGCCTCAGCCGCCCCAGCCTTCCATTGCCCGCAGTTGTCCAGCTGCGGCCGGCCATGTGGATGCTGAGGCTGCTGAGCGGCCCTGGACAGGAGGCTCCCGAGCCAGGGAGGGAAGAGTGAGTCTGGCTTTACTACTCATCACCTCGCTTCATCCAGGAACCCTTTCTTTTTTCTTTAACTTAAGTTTTCCAAGCTGGAGGGGAGAAAGACACGGGGTGGTACCTGTGATCACCACCTAGTAAACTGGGAGTAACAGGCACTCTGCAGGCCCAGGTCTCATCCTGACGGCTACCACGTGACCTTCTGAGCTTGGGTTTCCTCTTCGGGAAGATTAGAAGGTTGGCGCAGATAATGTGATTGGCAATAATACCCACAGGGCTTTGCAGTTTAGAAAGCTCCTTTGCCTGTGCCTTATCACTTGAGCCTGCCAGGTAGGGAGGCAGAGCAAAGATCATTATCTTTACCCTATGGGTGATGAAACATCTCTGAGGAAAGGGATGCCCAAGATGACACAGCTAGGAAGTGGAAAGTTCTGTGACTCTGTAAATGTTTATGAAAGAAAAATGAAATTGAGGAGCAGCAGTCAGCCTACTAACCGGCCCTGCCCCCCGATGGGATTGAGAAAGCGGGACGCTGGTGAAAGAGGTAGCCTGGACTGCCCGAACTTTCCTCCGTCCTGACTCTTGCAGGTTGATCTTTGCCCTGTTTGCCTCCCCTTGGAGAGGGTTTCGGGCTGTATTTGCCAGGACACCTGAGGTAACCTGCTCAAGGAGCTTCCCTGTGAATTAAATCGTATTCTGTGGTGGGGTATGGACCCTCCAGCTGTCAGAATTCTGCCTGATTCTGATGCTGCTGCGGGTTCCGGAGGAGGCAGCCAAGAAGGGATGGGCCACAGGGCCTGTGGGGATCTTCCTGTCAGCAGGCTCCTGCACCAGTTCAGGAGCATGAAGGAGTGTCCTCTCTAGGGCTCAGGCACTGACATTTGCTCAAAGTCACCTGCCAGCATATATGTCATATTTGTGCTTTTCTGGAAAGACTGTGAGACTGTGTGCCTTAGGCATCTGTGTAAACTTTACTATCTGCAGCCCTCCACTGAGCTGACAGGGACCTGGGATAAGTTTAGGTCAGGGACAGGGAAAGATCTTACTTCAAAAATAAAGGGGAGGGCTACGCATTGGGCTCCCCACCTCCCCAGGGGGAGTGATACAGATATATTAGGTGGATATCTATTGCTTTGGGTTTGGGCCCATCCCAGATGCTCATTCAATGCAGCAGACTTTTGTTGCAGATCATTTATGTTTTGTTTTGTTTGCAAAGTCCTCTGCTTGGTGCTAGCAAGATTGGTAAAATGTGATCCCTCACCTCCAAAGAGCTTCTAATCTAGTGAAAGGGACAGATTTGCAGAAACAAATATTACAAGGCAGAACTGTGATTAAACAAAAATTAAGCCCAGGGTTACATGCTGAGGACTTAAGGACGGGCATGAAAAAATCACTCCTCATCATCCAAGGTTCACAGTCTGATGGCAGGGAGGGGGTGCGGAGGACCATCTCCTGAACATTGTAAGCCGTGTAGTGAGTGCTGTAGCAAGGGCATAAAAGTAATGTTGTCTCGTAGCGAGGGAATGCTTTGGGGGCGACGGGGTAGCGTTTGAACTGTGCTTTGGAGGAAGGTGTGAGACTTGAGGAAAGACATACTGGGAGAAAACAGGGAGCTGAAAGTTGTAGGGTTTGGGGGAGGAGATCAAAGTGTAGCAAGATTTAGAGGCAGTGGGGGTGGTAATTTGTATATAGAGAGGATTAAGGTTGGAAAATTAAATGGGGCCAGATCATAGAAATCCTTTTCTACCAAGCCAAGATATTTTCACCCTATTCTGTGGTTAGTGAGGAAACCATTGAGGTTTTTGAGAGCAGGAATAAGGTAAGGGCACTGTTGTTAAAAGAGAACCGCATGGAGGGTTAATGAGAGGGAAGAGACTCAAGGCAGGAAGCCAGTGGGAAAGAATTGCCTTGAGCAGGTTGGATATTCTAAGGGCCTGGGGCAGGGCAGTATTGATAAGGCTAAGGTCCCTGGAAAGGAGGCACCAGACCTGTGTAAGAGAGGTGTGGGAGGAGAGTCAGATGGGATGCTGGGGAATCAGAACGGAAGCCCCTGTGACCAGGAAGAAACCAGGCTGAAGAACTGGGATGGAAAGAGATGAGCAGAGTGGGAGGTGCCAGTGGGACACAGTCCAAAGGAGCTGTGAGCCTGGAACTCAGGAGGGCACTCCAGGTTCCACACAGAAGTCTGGTATCTGTTCCCTGGAGATCACTGGAGTTGTGTGCAGCTGAGGTCACTGGGAAAGTGCAGACCATGGAGAGAAGGTTGCTACAGGCACAATGGCAGCCAACACCTGCCCTGAGCCCACAGGCAAAGGCAGAGGAAGCAGCAGAATGAGATGGAGCAACAAGAAGAGGCAGTCCCTGGAGAGGGCAGCAGCCAGGTAGCCATGGAGAGGTTTGGCAGCAGGTGGCCAGCAGCACTGTTAGATGACACAGGCGCTGCGTGGGAAAAGGACAAGTTGTAAGATAAAAAGGGAAGGATCAAGAGCATGGGTGGAGGATGGTCTTGGATAGGTGGAAGGGCAGAGAAGGGAGAGAGGAGGCTCAGAGCAACCTTGAAAGGGCGAGGGACCCCACACTGTGGGCCTTCACAGCAAAAAGGATGTGAGGGGACTTGAAACTCCTGCTGCAGGAGGTGGGACAGGGAGGCACTGAGTTAAACTGCAAAGTAGTATCTGGGCTGTAAGCCGAAGGTCACAGACTAGAGATGGTGGAGCCAGTCGGTCCCTTTCTGGGAGTTTCTGTCCAGCAGCTGGAAGCCTGGTAGGCATTGGCTTTGGCTAAGGCTTCGTAACAAATGTGGAAGGTGCCAGTTTTCCCAGGGAGCTCATGAGAGCATCTGTAGGCCTCAGTTTCCCAAGCATACAAAGAGAGCATTGGCTGGGATGATCCTGAGGTTCCTTGCAGCTCAGGCTGCCAGACGTTCTGTGAAATGGCTGGCTCCAGGGTCCAGGCTAAGTCAGGAAGGCTAAGCTGGGAAGGCCAGCCCACAGGAAAAGGGAGAATGGGTTGCTGAGGGATTCTGCATTCAAAGTCCAGGAATGAGAGATGTTCTGGTGCTGGCGAGGTCCAGGGTGGGGTCGTTCCCTTCAAGTCAGTCAACATTCATGAGCCCCATTGTACACTCAGCCCCTTCAATTTGCTATTTCACAGAATCTTCTTTCCCCCTCAGAACTATGAGAGCAGGGGTCGGGATTGTGTCTCCGCTAAGGAACTAGATAACCTGGCAAGGCTACGTGGCTAGCCGGCAAAGACCCAGAACTGTCCATCTCCAATCCCAGGCCCTTTCCTGACTCACTGTGAGCACCGTAGGTACACAGAGCCCAGAAACTCAGCTACTCACCTACTAACAAAGTCGCAGAGTCAACACTGTATATTTGCTGGGCATTGGGCTGAGTTTTTGGCCGGCATTCACTCGTTTCCTCTTTTAGCCTGTATAAGGGAGATAGAGTTTTGCACAGATAAGCTAACTTACCTTGTCCAAGAGGACCCTTCTAGCAAGTGGCAGAGCTAGGTTTGAACCCATCAGGCAATCTCACCTTTTTCCTTTTTTTTTTTGGAGACACGGTCTCACTCTGTTGCTCAGGCTGGAGTGCAGTGGTGCAGTCACAGCTCACTGCAGCCTCAACCTCTTGGGCCCAAGTGATCCTCCCACCTTAGCCTCCCAAATAGCTGGGAGGTGTGTGCCACCATACCTGGCTAATTTTTTTTTTTTTTTTTTTTGTAGAGACAGGGTCTTCCTGTGTTGCCCAGGCTGGTCTCAAACTCCTGGGCTCAATCCATCCTCCTGCCTCAGCCTCCCAAAGTGCTGAGATAACAGGTGTGAGCCGCTGTGCCCGGGTCAGTCTAAATCTCCAGTCTGAGTTCGGTGGCTTTGGCCATAGAAATCCTCTCAGCTCTATCTCAGCGCCTCTCCATCCCAGCTCTGTTCTCTTCTACTGATTTCCCTTCCTTTTCCAGGTCTGCCAGCTTTACTGAGAAGATACAGAACCAAAGTAACATTAAGCTATTCTGTCTCCTTTTGTGACACTGCCTGTCAGCCTCTGTGCCATGAGGGATGTAAGCATGAAGCTCTCACATCCCCCAGACCACAAAAGAGACCTTCAGGCAGACGGCTTCCATGTGTCCCAGAGCACCTCCATTCTCCTTTGGGCTCTCTTTCTGTACTGTAGGGAAATTAGAGTGGCTGATTCCCTGTAACTGCCCTGAGAAGCTTCCAGAATCTTTCCTGAGAGGTACTAGAGAGAGCCTGTCCCATCTCCTGGCTGGTGCTCCTGCTCATCTCTGGCAGTTGAATAACTGGTTATTTTGCCCTTAGGATCTGTCAGGCTCAGCCTGGGCCACTGGAGCTTCCAGAGGATCTGAAATAAACAGGTTTTTGAAAAGTCCTAGGAAACCAGCATACTGTCTCCTCTTCCTGCCCCATCTTGACCAGTGTCTCTTCACTTGTTGGTTTCTCTTTCCATTCCCTTGGTAACTGGCATGGACCTGGTATCTGAGATGGCCTGAAATCTCATGGTTACTGCTGGGTCCAGAGCCTGCTGAGCACTGAACCTTTGCCTTCCTGAGCCTCGGGGCTCCCCTGCTACCCACCCTCCTCCCCACCCTCCACTACAGGTCCCCTCACCTCCCTGGCCAGCCCATTTCCATGGCCAGACACTTCATCAGCCTTGAACCTTTACCCACTGTCACTCTCTGCACCAGGTGCTTATACACATTACCTCATTTCATCCTCCACCACCATCGTGAGGAAACCAGGTTCAGAGAGATTGCATAGATCAGCCAGGCTCACACTGCTAGGAATGGCAGAGCTGAGATTTCAATCTGGGTGTTTCTGAATTTAATGCCTCTTCTACGCTTTTGCTTGGATCCCTATGCCCGATTCCCACTCCCACCCCATCAGACATGTGCGGCCCGGGATAGCAGCATAGGTAAGAGCATGGACCCTGGAGCTGGACATCCTGGGATTCAGAGGCCCCTCTGTCTCCTAACCAGCTGTGTGATCATGGCAGCAGTCTGCCACAGTGCCCTTTTCCTGCAGTTGGGTGGAGTAGGCAATAAGACCTACCTTCTAAGGCTCCTGTGGCAATTAAATGAGCTAATACATGCAGATCACTGTGAAAGTGCCCACCTGACACACAGCACTGGGTAACGGAAATGATCGTTGCTATTGCTTCTCCGTAAGCACCATCTCAGGGGGTCCTGAGATGGGGGGCCCGTCTCCTCCCTTATTCAGAGCAACTCCGGCTGTAAGTTTCTGTGTTTGGATTTCCCAACCGAAGATAGCAAGATCACGCAAGCTCACAGTACGACATAGCAGCCCAGGGAACAGTGCTCCACTGGAGCCCCATACTCTGTTCCTAGTGAGACTGGCTCTCAGCCTCTTGGGTCAGATCCCAGTGCATTGCAGTGATGGGTGTGGCACCCAGCACAGTGTCTTCAGGCCAGCAGGCACCTGATGTGTTTGAAGGAAGCAGAAAACTGTTCTGGGATGTGCTGCCATACCTCCTCAACACAGAGGGATGCTGGGTCCTTGCAGTGATCCAGATGCCTGTTTTCCCAGCTTGTCAGAGGCTTTAGGATTTTACTATCCAGTGCACTGGGGCCGAGGCCTGACTGGCGTCTCTGAGAACTGGTTTTGTGCCTGGAATAAATGGACACAGGGATCTGCTGCCAGAGACTCGGGCCCTTCCTCATTGAATCTGCTGGAACCACAGGCTTAGTTTTAAATAACTGTGCTGCTGCCTGAGGGTGACAGTTAATGTCCTATATAGACTCCAAACATTGAAGAGGACATTTGACATGGCCAACCACTTGAAAAATGTAAAAAATAGAAGTAGTGAGCACAGCAGATACTTCTTTTGGTGTCATACCATCGCTGTCCCCCTTGGGCAAACTCATTCCTCCCATTCCTCTTTACAGCTAAGCAAAGGCCTCCAGGAAGCCTTCCTGACTGATCCCACCTGAAACAGATGGTCCTGCTATGCAGGGTCCCCTGTGCAGGGTACTTTGCCCATCTTGGCACTCTACATGCCAAGCCTGTTGAACTCACTACATTGAGATCTTAAAAATCTGTCATTCAGGTAGGCTTGCATATGAAAGAAAAAAAAATCTGAAGGGTTGACCGGGCGTGGTGGCTCACGCCTGTGATCCCAGCACTTTGGGAGGCCGAGGCGGGCAGATTACCAGAGGTCAGGAGTTCAAGACCAGCCTGGCTAACATGGTGGAACCCTAGCTCTACTAAAAATACAAAATTAGCTGTGTGTGATGGTGTGCGCCTGTAATTCCGACTATTCAGCAGGCTCAGGCAGGAGAATTGCCTGAACCTGGGAGGTGCAGGTTGCAGTGAGCTG
>NW_022437034.1:3470958-3565789 GCF_009761245.1 Sapajus apella | reverse complement strand
AATGGCCAGGCTGGTCTTGAACTCCTGACCTCAGGTGATCCACCCACCCACCTTAGCTTCCCAAAGTGCTAGGATTACAGGTGTGAGCCACCTCGCCGGCCAAAAGCAATCTTTTTTTTTTTTTTAAGATGGGGTTTCACCATGTTGGTCAGGCTGGTCTTGAAATCCCGACCTCAGGTGATCTGCCCACCTTGGCCTCCAAAGTGCTTGGATTACAGGCGTGAGTCACCGCGCCTGGCCCTGCCTACTCTTAAGGACTGTGGCTTTCAAGAGAGCAGATGGCTATCCCCCCAGCACCCACAGGCCCAATCAGGGCAGGAGCTGGTGGCTTTGCTGGGAGGGGAAGCGGGTAGGAAGCAGGGCCACTCATCGAGGCATGCAGCCTGCTGGAGCAGGAGCCCTGAATGGTTTCCTTGCCTTGCACAGCCCTGATTGAGTCCCTCAGCCAGAAACCACAGACTGCCGGTGACCAACCCCAACCCACAGATGCAACCCGTGCCACCCACAGGAAAGCAGGTGGGACCGATGCCCCCTCGGCCAACGGTGAAGCTGGAGGAGGAGAGAGCACCAAAGGCTACACTGCAGAACAAGTTGCAGCTGTGAAAAGGTAGACAGCTGGGCCAGGTGGGCAGGGGCCGTAGCCTGGGGGACTGGGGACATCTAGAGGCTTCCCGCAGCACGTCCTCCACCTCCCATCTGCCTTTGGGCTGCAGCAGGCCGTGGGAGGATCTTGGAGGATGGAGAAGGTCCAAGTGCCCAGGCTCAACAGGGCCTCTCCTTATTTCCATCAAGGCCCAGGAATACAGTGTGGGAACCGGGGCTCCACTGTCCTTCCCACCAAGATGACCCACAGCAGAGGCTGGAAAAGTTGACACTGCCAGCTTCTTCTGCCACTGGCCAGGCAGGCCCCAGGCCTCTTGACACTGCTGTGTTTGTCAACAGAGATGGAACCTGGTCTCCCCCTCCAGATTCTACCCCAATCCACACCCCAGCCCCCAACAAAGACCTAGATCAGAGCCTATGTGGGGTAAAATGGAAACCAGAGGCAGAGTTATCACCCCTAGGCTATGGGCAGGCCCCACGTGGAGCAGCTCACTACCAGGACAGAGACCACCCAGCCAAGGCTTCTCAGGCTTAGACGTTCCCAGCTCCCATTTCTCCCCAGGCCTCCCAGCAGCTGATCTTGGACATCCCCCAGGGTCATGCCCACAGCTCCTGGCAAGCTTCAGGATAGGGGCTGCTTGTGTGAGACGGAGCATGGCTGCTGTTTGCTATAATAGTATAGGCCAGATCTGCACTTCTCTGACCTGGCCAGGTCTATTGTAGGCAAAAGAAACTGATGCATGAGGGATTGGGAAGGCCTAGAAACACCCAAAAACTGGGGGGTCTCCAGGGGCACAGAGAGGAAGAATTGGTGAAAGAGAACCAGGGTCTCTTTAGGTCCTGTACTTGGGGTGAACAGTCACCTGCCATTTCTGGCTTTCATGTTACCCACTCAAGACTTAGATTAGGGCAGGCAAGGTAGCTCATGCCTGTCATCCTAGCACTCTGGGGGGCTGAGGCAGGAGGATCCCTTGAACCCAGGAGTTAGAGACCAGATTGGGCAATTAGAAGACCCTGTTTCTATCTTTAAATATCTAAAATTTTAAAAACTTAAAAAAAAAAAAAAAAAAAAAAGACTCATAGCCAGGAGAGTCGGTTGGCTGATCTTGGGACACTGCCCTGGGTGATAGACACCAACAGTTCTCCTGAGCCCCTCCCATGGGGAAGCTGTTAGCAAAACAAGGGGAGGTAGATACTGGCCTGGCAAACCCAGCAGCTGCCCCTCCTAAATCCAGGAATCCAAACAGTGCTCCTGCTGTTTCCTGTGGGCCTTCCCAGCTCTGCATCACATTTGACACCCACTGTGGCTTCTGTGTCCCTGAGGTCACACAGCTGACCCAAGGAGCTGTCAGTCTTGCCTCGTTGGTCCCTGCAGCCTGCTCAGAGCTGTGTGCCCCCCATGGCCTATTCCTCACTCACCTCACACGGACCCATGTGGAGCACCCCCCCTACCACGCTCTCCTCCCTCCCCAGGGTCAAGCAATGTAAAGATTACTATGAGATCCTAGGAGTGAGCAGAGGGGCCTCGGATGAGGACCTGAAGAAGGCCTACCGCAAACTGGCCCTTAAATTCCACCCAGACAAGAACCATGCACCTGGCGCCACTGAAGCTTTCAAAGGTAAGCCGGCCCCAGTGTCCTGGCATTTTGGTGTGTTTATCTCCTGTCCTTGGCAGGGAGTAAGGGGCCATGACAAGTTTCCCAGGAAGTGGGGGGCAGGAGGAAGTGGCCTCAGGCACAACTTGCCTAGGCTTGGGAGCTGCTTCCTGGGATAAAGATTCTAGTAGCCACCTATAGCTATGTAGAGTTTGTCAGAGCTCAAATAGCGCCATTCCTGCTCTCACTCCCTCTGCAGTTCCTGGGGTTACAGGAGTGGAGTTAAGGCGAGAAAGTTCTAGCAGCTTCTCCAAGGATTCTCAGTGATTGAGTGACTTACTGTGTGCACTCCACCCTGTCTTGGAGTCTCATAGCTGCCCACTTTACACAGGTAACTGTTTCCCTGCTGAGGGGCAGGGTAGCCTCAGGTCAGGGCCCTCAGGCCTGGTGGCCACCTCAGTACCAGCAGCCACAGCCAGCTCCCCTGCCATACCCGTACACCTGGGGCCTGCAGTGGGGATGTGGCAGTCACTGGCCGCAGGGCCCACTGGCTCTGGGGTGGGTGCTTAATTTCTGGCTGAAATCATAAGCTGCCCTTTATTCATTACTTTTTTTTTTTTTTTTTTTGAGTCAGAGTCTTGCTCTGTTGCCCAGGCTGGAGTATAGTGGTGGGATCTCAGCTCACTCCAACCTCTGCCCCCTGGGTTCTAGCAATTATCCTGCCTCAGCCTCCCAAGTAGCTGAGACTACAGGCGTGCACCACATCTGGCTACTTTTTTTGTATTTTTTGTAGAGACAGGTTTCACCATGCTGATCAGGCTGGTCTTGAACTCCTGACCTCAAATGCTCCTCCCACCTCAGCCTCCCAAAGTGCTGGGATTACAGGCGTGAGCCACCATGCCTGGCCTATTCATTACATTTTCATTTAACCTATCAGGCACAAATGTGTACTGACTCTGTGCACTGTAATTTCTCATTGCCCCAAATATCACTGTCTTCTCTCATTCCCACCATATCCTTCCTTCTCTCATTCCGGCTTCATCCATCTCCTTAGGAAATAGCATGGTGACTAGTCCCCCCAGCCTGGGTGGGGTACGTGCTGTGCTGCGCCCACGACCATAGCCAGCTGGAGATCCTGTGGCAGAGCAGACGCTGAGACTTAGTGTGCTGTGTCCCAGGGGCCCCCGAGGAGTAGGAGAGTGAAAGTGGGGGTACAGCAAGGTAGCCCTGGTGAATATTTCTTCAGCCCCAACCTCTGCCTGCAGCCTGCTCCGACTGTACCGAGAGGTCAACTCTGGCCTTGAGGCATGGTCAGAATAGGTGAAGGAGAGGATTCCGTCCTCCTTATTCCCAGGGATTTTGAGATGTGAATCAGATGTGGCTTGGACCCACTCCTCAGAGACAGAGGCAGCTTAAGGAGAGGGAGTAAGAGACTGAGGAGGTTAGAGCTAGGGGTCCTTCAGGGCACAGGCTTCCCAGCCAAGGAGCTCTGGTGGGAGGCTTCAGGACCAGGTAGGAAACAGCAGCTGGGGCCTGGACCTCAGGGAGTAGGGCCTCACCTCAGCCACATCACCAGAGTGGAGGAGTCTCCGTAGAGCCCCAGGATTTGGCCCTTCCCCACAGTTGCTGCTGCCTTCCAGTTCAATAAGGATGTTGTGTGTCTGTCTGGCCTGCATGTCAGACTATGATTCAGTTGTACAGAACCTTCAGAAAGGGACACCCATCCCACTGGACACCTCAAGAGAGGAATGAGGAAAGAGGTTTTGGTGGTTTTTATAAAGTCAGAGAGAGAACTTGAAGCAAGAGACAGCTGGCCTTTGTTTGACTCCCAGCTCTATAACGTCAAAGCTGTGTGAGCATAGGCAGTGACTTCTCTTCTGAGCCTGTTTTCTCATTGGTGAAATGGAGATAGGGTGGCTCTTAAAGGTAAATGAGTTGACTGGATGTGGTGGCCTATGTCTGTAATCCCAGCACTTTGGGAGGCGGAGGTGGGAGGATCCCTTGAGCCCCAGGAGTTCGAGACCAGCCTGGGCAGCATGGCAAGACCTTGTCTCTACAAAAAAATAACAAAAATTAGCTGGGTGTGGTGGTGCACGCCTTTATTCCCAGCTACTCAGGAGGCTGAGGTGGGAGGGTCACTTGAGCAAAGGAAGTTGAGACTGCAGTGAGCCGCGATTGCTCCACTGTACTCAGCTTAGGTGACAGAGTGAGGCCCTGCCTCAAAAAATAAAATTAAGAAACAGAGAAAGAAGTAAATGAGGCAATGCCCCTAGGGGGCCTGGCACATGGACCAATGCCTTGAGGAGAGCAAGGAGCCTGTGTTACCCTCCACCCAGCAAGGCTGCCCAGATCCACGGAGGGAGCTTTCTGAGTGCCCCTCCCCACACTGGCCAAGCTTCCTGCCAGCCCCAAGGACTTCTGCTCCCTAAAGTACTGCTTGAGTACCTGAAAAAAGTGAGTACTCACCTGCCATAGGAGCCTCCACCCACACCCAGCATCCTCAGGCCTGACCTGCCCCCTCCTCTCCAGCCATCGGCACAGCATATGCGGTACTCAGCAACCCGGAGAAGAGGAAGCAGTATGACCAGTTCGGTGATGACAAGAGCCAGGGAGCCCGGCACGGCCACGGGCACGGGGACTTCCACCGCGGCTTTGAGGCTGACATCTCCCCAGAAGACCTCTTCAACATGTTCTTTGGCGGCGGCTTCCCTTCTAGTAAGTTCCCCACCCTCCCCACAGCCAGGTATCCCTGGGGTGACGGTGGGGATGGCATGCCAGCCTCTGCCTTTCCCAACAGCCCCGGCTCCTGACTCAGCCCCTCTGACCCCCAGGTAATGTCCACGTCTACAGCAACGGCCGCATGCGCTATACCTACCAGCAAAGGCAGGACCGCAGGGAGAACCAGGGCGATGTGAGTGAGAAAGCCATCGGGGATAGCTTGGGGAAGGCACCAAATCCACCCCAGGGAAGGAATCTGGAGCAGTGTTTCCTTCCACACTGTCCATTCTGGGACCCGCAGAGCTGCCACAACTCTCAGCCAAGGAGCCCTCTGGGCCTCACTTGCCATTCTGCTGAGTGACACCTGGGGGGGTGCCACACGAGGGCGCCGTGCTCCACATTACCTGCAGGAGCACAGTTTTGCTGGCCTGGCTGGGGAGTGGAATGCCTGCAGCCAGTTTTGGGTGTGAGGCTTCCATGCAGCCTGCTCTCTGGTACAGCCAAAGTGACATCTTCTAAGCAATGGAAAGTTACACTTCGTGAGAGAATTTTATTTTATTTTTAATTTTTTTCTTGGGTCTCAACTGTTTTCTCTCAACTTTGTGAGAGAATTTTTTTTGTTTTTGAGATGTCCCACTCCGTCGCCCAGGCTGGAGTGCAGTGGTGTGATCTTGGCTCACTGCAACCTCTGCCTCCTGGGTTCAAGCTATTCTCTTGCCTCAGCCTCCCAAGTAGCTGGGATTACACATGTGTGCCACCACGCCCAGCTAATTTTGTATTTTTAGTCAACACGGGGTTTCGCCATATTGGCCAGGCTGGTCTCGAACCCCTGACTTCAGGTGATCCACCTGCCTCGGCCTCCCAAAGTGCTGGGATTACAGGCTTGAGCGATGGCCAGTGAGAGAATTTTAATGGATGACAGCATAGGTGCTGACTCATCTCGCTAAAAGGCCAAAAGATGCTTTTAAAAGATATTTACAAAAATTTGGGAGGCCGAGGTGGGTGGATCACCTGAGGTCAGGAGTTTGAGACCAGCCTGGCCAACATGGTGAAACCCCATCTCTACTAAAAATACAAGAAGTAGTCAGGCATGGTGGCACCTGCCTGTAATCCCAGCTACTCGGAAAGCTGAGGCATGAGAATCACTTGGACCCAGGAGGCAGAGGTTGCAGTGAGCCAAGATTGTGCCACTGCACTCCAGCCTGGGCGACAGAGTGAGATGCCATCTCAAAAAAAAAAGATATTTATAAAAATTATAACTAGACAGTTCTTCAAACACGTTTTATATGCCACAGATCAAAGAACAGCTAGCTAGCTAAAATTAAAATATTGTGGACAATTGCAGAGCATTTTAAATTCTGGCAGGCAGGAGGGGTTTCCTTTTGCTCTGACAATGTTTATTCAATTTTTTTTTTCCCTGACAGAGTCTTGCTCTGTCACCCCGGCCAGAGTGCAGTGGCACAGTCTTGGCCCACTGCAACCTCTGCCTCCCTGGTTCAAGCGATTCTCCTGCCTCAGCCTCCTGAGCAGCTGGGACTACAAGCATGCACCATCACGCCCAGCTAATTATTGTATTTTTAGTAGAGATGGGGTTTCACCATGTTGGCCAGGCTGGTCTTGAACTCCTGACCTTATGATCTGTCCACCTCGGGCTTGCAAATGCTGGGATTACAGGCATAAGCCACTGTGCCTGGTGTTGTTTGTTTTTTTTTGTTTGTTTTGTTTTGTTTTTTTAAAGCAGGGTCTCACTCTGTCACACTGGCTGGAGTGCAAGAGCCTCCCCTCCCAGGCAAAGCTCCGACCTCAGACTCCCAAGTAGCTGGGACCACAGGCCTGTGCCACCACACCCAGCTAATTTTTTCTGGAGATAGGGCCTTACTTTTTTGTTTGAGCCCTGGCTGGTCTCAAACTCTTGGGCTCAAGTGGTCCTTCTGCCACAGCCTCCCACAGTGATGGGATTATAGGCATGAGCCATTGCCCGGGTCAAATTTTTTTTTTATTTTGTATTTAACAACAGAAGAGTTTTTGGCCAGGCGTGGTGGCTCATGCCTGTAATCCCAGCACTTTGGAAGGCTGAGGCAAGCAGATCACAAGGTCAAGAGATTGTCACCATCCTGGCCAACATAGTGAAACCTCGTCTCTACTAAAATACAAAAAGTAGCTGGGTGTAGTGGCACATGCCTGTAGTCCCAGCTTCTCAGGAGGCTGAGGCAGAATAATTTCTTGAACCCAGGAGGCAGAAGTTGCAGCGAGCTGAGATCACGCCATTGCACTCCAGCCTGGCACCTGGCGACAGAGCAAGACTCTGTCTCAAATAAAATAAATAAATAAAAAATAACAGAAGAGTTTTTAACAGTGAATGAATTTGTTAATTTTTATTTCTAATTGTTATATGTTTGTTTGCTTTTTCTGCAACCTAACACAGTGCTATTTCTAACTTTAATTGGTAATTTTTATTTTATTTTCATTATTATTTTTTGTAAAGTTGGGGTTCTATGTTGGCCGGACTGGACTTGAACTCCTGGCCTCACGTGGTCCTCTCACGTTGGTCTCCCAAAGTGTTGGGATTACAGGCATGAGACAGTGCACTTGCCATATGTTTAAATTGGTAATATATTTGTGTGGTTCAAATTTGAAAAAGGTGTATATACCACATGTCTCCTTCCAGCCCAGCCTGCCATTCTCCTGGAGGAAGCAACTTTTCCTGATTTTTTTTTTTTTTGCATTCTCTCAAAGTAAATGCAGACACCTCACTTCCTCCTGTATTTTACACCAGTTGCTGCTTTATTTTTATCTGGGAAAGCTGGCAGGTGAAGAAGCATCTGTATTTGGGGATGAGGGAATTCGTGGAGGGAATGGCAGAGTGGTGTCATGCCTCCACAGGCTCACTGTTCTAGGGAAGCTGGTGGTGATTATGACTGACGCCACACCCCACCCAGATCCAGCGGAGTGATGTTGGCTCTTCCCTCTAGGGCGGGCTAGGGGTGTTTGTGCAGCTGATGCCCATCCTCATCCTGATCCTTGTGTCAGCTCTCAGCCAGCTCATGGTCTCCAGTCCACCCTACAGTCTGAGCCCAAGACCGTGAGTACAGGGGCGAGGCTGGGCAAACCAGGGGCTTTGGATTCTCAACCCCATCAGGGGCCTTCCTTGCTGTCCTGATCCAGCCAGTATGCGATCATAATGCAGAAACCTGGCTTCAAATCAAGACAATATACTTTCTCTATTGAACTAGGACTCTTAAGCTTTCTAGGATTATGGTACCCTAAGAGAATGCAGCAAGAGCTACGGACCTTTTCCATAGAACAATGCACATGTGCACGTGCACACAAACACACAAGATACACATGCCTGCACACACACACATATGTATATACACATACTGTACACACAGAATTTTGCATATGATTTCAGCGGCTTTGTGACTCCTTCCTGCCCATCTCCCCTGCCAACCCTGACAAAGAACCTCTGTTCCTCGGTTCTGATTGGGCTCCCTGAGGCTATGGAAAGAACAGGACACTAGAGTCAGACAGAACAAGTGCAGCTTAGAATCCCAGCTTCTCCACTAAGAAACTGTGTGACCCTAAACAAGTTACATAACCTTGGTTTCCTCATTTATAAAATGAGAATTATAACATCCACCTGCTGTGGAAATTAATGAGTAATGCATATAAAATGTCTGGCCCATTAGAAATGCTCAACAATATTTGTTCAATGAATGCATGGTCTCGACTGCCAGGAGTGAACTTGAGGATGTTTCGTGACCCGTTAGGGTGTCAGTTCCCCTCATTGATGTCCAACACTTGGCCCAGGATCAGCTACACAGTGAGTGCTCAGCTTCAGTGGGTGGAGCCCTCCTCCCCACAGGCAGCCGCCTCTGGCTGGGAGCTGGCAGGACCCTTCTCAGTCAGCAGGGGGCAGACTCGGTCCACAGGACCCTGCCTGCCAGCTCAGGCTCTCTGTGGCCAGATGCCAGCCCTTTTCCTTACAGCTAGAGAAATTCGAGGAGCAGAGGGCTAGGGCAGGGGCTGTTGTCCCCAGATCACTGATCCTGTCTGGGTGTCGAGGCTCTTCCCACAGCTGGCAGAGCCTGCAACTGGAGCTGGGAAGATACAGCTCCTTGGAGCCCTTCCTGTCGTTTTGTTCCTAAGCCTCTTAATTCTACACTGGGAACTCCTAGATAGGCAGGCAAGCCCTTAGCAACAATTGGCTTAGGGGATGAATGGAGAAATGGAGGCACTGAGGTAGAGCCCAGACTCCCTCCCAGGTCCTCTCCTTAAAGGCCCCAAGTCAACAGTGTGGTAAGCAGGGAGTGTAAGGGCAGAGCACCCCTCAATCTGGGCCACGTGTGTGGAGGGTGGAGATGCTGCCCTTTCCTCAGACCCTCCTTTCAGGGAGTGTGCAAGTCCCTCTCTGGTTTGGGAGAGAACCAACTACTCCTGTGGCCTGTGCGGCACCTCGTGTCATGGGGCCCATCACCCCTAGAGTGCTCTGGGCATGGGGACCTGCACCCACTTTGAACCTGGTATATTTCTGGCCAGGTCCGTGGGCCACATCCACAGGCGAGTCACTGACCACCTGAGTGTCGTCTACTATGTGGGAGACACTTTCTCTGAGGAGTACACAGGCTCCAGCCTCAAAACAGTGGAGCGGAATGTGGAAGATGATTATATCGCCAACCTCCGGAACAACTGCTGGAAGGAGAAGCAGCAGAGTGAGTGTGGGGGAGGGCGGGGCTGTATCTGGGAGATGACCGGGAGCAAAGATGGAAAGCAGGGGAAGAAGAGAGCCCTGCTCACCTCCAGCTCTGAGGGCCTGGCCCCCAGCACCGCCCTGCACCAGCCACCTCCCAGCCAAAAGCTGGTCTTCACTCCTGTGTTTCCCCGGGGCTGGGAGCCAGGGGCCACGTGGTGGTTGCCTCAGGTTCCCGTAAATCACTGCCATCAGCCCTTCATGTTGGCTGCCAGAGGTGAGTGTGTAGAGAGAGACAGGAGCAGATGGATCCCTGGCCACCCCTGACTGTGCTCCTGGATCTGTCTGTGGGACCCTGGGGAGGCCTGACCAGGATGACAGGGTCTCACGTTGGGTGGCCTCACTGCATTCTAGAGAAAGGTGCCTCTGTCACCCTCTCCCACGTAAGGACTATAGTCTCTGCTCCTCCAGGGTCTCCCGAATGGGAGGCCAGCCCTGCCCAAGCGCTGGGCATGTACCAGCCTTCCTCCACCTCCACAGCCTTCGCAGGCTTCCTCGCAGGCTTAGGGAGGCACTGGGTGTGTGCTAATCCTGTCCTATTGCTTTGCAGAGGAAGGCTTGCTGTACCGGGCTCGCTACTTTGGTGACACGGATATGTACCACAAAGCACAGAAGATGGGCACCCCCAGCTGCAGCCGACTGTCAGAGGTGCAGGCCTCCCTGCATGGATAGTCCCGGGCCAGCCACGCCACCGAGGTCCAAGTATGAGCCAGGGCTGCCTCCACCCTGCAACTCCTGGCAGCTTTGGCCCTGGTCATGAGGCAGAGGAGGGAGGGGGAGAAAGGGAGGAAGCCTGGTGACTGTGGCAGACTCCTGGGGCCTGCTGGGAAACCAAGATCGGTTTCCGCCCTCTAGCAATGCTCTCCACCCCACTCCTCCACTCTGCTCCCTGGCTCCAGGGGTGTGGGGTACCCCAGAGCCAGGCAGAGTGGGAACCCAAAGCTGTTGCTGAGGGCCACCCAGGGCCTCTCGGTCCAGTCCAGCCATCAGTCACCCAGCCCTTTCTCCAGCACAGCAGACTACTGTCTGTGCCCTGGTATTTAGGCCACCACATATTGTGGGGCCCAAGAGAGCCCCATACACACACTGCCTGCCTGATACTAGGAAGAACCATGCGGGAACAGGTGGGCCAAGAGCCCTCCTCTTCCTCCATCCCTCCAGCCAGGAGGAAATGGAGCCAGATGAACAGGCAGCCACGAGGTGGGTGGGAGCTGGCAGTCTTGGTGGCAGGAGGGGCCACGGGCCCTGACCACCCCCTCTGGTGGGATCTGAGTTACTCTCTCAAATGCCGCCACACCTGGCAGCCTGGAAGCCGCAGGCATCCGGCCCTGCCCAGGCATCTCGCCTGTGGTCTGAGGAAGGGAACAGAAGGTCACGAGTTCAGGGTCAGATGCAGCCGCTCAGCACAGGAGGGGTGGAGGAGAAATGAGAGTTGCTGGTAGCAGGCTCCCGCCTCCCTGTGAGTAGGGGTGCTGGGCCCTGTTCCCAGCATTTGCCACAGGAGGCCATTTGGGCCAAGCCCAGAGGAGTGTGGGCAGAAGCAGTAAAGGTTCTTCTCCATATGGGTGCCCTGCCCACCCGCTCCTTTGCCTATGTCCTCCCGGCCTAGATCGGAGGCCAACTCTGCCTGGAGGCCATTTGTGCCTCTGTGCCTCTGCAGGAGTGCAGACAGCAGGTGGGTTGGGTGGGGGTCGAGCGGGCAGCACGGTGCCCCTGCGCAGTGGCGAGGGGAGCTACTTGTGTGGCTTAAGCTGGAGGAGCTGGTGTCGTGTGACTGCCAAGCTAACTGTTGCCACTCTCCTCCCCAGACTATGAAATCCCTGGAGAATTTTTGGTGACATGCACTGAGCCAAGGTGATGGACTGTATATTTAAGGAAAGACATACAAAGAAACAAAATTAAAATGGAATTGGAGGCTGAATGCTACACAGCTGCCCTCTCTCTCACCCAGTAAATGCAGAAAGCTCTTAGGACAGACAGAAAACCTGCCACAGGGCTGCTTCCCTCCCTCCCAGGGCTGGCGGAGGCTCTGCAGCGGCCCTCTCCTAGGATACGGAAACCATGGCAACGAAAGTAGAATGTAAAACTTGCAGCAGATATCAGTGGGAAGGGCTGGGGGAGGGGTGCCCAGCTGCCTTTCCTCTCTCCCAGGAGCCACCACCAGCCACCTCTCAGGAGAAGCCAGAGGTACTGGCCAAGGATAGAGAGGAGGAAGAAAGAGAACTCTCCATAGAATGTAATTTATAGATGCGTGTATATGTATATGTATATATATATCTATTTATATGTAAATAGACATATATGAAGATATATATATATAGTCTACTTTTTAAACTGCAGGGATTTGGTTAAGCTGTTTAGCCGATTTCTTTCATGTTTTAGAAATGAGGCCTGTTTGGGGAAGGCACCCTGGTGGTGATCTTGCCAGACGTTAGCTATAGCTGGCAGCATAAGGAGAGTCGCGTCAGAGCTTTTCACAGCCCCCCAAAACCCCAGCCTGGTTTTGATGGCAGCAGTAATTATGATAGTGTGAACCCAAAAAGGCCTCAGGATTTTGATTAAGCTGGAGAGGAGCAGGCCATGGAGGGAGGGGCCAGGTCAGTATTGAGTCACAGTAGAGGCCCTGTGACTCAATCGGGCAGTCACACACCTCTTCCTAAACTCTGGTGGGCTCTTTGTCCTGGTGCCCAGGAGCCCTCCAGCCCCCTGCCCACAGAAGGGAAGGCCTGCAGAGGGGCCAGGTTCTACCGAACCACTTCCCCGCCCCTAAGTCCCTCAGTGGGCTTTGCCTTATAGGTGCCATAGGGCACAACTCCATCATTGCCACTGGTTTTTCCTAAGTCATGCACCAAGGACTTCAGAAGGCTCTTCCTCCGAGTCAGCCGGTGGCATCAGGACCCCAGGGCAGTCTCTTCGACTCCTGAAGAACAGTCAGTGCCCGTGGGCACCTCTGTCTTCACCCACTGTGGATGTGACCACCAGGCCTCCTCTTGCACCTTGGACAAAGGATACACCTGAACCAGGACAGTTTTCTTCCCCTCACCTTCAAATGAGGATTTTGCTGAAAACAGCACTTGCTGCCAGGGGAAGGAGGGAAGTTTGATTGATTCCCACAGTTTCTACTGGGCCTTCTGGAATGACCGTGTTTTCCTGTGGCAGTGGGGGTGTCAAGCCCGCTGCCCTCCAAAGCCTTACTTCCCCAAGCTGCCAGCCAGGAGGTGATAACCTCCCTCCCAGAGTTTCTCTTGGCTCTTTTTTTAAAAGTCCCCCAACAAATAGGATTCTTGCTGGGAAAGGAAGTTTGGTAAGGAAATGTCAAATCTGGTTTTTAAACAAGTCCCATCCTGCAATGAAGCGGCCACCTCAGCCCAGAGAGAGATGATAAGAACTGATGTGGCCAGAGTGCCCACCCACGGTGGCCCCGGTGCTCTGTCCCCAACGCCCCGACCGTCTGGTCTTGGTAATGTCCCTAGACGGGCTGAGCCATGTGCAATAAGAACATAGATCCTAAAGGATCCCCCGGAAGCTGTATTTCTTGAATTAGAATTCTGAAATTGTACATCTATAAATATATGTTTATTATGTGACTGGCCGTGGTGGGTCTGCATTGAGCAGGGAGGCATAAGGGAGCGGGGGTGGGGGCACAAGCCCCTGCTGCTACTGACACTGTCCAGCTCGTGCCACAAGGAAATCCTTGATGAGGAGCCTGACTTTCCCCTGACCCCCAGCCCCAAATGACAGCCACTTAAGTCACCTGCTGTTCCAGAACTAACTCTGTCCAGGCAGAGGGTGCTCAGGTGGCTGGGGGGATGCAGGACCTGAGCAGGCTGGGTCCCTGGGGTTCCCAGTGCCAGTCCTGGGTGGGCATCTGGCCACGACTGTCACCCTCTGCTTTCTCCCCTCCCACATACCCCTACGCTCTTAGGCCTGCCTTGTGCCCACAGGGCATTTGGAATCTCCCGGCCCCAACCTGGAGCTCAAACCCACTTGGGAGCCAGAGCCTTGGGAAAGTGTCTCAAGTTTGTTTCCATCTCTGGCTACAGAGTCCTCCCCACACCGCCCCTGCAGCCCGCCCTCCTCTCCAGGAGGTTGGAAAATTAAAAATGTGGCGGCTGGAGTCAGGTTGGGCTCCTGTGAATGGAGCGGCAGATCTGCCCGGGCCTCCCAGAGACAGGGCCCGGCAGCCCTGACTGGCCGACCCAGGCCCCTCCCGTGGCTGCACCAGCCAAAGACAGGCAGGCTTCCCGGTGGTGCCACCGCGCCCCGGGAGCTCATTGGCTGCCCTGCCCGGGGTCACCACAGCCTGCCCTAGTGTGCAAGCTGCCACTTGTTAGCTGCGGCTGGCAGAGGCATTGTGGGTGCCTTCCATTCACCCACCTCATCCCCCTACCCTCCCTGTGCTGCTGGGCCACAAGCCAGAAGAGGTGGGACGCACGCTCTGACTGCAGCAAAAAGACTTTAACAAGTGTCCCCCACCCGCTGTCAGGTGGTAGAATGCGCCACTACTCTGTCCCAGCTCCCAAGCTCTGCCAGCTTATCACCTTGTCCCCCGCTGCTCCCAGGTCCAGAAAAGAAAACTGCTCCAGGGACAAGGAGCACACACCCGACCTGCCTGTAACCTCATCCCCGCCCCAAGTTGCCCAGACAAAGTCACCTGGTGTCTGGAGCAGGCACATAGCAGTGCCAAGAATCAGGTAAATAGACCGTTGACATGATTCAGAAGCAACCCAGAGTCCCTACCAGACATCACGCCATGTGACATGAGTAAGTCAGCCCATTTCCCAGAGCAGGAAACAGGCTTGGGGGAGGAAAGGGACACCCAGGGGCTTGAAGAAACCGTGTATGTGTCTGGGGTCCCTGTAGTAAAGTGGTCATTCTGCAAACAGTTGCTGAGCCCAAATTTGCTGCACTCAGAGAAATCAAACCCACTGGTGTCAGGTAGAGTGGGCAGAAGACCCGAGTCCAGGAGGGTGGACAGGGATGTCACACTGAGAGTAGTGGCACTTCATCTGATGGGCTTGGCCTAGGGAGCTGCTGCCCATTCGAGTAGGCATCTTTCCTGGCAGTGACAGACATCCACCTGGCTGCACCAGGAAATGTCATCCCTAGGATGCAGCATCAGGGGCCGGGGCTGGATATTTGCCATTTACTGACTGGGTGACCTTAGGTGTTGCTGAAGGAGTTCAGGAAACGCCACCCCAAAATCTGCCATTTTGGTGTGCATCATACTTCAAACCGGGGCACCTGAGCAACAACAAGTGCAGGAAGGCAGGAAGGGCTTTTCATTTTATTTATTTATTTTTTTTGAGACGGAGTTTTGCTTTTATTGCCCAGGCTGGAATGCAATGGTGTGATCTCAGCTCACTGCAACCTCTGCCTCCCAGGATCAAGTGATTCTCCTGCCTCAGCCTCCCAAGTAGCTGGGATTACAGGGATACGCCACCACGCCCAGCTAATTTATTTATTTATTTATTTTTGTATTTTTAGTAGAGATGGGGTTTCTCTATGTTGGTCAGCTGGTCTCGAACTCCTGGGCCCAGGTGATCCACCTGCCTCGGCCTCCTGAAGTGCTGGGATTACAGACGTGAGCCACCACCCCCAGCCATAGGAAGGGCTTTCTCTGAAGTTCCCTCATCTGCCTAAGTTGTCCTGAACCCTGTCTGGGGCATCTTATCTACCAGGGAAGATTAACTCATTGACAATTACCTATTATTCTTGGGGCTGCTCAGACAACTTTTATGACCTGAGAGACTTTTTATCTGCAGAACAAGACAACCTTTGCTCACCATATAGTTCCTCCCCACACCCTCCCAAACTTGTGTTGCCACTACCCACCGGAAGCTCCCAGCCCCTTTCTATAAAGGTACAAAGGTTATCCTGGACCCCAGTTCCTTTTCTGTAGCTCAAGATGTGATCCTTCTTGGAGCCTCATACTTCATGGGGTCCCATGCCTACATACATAATTAAATATTATTTTTCTCCTGTTAACCACTTTATCTGTCCATTTAATTCCTAGCACAGCCAAAGAACCTGGAATGGTGAAGGGAGTCAGTTTTTGCTCTCCTGTGTCATTTGACCGCCCTCTGCTTCAGTGTCTTCATCTGCAAAATGGGAGTGATAGAAACACCTCCCTCATAGGGTGGTTGTGAGGCGTAAACAGGTTGCCACATATAAAGCACTTAGGACAGTACCTGGTACATGGTGAGTGCCATTCGGGTGTTTCTTGTTTGTTCTTAGTCGACAAAGATTAGCTGAGTACTGATGGTGTCAAGTCCCATTCCAGGCAGTGAAAGCTCTAAGGTGACAGAGATGTGGACTGCCCTTGAGTAGAAACCCCGGGAGTGGGGCAGGTGTGAGGGCTCTATCCAGGGACTCTTGATAGAGGAACTAGCATTGGTGAAGGAGGTGGGTGCAGGCAGCACTGGGGTGGGGGTGGAACAGGTGCCCCAGTGTGAGCAGAGGCCCTGAGGCTGGAGAGTGCAGAAATGAGGGCATTCAGGAGCAATGCCCGGGCGAGGCCCCCAGTCTATACCTGTCATCATACCAGGCCCACCCAGTGGCCTTGGGCAGAGAACTTTCCCAGGAATGAATGAGAGACCCCGAGCTTCTCCGCTATTGGCTGCACCTGTCCACTCAGTAATTCACCCAGCAAGTGTTTCTGAGCCTTTCTTGGTGGCCTGACTGCCCTCAGGGAGGCTGCAACTAACTCTATAAGCTGAGAGAAGGCCATGCAGGGGAGGGGGTAACAGGGCAGACAGGACTGTCACTCCCACCCCAGACCCGTATAAGGAGATGTTTCCCCAGGACAGGGCCCGGAACTCCTGTCACTTTCACAACCACTTGGGCATGAAATAAAGGTACACGGCTCAGGCAGGACGAGGGGGCAGGAGGGCAGGTGCTCTCTAGGACTGCATGGCCAGTCTGCCCAGAGCCCAGGAATTGGGCTTTGCTTGAGGAGGAGGAGGGGAGGACCTGCCACATCTTGTCCACCTTCCCCACCCTCCTGCCGAGTTGGTCTAAACAAAGCCCCTAGGGAGGGAGGGCAGGGCTGCTCTCAGACTGGCTAGATTTTTCCTGGGGGAGGCAGCGCCTCCACTGGAGCCTGTGTTAGTCAAAGCAGGGGTCACGCCAGGGCCTGCAGGGACTCTGTCTGGCAATCCCACCACCTCGACTGGATTGTTCTTATTTGTCAGAGGGACTCAGATGAGGAGGCCTGAGAGACAGGTGCCTGGCAGCGTGGGAGCATGCAGTGGGCTCCTTCAGGTGGGGAAGGTGGGGCCAGAGGGAGGGGGGGTGCTCGGCCAGGCCCGGCCTCATTCCCTCACACCGACAGCCCAGAGCCTCCCCTGCCCAGTCAGCCCTGGTACACTCCTTCTCCTGGCCCCAGGTCACCTGCAGGGCCCTCCCAGCCTGACTCTGGCCCTTCAGGGCCTCTTACATCCTGTTCTGGAGGTATTTACATATTTATGTAGTTCTTTTTTTTTTTTTTTTTTAAGATAGAGTCTTGCTCTGTTACACAGGCTGGAGTGCAATGGTGCGATCTTGGCTCACTGTAACCTCCGCCTCCCAGGTTCAAGCGATTCTCCTTCCTCAGCCTCCCGAGTAGCTTGGACTACAGGCACTCGCCACCATGCCCGGCTAATTGTGTGTCTGTGTGTGTTTCTAGTAGAGACGGGGTTTCACTGTGTTAGCCAGGATGGTCTCTATCTCCTGACCTTGTGATTCGCACACCTCAGCCTCCCAAAGTGCTGGGACCGCGCCCGGCCTGTATTCGTGTAGTTCTTAGGTAAAGGCTTCCTCTCTGGAGAAGAGGTTCAAGGCTGCGGCCCCAGGGCCTGGGCACCACACCCTGGGGTCTCCATGGGAGGCTGAGGGAAGGAAGGGCCCGTCGGCACTGAGGCACTGTCCCCCTGCTGTGTCCCCAGCCTTGCCTACTCCTCTGCCCAGGGTCACCCTAGGGGACTTCTTTGCAGCCATAAACCAGCGCACTGGCTGGGGGATGCTTCTCCCAGATCTTAGAGGGCTCAGACCCAGGGCATCAGCCACGATGTGTGCCCAGCTGGACAGTGGGTGAAGTCCAACAGTCTCATGGGGCTGGGGTGAGCACGGGGTGGTGGCTTTTTCCTTTTCCTGCCTCCTGGGGGAAGCAGAGTCCTGATGAAAAGTCCCCATGTCTCCTCTCCTGGTGGGAGGACAAATATACCAAGGGCCAAAATGAGAATCACAGTGGTCATTTGAGGGGAGCACCGACTCCTGTCCGAAGAGGTCACCACCCCAAGGGATAGAGGAGGAGGCTCTCTTCAGCGCTCAGGCCTGTGACAGACAGCACCAGCCACTCCTGGAGTCAGACCCAGTTCTGTCCCTGGCCACCCCAGTGCTGCCCTGGCCACAAGCCCTGGGGGCACCTCTGGCAGACTCTGCCACCTGCTGGCTGCCAGCCCATGGCCTGGGTGCAGAAGGTGGCATCCTGGGCCCTAATTTTGCTTCCAGCCACATGTCAAGCCAGCTACCACCACTGCCACCACTGCGGGTGTCACACGGGCAGCAAGTGTGTCCATGGCATTCAGCCTGTGAGTGACAGGCCTTTTGAGGCCACTGCAGGTGCTCAGAGCTTCTGCTCTGTGGATGTCTTTGGTCCTCAGTCTCTCTCTGGTCCCATCTTGGCACAGAAGCAGTGAGCACAAAGCTCAGAGATTGGAGTTCCAGCTTCAGCCATGGACACGCGAGGCCAGGATGCACTTTTCATTTGTATTATTTACTTATCAACTCTTATTATAGGCTAGTGCGGTGGCTCATGCCTGTAACCCCAGCACTTTGGGAGGCTGAGGCAGGCAGATCACCTGAGGTCAGGAGTTCGAGACCAGCCTGACCAACATGGTGAAAGGTGTCTCTACTAAAAATACAGAATTAGCCGGGCATGGTGGTACATGCCTCTAGTCCCAGCTTCTTGGGAGGCTGAGGCAGAAGAATCACTTGAACCCTGGAGGCGGAGGTTGCAGTGAGCCAAGATTGTGCCATTGCACTCCAGCCTGGACGAGATAAGCAAAACTCCGTCTCAAAAAAGCAAAAAAAAAAAAAATCTTATAATTATCATCATCATCCCACAGACCTGACTGGTTCAGTCACTAAGAATGTTAGCCTGTCAGCTACTACTAAGTTTATAGGTGTCAGCGCTGCTAGCCCGACCCAGATCAACTTTGTACAAATGCCCCATGGAGGTCGGGGGGGCTGGGATCCCTCATGGGGGCTGGGGTCCCTGCCAGACCCAGCCTTGCCCCAGGATCCCACGCCCAGGCCTCTGCTTTCAGGACTCTGGGCCCAACATCCGCCCACTCCCTGCCAGCCCAGAGTTCACGCTGTGGGGTGGGATTGGAGCCTGGAGGATCGAGTTTCATGCCCTACAGCTGCCCATATTATTAGCTCTGGAGCGGGGCAGCCCGGGCTGTAACACAATTCAAGGAACTGTTGACTTGGCTGAGTTTCCAGCCCAGCAGCTGGGAGGGACGCAGGCAGTGGGGAGCAGGGGCCTCTGACTCCTCCCAACCCCAAGTGCCTGTTTTGAGAGCTAGAGAAGACTGCAAGACGACTGAGTCCCTCCACATGCCGCTGATGTCAGTGTGGGCACTAGGGACTCTCGAGGCCCTTGGGCAACCCCAGCCAGCTGCCCAGCTGCTGGCCTCCTCCCATACCTGTTTGTGCAATCCGGGCCGCCTCCTCCTCCCACTGCCCCTGGACAGAAGGTGATGGGAAATGGGTGACCCTACTCCTCAGCCAGGAAAAGGACACCCCAGACCCCCAGCAGGAGAAGGAAATTTCCCCTCCTCTCCACCTCCCTCGTCAACTCCTGCCTCCTCTTTCTGTGGCTGGTGTCTGCCGGTGCCAGCACACCCCAGAGTAAGCCAGGGAAAACCTGGGCCTGGGCTAGGGCCCCAGACTATGGCTCCGGGAAAGGACTCAGGCTCCTGGCCGGGTGCACCCACAATGGGGATCAAGGCCAGTCTCCTAAGACCCCTGAGCCCCTTCCTTGTCTGCTAGTGGGAGTCACACTGTCCCGCAGGCTCTTGGGGACTAAGAGAAGTATGTTGATGTCCTTCACATGCCTGGAAGTGCCCACAGAGTTAGCCGTTGCATAGAAGGTTTTGTCCCTGTCCCTTCCCTGAGAAGGGACAACAGACCTGTGGCTCCAGTGCACTCTGCATGGCAGACCTCCCTGTCAGCAGAAACCAGCGATGAAGAATTGGAAGATTTCAGCACCTAATGGACTGTACCAGAACATGCTGGGCCTGGGGTCTAATTACCGGGCTGCCTGGAGAAGGCAAGGACAACATGCTTGTCCTGAGGGCATAAATCACAGCGTTAGAGTGGCAGGCTTCGAAGACAACTTCTCAGACTGTGTCCGAAGAGCCCTGGGCCCCCAGGGGCGTGGGTGAGGGAGGGGGGCGCCCGGGGCTCCAGCCACCCGTCTCAGTTACCTGCTGTTGTCTGGTCTCTTTAGTGCAGGTGGAATTGTGACTGAAGAAGGGGTTCCACGGCTAAAGTAAATATTTAAAAACCAGACACCTAATCTAACTCCACGATGTTACCATTGAGGAAATCAAGGCCCAGGAAAGAGAAGTAACTTGTCAAGGTTGCCCAGTGGTGTCGGAGCTGCTGCCTGGGACACAGACCGGCCCCACCCCAACCCCGGGCTATGGAAAAAGAGCCAACACCAGGCAATGAGGACAAAGGTGGGCCAGGGGTGGGGTCTGGGCCTCAGCCATAGCGCCCCTGACCTAACCCCAGAGGGCAGGCCTCAGGGCCAGGAGCCGGGTTGTCCCTGAAGGCAGCCCCAGACGCTGATCTAGGAGGACTGCAGAGTTCTCTGTCCACTTCTCTGAGCAGCCAAGAGCTCTGCAGATTGTCACCCTGGTAAGGCCTCACCAAGAAACCAACAAGCCCTGCCAGCCTGCCAGTTAGCCATCCGGCAGCCTGCCAGAGCCATCCGCCACATTCTCCAATTCCTCCTTGCAAGAACCCGACAGTTCACAGACCTGGGGCCAAGCTTCCCTGAGGCATAGCCTGAGCGCCCATCATTATTTCTTCTTGTTCCTGGGTGCCTCTCTGGCCCCTGCCCTAGGTGGGTAGCTGCCTTCCTCCCCCAGCCCCAGCCCCTGCTAGCCTGTCCACCCAGCCCCTATCCTCCCTGGTGGAGGTGGTTCACGGGTCTTCCAGCCAGCCTCGGGCTCTTGGTTCTCACACAGCCTAGTACTGAGTACCAGCTCGGCTGGCGAGACCCCCGCCCAGGTGGCGCTGAAGGCAATGAGAGGCAGGCACCCAGACAGAACAGCAAAGTGGGTCTATCCAGGGGGCCAGCAGCCTTCCGAACTGAGAGCCTCAGGGGCTGCCAGCATTCCAGGCTGAAGGCCAGGAGCAGAGTCTGATCCATGTAGTTATCTCTCTGCACAGGTGATGATTATTAACAAACAGGTGTTCTGTATTTTCTCATAACTCAAAAATATTCCAAGTAGGCAGCTGTTTCCCACTTCGCACTGACTACAGACAAACTAAAAGGTGTTCTCCACGAGGGAGCCCTGGGGGCAGGGGCAGATAGCTCAGAGAATGGTTTTGACTGGTGTACGATATTTACATTGTTTTACCACTTAGGTGGTTTTCCACTTGGGGAGAGGGCCAACTAGGTTTTCCTTGCCATTGTTCTTCCTAGCAAACAATATATTCTATCATACACTCAGCATTCATCAATATTCATAAACTCGATATTTCTCAACAGCCTAACTCAGTCTCTCCCCAGTCAAGGCAGACAGGGTGATGCCTGACCTCAGACAGCAAGCCAGGCAGGGGCTGGGGCCTGCGGCCCTGACTAGGCGAGACTCCGTCAGGAAACCACAACCAGCTCCCCACACCTGTGCTCTGGCTAGGATACACCTTGTGACGCAGCACCAGGGTGGTCAGCCATCCTGACTTGCCCAGGACTCTCCTGGTGAGCACTGAAAGTCCCCAGAAACCCCTCAGATCTGGACATACTGGGACAGCTGGGCACTCCACAGGGACACACCATCCCTGCCGCCACTGAACTGGGCCTTTTTTCTTTCCATAACTCTAACTGTTCTCTCACTAAGCTAATGAGTGGGACCACCAGCAGTCCCCTCCGCCTGTCTGGCCCCCTCAGACTGGGCTGAGGCTGGCCACAGCCCCACAGTACGGTCTGAGGCCTGCTGAGGTCTGCTGAGGAGGTGAGCAGAGGCTCCATAGCCCCTCAGAGGCCCAGGCCTGCCTAGGCCCTGTGAGGTGGAGAATGGAGGAATCCAGAAAGGCCCCAGGATCCATCCCACCCCTGTGTGGTTCCCAGGATGGGGCAGGCCATTCTGAGGTGGTCCTGGGAAGGCAACCCCAGCACGGGAACCAGGCCTGCCCGGGGCCCACCGAGGCTGCCTCTACCTGTCTGGGCTTGAGGTGAGTCACTTCCTCCCTCAGCTGGTATGTGGCGGGGAGGGGAGGGTTGGGGAGGGGACAGCATCTAAAAATAGCAGGGCCTAGACTGGTGGAAGATGCCCAAAGAGCTGCTTCTTGGGCCAGGGAGGAGCCAGCTTCCCATGAAACTGACATCAGCCACTGCCCCCACCAGGCCTTGGATTAGGCCAGGGAGGGAGATGGCCAAGACCTCCCTTACCCCCACTTCCCAGGCTCAGAGGCCCCTTGAAGGCTGAGACTCAAGAGCAGCGCCAGGCGGGGTAGGAGCTTGGAGAGAGGAAGCCTCCAGCAGATGGTACATGTTCATTTCCCTGTGCACACACAGAGATGCATGCAGAGACACACAGAGACATGTAGAGAGACACACAGAGAGAGACATACAGAGACACGCACACAGACACATGCAGAGAGACACGCACACAGGACACAGGCACACGCCCTTGCCCAGCCTGGCTTCATGAGTCATCTCCCTCATACCAGGACTCATCTCCCTGGTCAGCAGGGTAGATTGAAGACCCACTGTGTGCTTGAGCCACACCCTGGAAGACAAGGAAACCATGCTCATGATCATCCCTGGTCTGGGGTACTCAACATGGTAAGAGGCCACTCAGGTAAGAGCAGAGCACCCAGGGCAAAAGCAAGATGCAGGCAGGGGGTGTGCAGCGGATGAGTGGGAGTCCCAAAGATCTGGTTTCAAATCCTGGAACTCCCCCTTTCTGGCCATGTGACCAGAGACAAGCTATTTGACCTCTCCTGCCTCTGCTTCTGTCTATATAATGGATGCCATGTGAGGCCCTTATCATATGTCAAATACAATAATGCATATAAAGTCCCCAGGCAGGCCAGGCGCGGTGGCTCATGCCTGTAATCCCAGAACTTTGGGAGGCCGAGGTGGACAGATCGCCTTAGGTAGGGAGTTTAAGACCAGCCTGGCCAACATGGAGAAACCCTGTCTCCACTGAAAATACAAAAATTTCCCAGGCATGGTGACACATGCCTGTAATCTCAGCTACTTGGGAGGCTGAGGCAGGAGAATGGCTGAAACCTGGGAGGCAGAGGTTGCGGTGAGCTGAGATCATGTCATTGCACCCCAGCCTGGGCAAGAAGAGCAAAACTTCATCTCAAAAATAAATAAATAAATAAATAAAGTTCCCAAGCAAGCCGAGCTCTTACCATCAAAGCTTATGATATCAGGCTAGAAACCTTGGGGGTGGGGGTACTGTGAAGATGTTGGTAGACCTTTCTATCCCAAGGACTTACTGTGACATTCTACCTGATAGGGAAAGGGGGAGGGGTGGCGGGGGAGGGCTGCTGCCACTTCCCACAGCACCCGCCACTACTGTGAACACTTGATATCATTCTCATTTTCCCTCAGCCTTACAACAGCTTTACAAAGTAGGCATCAGGATCCCCATTTCACATGTGGAAAAATGGAGGCCCAGTGACTTCAATCACCGGCCCAAGGTCATGACCCTGGCCAGGGACAGAAGCCAGATTGGGGCCCAGACCTAAGTGTGAATGTCCTGTACACTGTGGGATGAGGCGGAGTCTGTCATGCCCGGTTGGCTGAGGGTGCAGGGGTCTCTAACTCTTTCAGGAAGAGCCCCTGGGACCCCCTGCCTGGGGTGACTGTGGAATATGCTGAGCCTCTTTGGCCGGTGCTCTGGTGCTCCCCCACTCTGGTCCTTTCAACTGTCTGGTCCCACCTCTCCCACCCTGAGCCCCTATCAGCCCTCAGACCACTCCCAGAAACAGACCAGCTCCACTCCCTCTGGGAGTTACCCCCTTCACTTCCAACATCAGCTCCGTGAGGGAGGTACCTGGACCCCCGAGTGACAGAAAAGACAGCTGGATCAGAGGGGTTAGGAACCTGCTCTCAGAGCTGGGGAAGCAGAGACCAGACAGAGCCCCGGCTGCCCTAACTCCCTAGCTGCCAGTCTGGATCCCACACCCTGGCTGTCGGGTGGAGGTGGGGACTTCTCTGCTCCCCCTGCTCCTCAGGCTTCCCAGAGCCATCGCTGTTTGTACGGGTAGGGTTGCACGCAAAGTGCAAGCCTTGCATCAGCCAGACAGGCCCTACTCTAGTAAGAGCTGCTTTCTGCCTCTCTGGGCCTTCCCCACCATTATCTGACTCATCCCCTGTCAGTCCCAGGAGACTGGAGAAAGACCAGGACTCTTATCCCTATTGCACAGATGGAGGGACCGAGAGAGGAAGTGACTTACTCCAGTGACTCAGGGCCAGACCTGGCAGCAACCCAGGCTGAGTAGGCCACAGGTGTAGCCGGCATGGCCTGGGGAACGTTCCTGGGTGCCACGCTGCCAGACAAGCAGTTTTTAATGCCTCACAGTAGGCACAAATATCAACCGATGTGTGTCAAATGAATGAAAGAATGCTTCAGGGCCTGGGTGAAAGATGAGGGGTGATATTGAGGAAAAAAATGAATACGATACAGGGAAGGAAAAAACCCTGGAAACCCAGACATGCTCCAGTTGCAGCCTCTGAGCCCAGCTTGCTTTGTAGCTCCCAGTTCCCTCCTCTGTAAGAATCCACATGGCTGTCACTTACTGGGTGAGTGCTAGTGACTGGGACTTAACACTTGCAGCCTTTTTTGTTTTTCTTTCTTTCTTTCTTTCTTTTTTTTTGAAACAGGGTCTTGCTCTGTTGATCAGGCTGGAGTGGAGTGGTGTGATCTTGGCTCACTGCAGTCTTGACCTCCTGGGCTCAAGAGATCCTCCCACCTCGGCCTCCCAAAGTGCTGGTATTACAGGAGTGAGCCACCACACCCACCCCTATAGCCTCTATCTTATTTCACCCTGACAACAACCCAGTGATGCTATCATCTTCCCCATTTAACAGATGAGTTATCTGAAGCTCAGAGACGTTACTCAGTTCTTGTTCCAACCCGCACGGGACCACACTCCAGGGGCTGACTTGCAGCTGCTCTCCAAACCCAGCAGGGCAGATGTGCCCCTGCGCGTGCGATGCCCACGTGGGGAAGCCCAGGTGTGTCTGCGGGTTGGTACCAGCTCCTCGTGTCTGTCAGAGCAGTGCGGGGGTGGTGCAACAGGAGCGGAACCCAACGCCCGTGGCCGGCGGAGATAATGAGCCAGGGCGCCTGGGCCGCAGGGGGCTTGGGCACGCGGGCCCACCCGTGTGGTCAGGCCCTGCGTGCCCTCCTCAAACCCAACCACAACTGGGGAAGCTGGGGGCGGGGCTAATGCTGGAGGCCGGGCCCACCGGCCCGGGGCGCATTGCCAGAGATTGCCCCATCCGGCTGCATCCGCTTTCGCAGCCCTGCACGTTGCGCGCACAGCGTGCCGGCCTGAGCTGGGTCGCTTGTCCCCCGTCCCCCGGTCCCCCGCCCGCGGCCCCGGCCCGGCTGCCTTCCCGCCCTCTCCCCTGGCTGAGACCCGGGCCAGACGGAATCCCCAGCGGCCCATTACCCCGCCGGGCTCGTCCCAGACACCTTTGATGGCTGCCCTTTGCCCCGTCTGGTCTGAGCGGACAAACGAGGGAAATTGAGTAAGCCAGCTCTGCAAGACAGGAAACTCCTGGCCGCTTTGTTACTCATGATTTTCAGCAACTTGAGGAGTTGGGGGCAGGGGAGGGGAGTCCTAGGGGAATTTCTGGAGTTCAAGGAGATTGGGCGCGCCCTTGGGGCAGGCCTACCTCCCAGGACAGGTACGGTAATTGGCACTAGTAATAATAGCTCCACAAATTCGTGTTAACATGCATTTTCAAGAATGCAATTTATTTAATTTTCAAGCCTTCAGTCCCAGCTACTTGGGAGGCTGAGGTGGGAGGACCCCTTGAGCCCAGGAGGTCAAGGCTGCAGTGAGCTAAGATCTCGCCACTGCACTCCCGCCTGGGTGACATAGCGAGACTGGTCTCAAAAAAAAAAAAAAAAAAAAGCATTTTCTCACTCATCTGCTTTGAGTGACTGCCAGAAAGAATTCCCAAGTGAAAGGGGGCAGGTTTAGGGCTGGAGCTCAAGGCTGGCATTTGGAGCTTGAGGTTCTGCATTTGGCCTTGGTTTGCCGTTTCACTTGGGCAAATCTCTTGGGCTGCATTTCTGTGGGGAATCAGTAATAAGGCAACCGGTCTGGCTCTAAGGCTCAGAGGCATGGGGCAGGCTTTGAATTCTCAGCAAGCAGGAGAAAGAGCCTTTCATTTGAAGCAGACATTTCCTCTTGAACATTAATATTCTGGGCTTTTCCAGGCTGGAGCCTCAGAACTGCTGTTTCAAAACTAAGTGACATGAGTAGCCCCCTGTTGCTTACAGAATCAAGTCCAAATTTCTTGGCTTGACATTTGGGGTTTTCTCACATTAATTCTGCCCTGCCAGTATGGCTTCCCCCAACTACACCCCTACACTGTAATTAGGAAGAGCATCAGACTTCCCCACACAATGTTCAGACTTCTATGCCCTCGCTTATGCTGTTCCCTCTGCCCAGAAGGCTTTTCCCTACACTCTTCAAATGATTGGCTCCTTCTCATATTGATCCCCACGTAAATGTCACTTGAGTAGAGGTCCTGTAGAGGTCCCCTCTCAGAGCTCCCTGTTTTTTCTCTTTGGCTCTTACTGCAGTTCAGAATTTGAAGTTTCTTTCTCAACGGGGCTGAAAGGTCAGTGACGGAGAGATCAGGTCTGTTTTCCTCATCTCCGCATACCCAGGACTTACCAAGGTTCCTGGCACATACTAAGGGATCAATACATATATATGAAAAGGGGCTGGGCACGGTGGCTCATGCCTGTTAATTCCAGTACTTCGGGAGGCCAAAGTGGGCAGATCATGGGGTCAGGAGATCAAGACCATCCTGGCCAACATGGTGAAACCGTGTCTCTACTAAAATACAAAAAATTAGCCAGGCGTAGTGGTGCATTCTTGTAGTCCCAGCTACTCAGGAGGCTGAGGCAGGAGACTTGCTTGAACCTGGGTGGCGGAGGTTGCAGTGAGCTGAGATCATGCCACTGCACTCCAGCTTGGCAACAGAGCAAGAGTCTGTCTCAAAAATAAATAAATAAATAAAATAATAATGATATTAACAATAAAATAAATAAATAAATAATCCGGGTGCAGTGGCTCATGCCTATAATCCCAGAACTTTGGGAGGCCAAGGCAGATGGAGCACTTGAGTTCACTGGCCAACATGGCAAAAACCCACCTCTACTGAAAATATAAAAATTAGCCAAGTGGTGGCACATGCCTGTAATCTCAGCTACTCAGGAGGCTGAGACAGAATTGCTTAAACCTGGGAGGCAGAGGTCGCAGTCAGCAAAGATCACACCATTGCACTCCAGCCTGGGCAACAAGAGCGAGACTGTGACTCAAAAATAAATTAATAAATAAAAATAAATAAATATGGAAAGGAAGAAAGAAGGAATGATTAGCAAAAGCATGGGAACATTTTCTAAAAAATGGGGGGGTGTGCATATATATAAATACATAGATATGTCTGCAAACTTAAGAAAAAACCAGCCTAATTCCTCCCACCCCCGAAAAGGAAGATGCAGATTTCTGCATGGTTTATTGTATATGCAAGCCCTGCTTAAAGATTATCTCCTCTGTCGGTCTCTGGTCCTGCTCATCTGAGCATGCCGAGAGGCACCCTGAAGCCAGGCCTGATGTTCCTTTCTGAGTCTGTCCCTGATGCTCCTGCCTGAGGCCAGGGAGAGGGACAGACGGCAGCAGCCCCTCTGGTACCTGGGTTTGTCCACTGGTGCAGGTGAAAGCAGAGCTGGTAAGGACAATGACAGTGCCGGACGGACACCAGGCCACCATCTCCACCCACCACGTGCCGTCGCCGCAGGTGGCCTTGGGCTATCAGCAGAGCTTCAACGTGACAGGAAGCCTCGCCTCCTGCAAGGCTGGGTCCAGCTGGCTCACTTCCGGGTTCAGGACAGAGCCTTGGCTGTGGGAGGTACACCAGGCAGCTTTTCACTGCCCTCGGGGTGCCTAGGAGTCAAGAAGGGTCAGAGGCAATCTTTTTTTGGTTTTTGTTTTTTGATATAAAGTCTTGCTCTGTCACCCAGGCTGGAATCCAATGCCTTCATCTGTGCTCACTGCAGCCTCCACCTTCTAGGCTTAAGCAATTCTCCCACCTCAGCCTCCCAAGTAGCTGGGATTACAGGCATGCACCACCACACCTAGCTAACTTTTGTATTTTTAGTGGAGACAGGATTTCTGGCCAACCAGGTGGTCCAGGTTGGTCTCCAACTCCTGACCTCAGATGATCTACCCGCCTTGGCCTCCCAAAGTGCTGGGATTACAGTGGTGAGCCACTGCTCCTAGGCCCATCAGGGACAACCTTGTGTGAACAAAAGGCCTCTTGCCCAGTCTGTGTCCCACAGCAGCTCCCATGAGGCCTGGAACAACACAGTTCAGACCAACTGGGCCAGAGGAGAGGAAGGAAGAGTGGCAGAGGGCTCAGGGTCGGATGTCTGAGTTCTGTTCCCATGGGCGCCTCTCATGATGCTGGTTAGGAAGCAGAAGAGACTGCAAACTTTGCCCTCATCTGAACTAACCCATCTCACTCTGGTTTCTCTTCCTCTGTCTTCGAACCTGTTTCCCCACTTGGAAAATCAGGGGGTGGTGCAGGGGTGGGCCCCCCATTCTGGAATCACCCAGTTTCCAGTGGTTTCAGGTCCACACCCACCAGCTGTGTGACACTGGACAACTGGCGTTGCTCCTGCTCTGCCTCAGTTTCTCCAGAAAATTAGTTAATGGGTGGAAAGCGTTTAGAAGAGATCCTCATATACACTGTGTCTGTTTCATGTAACGTCATCTACTATCTGTATGGCTAGGAAAATAGTAACTCCCTCATCCGCTGTGCTGAGGATCCCGTTAGATCATGCACGTAAAATGCTTGGTGTAAGCACACTCAGTGTTCAGTGTTTACTTGTCTTACTAAAGATAACAAAGTGGGGCTACAGATCTTGGTCCCTGAGATGCTGAGGGATTAGCACAGTGGCTGCTGGGGGCTTCCTGGGAATGGAGCGCAGGCTTTCTGTGTCCCCATTGGTCCAATGATGTGACCGAGTGTTGTGTTGCTGAACTATCTGGTTAGTCAACTACCTGCTCCCTCAAACACATTTAAACCAGCTCCTTCTGGACTGGCTTCCCCAACATACTATCCTGGCACTGTCACAGGCCTAGAGCACTGGGCCAAGTGTCAGGCCTGCTGCAAAATACAGTTGGAACTTTATCTGACCCTTGGCTCCTGTCCCAAGCAGAAATACATTGGCAGGAACTTGCAGCCCAGCTGAAGCAAGCCTGAGAGGTGGAGGAGGAAGGCGGCCTGGGATGGCCAACCACAGGCTCCCCCAATGCCCTCCATCCTTGTTGGCCGCCCTTTTTATTTGTACAGTGTTACTAATTAATGCCATTCCTAGTTATGATGCGGTTTTACAAACCTAGGGCTTAATCCGCAACCCTGGATTTGTAGAGAAGGGAGGGAAAGACGGGAAAGAGGACCATTCCCCAAAAACGCAGGGAAATACACTGCAGAGATTTCCTCTTTCTTCCCTCAGTGTCATTTGGAGCCGACTTTCTGGAGACCAGGACAATCTTTTGCACAGTGGTGCTGTCCGGAACTCCCCCAAAAGAGCCCATGACAATGGCAGCAGGGACAGCCATGCCAGATTGGAACTTGGCCAACTATGGAGGGGGGAAATTCTCAGCCTGGGTGTCTCCACCCCAAACCAAGGCCAAGGGCAAGGGCAAAGGCAAACCTCCTTTCTTTCCCTGCTCCCTTTGGCAACTCCTGCAGGGAGGTCCCGGGCAAGTCTAGGAGGTCTCAGGCCAGTTTTAACAGGTCTTCCTGCAGGTACTCCTGGAAGGCCATTGTCTTAGATTAAAAGGAATTCCAGAGACACCCCACCCCAAGCACACATTTGAGCATACAAAAGAGCTTGTGAGTGAAAGGAAATGAAGGAAAAGAAACACTGTGGCATGGCCAGAAAGAGTTTTACGTGATGCGTTGCATTTTTTTTTAAGACAGAGTCTTGTTCTGTCTCCCAGGCTAGAGTACAGCGGCATGATCTCAGCTTACTGCAACCTCCGCCTCCTAGGTTCAAGAGATTCTCTTTCCTCAGCCTCCTGAGTAGCTGGAATTGCAAGCATGCACCACCATGACTGGCTAAGTTTTGCATTTTTAGTAGAGACGGGGTTTCATCATGTTGGCCAGGCTGGTCTCGAACTCCTGACCTCAGGCAATCCACCAGCCTTGGCCTTCTAAAGTGCATGAGCCGCTGTACCTGGCCACATTGCATTTTCTTTTTTTTTTCCCCTCTTTGCTTCTAGGCCTATAACTAGAACGTTTTCGTTTTTCTTTTTCTTTTAAAGACAGGGTCTCACTGTGTTACCAGGCTGGAGTACTGTGGTGTGATCAGAGCTCACTGCAGGCTTAAGCAATACTCCTGCCTCAGCCCCCCTAGTAGCGGAGACTACAGGCATGTGCCACCACGCCCAGCTTATTTATTTACTGAGACGGGGTCTTGGTCTGTCACCCAGGCTGGAGTGCAGTGGCACAGTCTTGGCTCACGGCAACCTCACTTCCCGGGCTCAAGTGATCTTCCCACTTCAGCTTCCCAAACAGATGGGATTACAGGCCCTTACCACTAAGCTCAGTTAATTTTTAAATCTTTTGTAGAGATGGGATCTCCCTATATTGCCCAAGCTGGTCACAAACTCCTGAGCTCAAGCGATCCTCCTGCCTTGGCCTTCCAAAGTGCTGGGATTACAGATGTGAGCCACCACACCTGGCCCTAAATTGCATTTTTTGAAGTTTCAAAATTCCCATAGCACAGGTAATATTGTCAAGACTTTACGCTTGGCTGGGCATGGTGGCTCACGGCTGTAATCCCAGCAATTTGGGAACCTAGGACACATGGGTCACAAAGTCAGGAGATTGAGACCATCCTGGCCAACATGGTGAAACCCGATCTCTACTAAAAATCCATAAAAAATTAGCTGGGTGTGGTGGTGCACGCCTGTAGTCCCCGCTACTCCTGAGGCTGAGGCAGGAGAATCTCTTGAATCCGGTAGGCAGAGCTTGCAGTGAGCCAAGATCACAGCACTGCACTCTAGCCTGGGTGACAGAGCAAGACTCTGTCTCAAAAAAAAAAAAAACAAAAAACCCACCTTAAGTTTTACAGATTTGGAATTCATTAGGTTCAAAATGTTTAAAAAACCAGCCTGGTCAAATTTGAGTATAAACTGGATATGAGATGATGTTATGGAACCATTGTTAGTTTTCTCACATGTGAGAATGGCAATGTGATTAAGGAGAGCAGCCTATTCCCAGGACATTCATGCTCAAGTATGTGACTTCTCAAATGGCTCACCAGGAAAACTTTATACAGATCTAGGAAATGTAGCAAAAAATTAACCAGGTCAGGGCACAGTGGCTTACACCTGTAATTCCAGCACTTTGGGAGGCCAAGGAGGGTGGATCACCTGAGGTCGGGAGTTTGAGACCAGCCTGACCAACATGGAGACACTCTGTATTTAATAAAAATACAAAATTACCAGGCCGGGCACGGTGGCTCAAACCTGTAATCCCAGCACTTTGGGAGGCTGAGGCGGGTGGATCACGAGGTCAAGAGATCAAGACCATCCTGGTCAACATGGTGAAACCCCGTCTCTACTAAAAATACAAAAAACATTAGCCGGATGTGGTGGTGCATGCCTGTAATCTCGGCTACTTGGGAGGCTGAGGCAGGAGAATCGTTTGAACCTGGGAGGTAGAGGTTATGGTGAGCCGAGATCATGCCATTGCACTTCAGCCTAGGTAACAAGAGCGAAACTCTGTAAAAAAACAAAACAAAACAAAAAAAAACCCTTAAGCATCATTAAATCTACATGGAGGAGGCCGGGCACGGTGGCTCTGCCTGTAATCCCAGCACTTTGGGAGGCTGAGGCAGGCAGACCACTTGAGGTCAGGAGTTTGAGAGTAGCCTGGCCAACCTGGTGAAACCCCATCTCTACTAAAAATACAAAAAAAATTAGTTGGGTGTGCTGGCGCTCGCCTGTAATCCCAACTACTCAGGAGGCTGAGGCAGGAGAATCATTTGAATCTGAGAGGTGGAGGTTGCAGTGAGCTGAGATTGAGCCACTGCAGTCTAGCCTGGGCGACAGGGCCAAACTCCGTCTCAAAAAAAAAAAAAAAAAAAAAAAAAAAAAGATGTACAAGGCAGGTAGCTATTTTTACAAAGTTTATTAAGTACTTGTCTGGAAATAATGCTGATCATTGAAAAATCCTTTAGTTCATGGCCGGGAGAGGACTCATCTTGGAGACTGGGAGATTTCTACCCTTCAACTGCTTGGTATCAGATTTAAACACAAATTAAGAAGCACATTTTGAAGCTCGACTATGAGCAAAGCCCTGAAACTTCACAAAATATGTTTTCCCCTGTCTATAATCTGATAGCGAGTACGAGGTCGACACTTTTTTTTTCATTGTGGTTGCTACAAGTTGAATAGTGTTCCCTCAAAACTCATGTTGAAGTCCTAATCTCCAGTACCTCAGAATATGACCTGATTTGGAAATATTTAGACAGGGTCATTACAGATGTCATTACATTAAAATGAAGTCAGTAGGGTAGACCTTAACCCAGTGTAACCAGTGTCCTTATAAAAGGGGGAACTTCGGACACACACACACACACACACACACACACGGAGAGGGCCATGTGAAAATACAGGCAGAGGCTGGAGGGGTGATGCTTCCACCAGCCAAGTCATGCCAATGATGGCCCGGAAGCCTCCAGAGCCAGACCAAAGACAGCTCCCTCCCAGCCCTGGGAGGGAACCGATCCTGCTAACACCTTGACCTTGGACCTCTAGCCTCCAGAGCTGCAAGACGACACATTTCTGCTGGTTAAGCCTCCCAGCTTGCAGTAATTTGTTACATCAGCCCTAGCAAATCAATACAACGGTATAATAACATATACATAAAATATACATTTTAATCATTTCTTTTTTGAAGATGGAGTTTTGCTCTGTCACCAGGCTGGAGTGCAGTGGCATGATCTCAGCTCGCCGCAACCTCTGCCTCCCGGGTTCAAGTGACTCTCCTGCCTCAGCCTCTGCAGTAGGCACGTGCCACCACATCCAGCTAATTTTTCTTTTTCTTTTTCTTTTTTTTTGAGACAGTCTTACTCTGTCACCCAGGCTGGAGTTCACTGGCACGATCTTGGCTCATGGCAGCCTCCGCCTCCTGGGTTCAAGCAATTCTCCTGCCTCAGCCTCCTGAGTAGCTGGGATTACAGGCAACTCACCACCACACCTGGCTAATTTTTATATTTTTTTGGTAGAGATGGGGTTTCACCATATTGGTCAGGCTGGTCTCAAACTCCTGACTTTGTGATCCGCCTTGGCCTCCCAAAGTGCTGGGATTACAGGCGTGAGCCACCGCTCCCAGCCTAATTTTTTGTATTTTTAGTAGAGACAGGGTTTCACCATGTTAGCCAGGATGGTCTCGATCTCCTGACCTCGTGATCTGCCCATCTGGGCCTTCCAAAGTGCTGGGATTACAGGCGTGAGCCACCGTGCCTGGCATTTTAACCATTCTTAAAGTGTGTAGTTTCCTGACAGGCATTCACATTGTTGTGACATCGTTTTTTTTTTTTCTTTTTCACTGGAGCAAAATCCAGGACTGTGGGAAGCTTAGAAGCCCTAGTTCCAGCTCTGCTTCTGCTGAGCCCAGTAACCTGTTTCATGTGTGCAAGGAGGAGACAGGACGACGACTTCCTGCGCCAAGGCAGTCACTGCCCATGTGCAGAGAACCTGTCATAGCCATCATAACTCGCAACTTACCGAGTGACTACTGTATTCCAGGACCACACTAAGGGCTTTACCTGGCTTATCTCTTTGAATAACCACAGTAACTTTATTAGGGAGGTATTATTAGTCCCATTTTACAGATGGGGAAATTGAGTCTCAAAGAGGTTAATTGATATGCTCACTTTTGGCAGGGATTTGAATGCCTAATTAAGGATCTTAATTAAACTGCTAAACTGCCTTCTAGATCTTTTGGCATACGGGCCAGGAGAAAATAAAAAGCATAAAGTATTGATCAGATTCAAACAGTTTGTGTTTGCACCCAATAAACCAACTACCCTAAAGCCCAACTTCTCATGTTGCCTGGCTGGCCCCTCTGTCCCTTGCCCCAGAGTTCCAGAGAGGGACTCTGAAGAGTCCAAGCATTCCAGATTCAAACCTGGCTTTCCAGATTTTTCTGAAGCTATATTCAGGAAGCTGGAAGATAAAACTTATTTTATATGACAGATGACTTTTTTCTTTCTTTCTTTCTTTTTTTTTTTGAGACAGAGTTTCGCTCTTGTTGCCCAGGCTGGAGTGCAATGGTATGATCTCACTGCAACCTCCACCTCCCAGGTTCAAATGATTCTCCTGCCTCAGCCTCCCAAGTAGCTGGGATTACATGCATGTGCCACCACACCTGGCTAATTTTGTATTTTTAGTAGAGATGGGGTTTCTCCATGTTGGTCAGGCTGTTCTCAAACTCCCAACCGCAGGTGATCCTCCTGCCTCGGCCTTCCAAAGTGCAGGGATTGCCGGGCGCGGTGGCTCAAGCCTGTAATCCCAGCACTTTGGGAGGCCGAGGCGGGTGGATCACAAGGTCAAGAGATCGAGACCATCCTGGTCAACACGGTGAAACCCCGTCTCTACTAAAACTACAAAAAATTAGCTGGGCATGGTGGCGCGTGTCTGTAGTCCCAGCTACTCAGGAGGCTGAGGCAGGAGAATTGCCTGAACCCAGGTGGCGGAGGTTGCGGTGAGCCGAGATCGCGCCATTGCACTCCAGCCTGGGTAACAAGAGCGAAACTCCGTCTCAAAAAAAAAAAAAAAAACAAAAAACAAAAAAAAAAAAACAAAGTGCAGGGATTACAGGCGTGAGACACTGCGCCCAGCCATGACAGCTGATTAAGCTTGCTGTACACATTTTGAATATGTAGACACCTGGCGTGTGGTTCTCCATTTGTATTCTCACATGGGATCCCAATGATTAGGGGCAACCCATTTACCATGGTGCTCTGGAGCCAACAGCTCTCCAGTGGCTGCCAGTGGTGGCTGGAACTTGAAAGTCTCTGCATGCAGGAAAAGGGGAAAGCCACAGCTGCTCAGACCAGGACAGGATCTGCCTACAGATTTCCACCAACAGCAGGAAGTAAGGTGGTGCTGATTAGGGCGAAGTTCCCCCTGGCACTGGCTCTCCAGCGTGGCCTGACTTGGTGCTCCACCCACACCAGCACCTGCTCCTTGGGGACAGCTCTCCTGCTCAGCCCAGACTTTTCTCAATCCTCAAACCACATTTGTGTTCTTTCCTTTCTGCATTCATCTCTTTGTTTCCCAGAATAGAAAAGACTGGAGCCAGGCGCAGTGGCTCACGCCCGTAATCCCAGCACTTTGGGAGGCTGAGGTGGGTGGATCTCCTGAGGTCAGGAGCTCAAGACCAGCCTGGCCAACATGGTGAAACCCTGTCTCTACTAAAAATACAAAAATTAGCAAGGTGTGGTGGCATGTGCCTATAAGCCCACCTACTCGGGAGGCTGATGCAAGGGAATTGCTTGAACTCAGGAGGCAGAGGTTGCAGTAAGCTGAGATTAAGCCACTACATTCCAGGCTGGGCAACAAGAGCAAGACTCCAACTCAAAAAAAAAAAAAAAAGAAAAGAAAAGAAAAGACAGGAGCAGGTTTGCTGGAGCAGGTTTGCTGGCCCAGAAGGAGAGAGCAGGTTGAAGAGACAAGACACAGAAGGGCTGCTGTCAGGGGGAGGGCGGAGGAGGGTGAGCAAAAGGCAGAGCAGAGGGGACCCTTCCTCTGAGGCGGTTGTTATGCCCATTTTGCTGGTGAGAACTGGGTAGCAGACAAGTACATCCCAGGATCAGGATCAGGCAGCCAGGACGCTGTGAACATGAGATGAGGCTGACAGCCGGCCTGGGAGAGGAAAACCACCAGCCAGATTCCAGAGAGGCTCCAACAATACTCACCCCACCCACAAGGCTCCTGCTGATTCAGCACTTCCTGGGTGCCTGTTCTCTGTCCAAACCACAGACCGTACGGAAAAGCCCATATAGAAAGCCCTTAGAGAGGCTATGGATAATTATCTTCTATAGGTCATCATTATCCCCATTCTACAATGAGGCCTCTGATGCACAGACAGGTGAAGTCCATGGCCCAAGGTCACACAGTTGCAAGTGACAGATTCCCAGCCTGGGTTGGAGGGAAGAGCGTGTGCTGGCCTGGTTCACAGTGTGTGCCTCCACCATGAGCACACACACTACATTGAGAAAAACCCACAGAGAACATGTGTGTCGTGAGGGATGGAGGGCCTGGTTCCCGGCAGCGGGGAACAGCTGTGCTGGCAGGATTGGGTGAGAATGTGTGTGTGAGCAGGGCTCTGACAGCAGCAAACAGTGCGTGGGAGTGTGTTGACGGCAGGGTGTGGGTAGCAGTGCCATCACCATGTGTCTTTCTTCTGGCAGCAGAATGTTCTGGTCTGTGTTGATAAACAACAGTTTGGGCAATCGAGAGGCTGGAAGGGAAGCAGAAGGGAAGCAGGAGGTACTGGGGGCGTTGAAGGTGAGAGTGGGGGGTGTGCCCAGGGGTGACGGTGGCCCCAACCTGTAGCTTTCAGAACGAGGGGGGCAGCAGGGTGGTGAGCAGGCTGTTGTTTTTTCAGCTGACCTCACTGGGTGCACACATCTGGGTGTGGAGCACTCTGCAAACCACCTGATGCCATAAACATGAAAACAGGAGAGGGGACACGCTGTGAGGAAGAGAATGTTCTTCCTGGAAGCTGGCTGCGTGGATGACGGCGTAATCAACAGCTGAGGCCAGTGCAAACATGGTGTGATACCCGTGGCAGGCGGATTCCTCAAAAGTCAGCTTCTTGGAAAAGGTGGCAGCCAGGAGCCCTTCGCGTCTCTGGACTATAATGAGAGCCCCAGTGTCCTGCACGCGCCTCCTGGCAGACACAGTGCAAGCCTGCAAGGGCATCTGGACCTGGGAGTCACCCCACCTGAGATTTCCTGGGACTCGGTCCCCAAACCTCATTCCCCAGCAGGATCTCCCAGAATGCCCCTTCCTGCTGCTGCTTCTCCATTAACGGAACTTTATGCTACCTCCAAGACTCTCTGTATTTCTCACCTCCTCTTGGAAGCCCTCCAGACTACCTTGGAAGGGCCTCAGAACTGTGTTGTTCAGAACTCCAGCTGCTCTTGTTGTCAGGATACTCCCCCAACCCACACACATAAACCTCACCATGCGCATGCTGCCTAAACATCTGCTCTGTGTAGCACACCGGACTGGGCACAACGGGGAGAGACGAAGACCCCTGGAGACCTAGCAGCTGCTCTCAAAGACGTTACAGCTGGGTTGGGGTCCATGGAGGGCAAAAACACCAGTGAGTGTGTGCTAAGGGTTGAGTGAGGGCTACATGAATGTGGTGGGGTGTCAGCGAAGAGGGAGATCACTCCTGGTTTGGAAGGAGGGATCCAGTTAACACAGGAGCGAGAGGGCGCCCCGCCCAGTTAGTTTAAGCTCTTTGAGTTCAAGGTCCTTCTGAAGTCATCATAGTATCTGCTAAGCCGATGCCTGTGGTTCATGACTCAGTCTCCTGACCACACTCTGAAATCTTTGTTTGGGACCTGGAGGCTCTTCTTGGCCTCCCTCCCTCTGTGGAGCTGGAGGAAGCAAAGTTTGCCGGAGCCAGGCTGATGGAGGAGGCTGGCCTCGCTCTTTCCTGTCTGCGGGCAGCAGCTCCTGCCTTCCTGTCAAGGACCTGTTCCTCCCCAGGCTGGTTACTTGTTCCCGGCCCAGTGCCATGTCCCGGCCCTTTTTGTCCACCAGAGTTTGCAGCTCCTGCTTACCCCAAAGGCCAAGGGCAGAAAGAAACACCTTAGACTGAGGATCCTGCCGGGATAATCACAGACACCTCCCCCAGGAAGGGTCCGGCGTTCTCTCTCATCTTCCTTGGCTAGCAGACAGATCTCTTGGAGAAGTCTAGTAAAACTATGCCCGTTGCTTCTCCTCGCGAGGTCCTGTCAGAAGAAAGACTGGCCTCTCCTCATCTTTGGCCTTCATATATATATATATATATATATATATATATATATATATAAAGTGATCCACCGGCCTCAGACTCCCAAAGTGCTGGGATTACAGGTATGAGTTAACACACTTGGCCTGGCCTTCATATTTCATTTTTATTTTCTGGGACAGGGTCTCATTCTGTTACCCAGGTTGAAGTGCAGTGGCATGATCATGGCACCTGCAGCCTCGACCTCCCAGGCTCCAGCAATCCTCCCACCTCAATCTCCCAAATAGCTGGGTCTACAGGCACATGCCGCCACACCTGGAGAATTTTTGTATTTTTTGTAGAGAAGGGGTTTCGCCATGTTGTCCAGGCTGGTCTGGAACTCCTGGCCTCAGTTGATCTGCTTGCCTTGGCCTCCCAAAGTGCTGGGATTATAGGCTGAGCCACCATACCTGGCCAGCCTTCATATTTTAACAGGACCAACTTTACCACCTCACAGAGTGGCTGGATACCCTGTTTTCATCTGAACAATGTCAGACAGGCCCTCACCCCAAAGCATTTTAGCCACTAGTCTGTCAAGGTGATCAAAGTTGCACTAGGAGCCCTAACTTCCGGAGGTATTTATAAAAGTAGAATTTGTATACACTTAAAAATGCTTAAAATGATAAATTTTATGCTATGAATATTTTACCACAAAAAATTTTGGGGGGGGACCAGGTGCAGTGGCTCACACCTATAATCCCAACACTTTGGGAGGCTGAGGCAGGCACATCACCTGAGGTTGGGAGTTCGAGACCAGCCTGGCTGATATGGTGAAATCCTGCCTCTACTAAAAATACAAAAATTAGCCAGGCGTGGTGGCAGGCACCTGTAATCCCAGCTATGCAGGAGAATCACATGAACTCAGGAGGTGGAGGTTGCAGGGAGCCGAGATTGTGCCACTGCACTCCAGCCTGGACAAGAAGAGCGAGACTCTGTCTCGGGAAAAAAAAAAAAAAAATTTTTTTTGGAAGGATGTGCTCCAAAAACAATGCTGTGTTTCCAGATAATAGAATTCGGGGTATCTTACTTTCTTTTTTCTTTTTTTTTTTGAGACGGAGTCTCACTCTGTCACCCAGGCTGGAGTGCAGTGGTACGATCTCAGCTCACTGCAACCTCTGCCTCCTGGGTTCAAGCAATTCTTCTGCCTCAGCTTCCTGAGTAGCTGGGATTACAGGTGCCCGCCACTGCACCCGGCTAATTTTTGTATTTTTAGTAGAGATGGGGTTTCACCATACTGACCAGGCTGGTCTCGAACTCCTGACCTTGTGATCCGCCTGCCTTGGCCTCCCTAAGTGCTGGGATGACAGGTTTTAGCCACCACGCCCGGCCTACTTTCATTTTTATAATTTTTAAATATTATTAAATCTTTAAAAACAATTGGGACTATATTATTTGTTATAATCAGAAAAGAAAATGCCAGACTGGACACAATGGTGGTGGGCACCTGTAATCCCAGCTACTCAGGAGGCTGACGCAGGAGAATCATTTAAACCCAGGAGGCAGAGGTTGCAGTGAGCCGAGATGGTGCCACTGTATTCCAGCCTGGGTGACAAAACAAGACTCCATCTCAAAAGAAATAAAAAAGAAAAAAGAAAGGAAAATTCCCTTTCTATTTTGAGAAATAAATGCTTTGACTTTTAAACAAACAAACAAACAAACAAAAACCCACAACAATTCAGCCCCCAGAGCAGCAACAACTGAAGTCAGCATCTAGCTACCTTCTTAGCTCAGAACACTTTGAAAAAGTCCCCTCGAGAATATTGAAGAAATGCAGGTTTCTCAGCCCAGTTCACTTGGCCTAGCAGCCTGCCGTGATTCTGAGGCTAGGTAGGTCTTGGAACCCCAGCCTCGGAAACCTAGGGGCAGAGCTGCCAGAGGAGAGGGGAAGGGAAGCTCTAGCTCCTGCAAGCTGCCTCTGCACCCCGCTCCCCAGCCATTTGCATCTGTGGCTGTTGTCAACCACTACCTCTCAGGGTCAGGAACCAAGACAAGGTTTGTCCCTGTGCCTTTAAGTTGGAGCCTTCTTGCTTACTAGATGCTTTGGGGAGGTTGGACGCAGCGGCTCATACCTGTAATCCCAGCACTTTGGAGGGCTGAGGCTGATCACCTCAGGTTGGGAGTTCGAGGCCAGCCTGACCAACATGGAGAAACCCTGTCTGTACTAAAAATGCAAAATTAGCTGGGCATGGTGGCGCATGCCTGTGATCCCAGCTACTCAGGAGGCTGAGGCAGAAGAATCGCTTGAACCTGAGAGGCAGAGGTTGCAGTGAGCCATTGCACTCCAGCCTGGGCAACAAGAGCGAAACTATGTCTCAAAATAAATAAATAAATAAAAATAATAGATGCTTTGGGGAAATGGGAAATGGCAAGGGTGGCCACCTTGATGGCAGGGTGCACCAGCCTTTGGGGCTGGAGCAGGCCTCTGTAGGTCATTCAGTCCATTCCCCTGCCTCCAGGCAGCACTGGCATCATCCCAGCTTGCAAGTCTTTATCTTGGTTTGAGCATTTCGGAAGCCAGGCTCTCCACACCCTTCCTCGGACACTCATTCTGATGTCTGAACGTTTTTGTTTTTTTTTTTTTAATTTAAAATACTTCCTGGCAACTTTCATTTAAATGTCTGAATTTCTGATGGCTAAACATTTCTTGCCAGGAAGTTCTGCTTCATGTCTCATCTAAACTGCTGATGCTATGAGTCGCCACCTGTGGCTCTTGTGGTTCTGGCAGGAGACAAGAAGGTGCTGCCTGCTTCTTGCCTTCACCTAGGTCTAGAGCCATCAAAGCCTTGAATGTTTAAAATTTTAACTTGTGCCGGGCACAGTGGCTCACGCCTGTAATCCCAGCACTTTGGGAGGCCGAGGCAGGCAGATCACCTGAGATCAGGAGTTCCAGACTACCTTGACCAACATGATGAAACCACATCTCTACTAAAAACTACAAAATTAGCTGGGCGTGGTGATGCATTCCTGTAATCCCAGCTACTCGGGAGGCTGAGGCAGGAGAATTACTTGAACCTGGGAGGCAGAGGTTGCAGTGAACCGAGATTGTGCCATTGCACTCTAGCCTGGGTGACAAGAGCAAAACTCTGTCTCAAAAAAAAAAAAAACAAAAAAAACTTAACTTGCTGTGTGATCCCAGCTAAGGCACGACTATCCTTTTAGCCTTAGTTTCCTTGTCTGTAAAATGAGGCCAGTGATGCGCATAGTGTGGGAATTGAGAGGATTCGATGAAACCATGAATTCGTGGACAAAGCACAAAACTCACTGCTAACCTGAGGCTATCATTATTATTCAAAAATAATCACCACCCTCTCCCTGAACCATTGCATAAGACAGTTTCCAATACGGTGCTATGCAAGATAATTTTAGGTGATACAAGAACAAATATTTCTATTTAAAATTTAATGTGGCTGGGCGCGGTGGCTGACGCCTGTAATCCCAACACTTTGGGAGGCTGATCACTTGAAGTCAGGAATTCAAGACCAGCCTGGTCAACATGGTGAAACCCCATCTCTACTAAAAATATAAAAATTAGCCGGGGCCTGGTGCAGTGGCTCATGCCTGTAATCCCAGCACTTTGGAAGGCATAGGTAGGTAATTCATTTGAGGTCAGGAGCTCGAGACCAGCCTGCCTAACATAGTGAAACCCCATCTCCACTACAAAAAATACAAAAAAAAAATAGCTGGGCATACCTATAACCCCCGCTACTGGGGAGCTTGAGGCAGGATAGTTATTTGAACCTGACGGGGCCTGGGGAGGGAGTGGTGGCGGAAGTTGCACCACTGCACTCCAGCCTGGGTGACAGAGTGAGACTCCATCCCCCTCCTCCCCGAAAAAAGCAATTTAACATTGTTGTGGTGTTTTGTTTTGTTTTGAGATGGAGTCTCACCCTGTCGCCCAGTCTGGAGTGCCATGGCACGATCTTGGCTCACTGCAACCTCCACCTCTCAGTTCAAGTGATTCTCCTGCCTCAGCCTCCTGAGTAGCTGGGACTACAGGCTCACGCCACCACACCCAGCTAATTTTTGTATTTTTAGTAGAGACAAGGTTTCACCATATTCTCAATCTCTTGACTTCATGATCCGCCCACCTCGGCCTCCCAGAGTGCTGAGATTACGGGCGTGAGCCACTACGCCTGGCCAACATTGTTTTAAAGACAAAATACTGCCGGGCGCGGTGGCTCACTCCTGTAATCCCAGCACTGTGGGAGGCTGAGGTGGGTGGATCATGAGGTCAGGAGTTTGAGACCAGCCTGACCAATATGGTGAAACCCCATCTTTAAAAAAATAAAAATAAAAAATAAATAAAATAAAGACAAAATACTGAGTTCGTAGCCCTCCAGGTAGCTCTGAGACTGGGACAGGAATCATGGTGGCTTGAGAAACGCACACAGAGTGGGGACAACAAAGTGAAAAAACAGGAGGCTGCTTCCCAAGAGTGGGTAAGAGAGGCTGAGTCAGGGCTGAGATGAGAGGCTGACAGGCGAGGACCCCAGAGGAAGCGGGGAGACTGCAGGGCAGCGTGGAGCAGGCCTGGGGAGTGGCTGAGCAGATGCAGCCCTCTCTGGGTTCTGGAACAATCTGTGTCCTGTGGAGCTGTGCCGTCTCCAGTTGCAGCAAAGCCGTTGGGCAGTGCTGGGCTTCCTGTTCACATTCATGGTCCCTCAGGGTCAGTGCCCTCTCTACACTTACTCTCCCATGCTGGGGGGACTGGACAACTTTAACCCCATCTTGAATCCCCCCACCACTGTCACCCATTGGTGGTCCATCAGCCCATGCTGAGCAGCTCAGCCAGTGACAGGAAACTCATGACTTCCCAGAGTCCCTCCTCCACTCTCAGTGTGGGCCTGGGCAAAGAGGCCTGGAAGACCATGTTCTCAGAGACACCCTGTGTGCCGAGACCCTTGCTGGGCCCCAGGAACACAGGTGATGAAGGGGGCACCTGCTTAAGCAGCTCACAGCTGAACCAGGGAGACCCAAGCGGACTGGGCCAGTTCCTCATGCAACCCTGGTTATGATGGAGCTGTATGTAACCCTCAGCGGGGTGGGGGAAATGGTCACCTCTGCCTCCCAGGATCAGGCACTTCCATTGGAGTTTGTGCCCCAGGAAGAAGCTCCAGGTCCCTCTTTTACCCTCCAGAGCCCAGCCCCAGCACTGAGCAGCGTAATGCTTTCCCTCCAGCCAGGGTTTCTCAAACCCTGAGGTCTAAGAGGCTTCTCTGAAGTCCGAGGGCTAACGTTTGTGTTTTCATTTTGGAAGTCTTTTAAAAAATTAATATAAACATACTCCACGTCATCTGGATGCTTGGCTTATAGCCGATTATGTGATCATAGAATTTTAGCGTCTACGTTTGCACTGATGTTTATGAGAAGTAGTTAAATTGTTTTTTAAAAATTGAAGCAGAAGCGACATACAGAAGAACACATGCATCTTAAGTTACAGCTGGATGAATTTTCTTTTTTCTTTTTTTCTTTTTGAGACGGAGTCTCAGTCTCACTCTGTTGCCCAGCCTGGAGTGCAGTAGTGCGATCTCAACTCACTGCAACCTCTGCTTCCTGGGTTAAAGTGATTCTCCTGCCTCAGCCTCCAGAGTGGCTGAGATTATAGAACGCCACCACGCCTGGCTAATTTTTGTATTTTTAGTAGAGATGGGGTTTCACCATGTTAGCCAAGCTGGTCTCCAACTCCTGACCTCAAGTGATCCTCCCACCTCAGCCTCCCAAAGTTCTGGGATTACAGGTGTGAACCACTATGGCCAGCAGGATGAATTTTCACAAAGAGAATGCACCTGCGAAACCAACACTTAGCTCGAGAAACAGACATTGCCCCCACAGTCCCTTCTCCTGGCAACCTTCCAGTTACCACACTCCACAAAGGTAACCACTCTCCTGACCATAGATCAGTTTTACCCGGTTTTGAAATTCATGTAAGTGGGTCATATAGAATGACTCTCAGTGTTGGGCCTCATTCTCTCAACATTACACCTGTGGGATTCATCCATGCAGTTATATGTAGTATACTTGACAGTGTTAACTTTTTTTTGGAGATGGAGTCTTGCCCTGTCACCCAGGCTGGAGTGCAGTGGCATGATCTCAACTTACTGCAATCTGTGCCTCCTGGGCAAGTGATTCTCCTGTCTCAGCCTCCCAGGTAGCTGGGATTACAGGAGCCCACCAACCACGCCCGGCTAATTTTTGTATTCTTAGTACAGATGGGTTTTTACCATGCTGGCCAGGCTGGTCTCCAACTTCTGATCTCAAGTGATCCACCTGCCTCAGCCTCCCAAAATGCTGGGATTACAGGCATGTGCCACCATGCCCAGCTAATTTTTTTTTTTGGCATTTTTAGTAGAGGCAGGGTTTCGCCATGTTGGCCAGGCTTGTCTCAAACTCCTGACCTCAGGTGATCTGCCCACTGCAGCCTCCCAAAGTGCTGGGATTACAGGCATGAGCCACCGTGCCCTTGCCTGGCAATTTTTTTTTGACATGGAGTCTAGCTCTGTTGCCCAGGCTGGAGTGTAGCGGTGCGATCTCCGCTCACTGCAACCTCTGCCTCCTGGGTTCAAGTGATTCTCCTGCCTCAGCCTCCCAAGTAGCTGGAACTACAGGCACCCACCACCACGCCAAGCTAATTTTTGTATTTTTAATAGAGATGGGGTTTCACTCTGTGGGCCAGGCTGGTCTCAAACTCCTGACCTCGTGATCTGCCAGCCTTGGCCTCCCAAAGAGCGGAGGTGACAAGCATGAGCCACCATGCCTGGCCTTTTTTTTTTTTTTTTTTTTTTGAGACAGAGTCTCTCTCTGTCACCCAGGCTGGAGTGCAGTGGTGTGATCTCAGCTCACTGAAAACTCGGCCTAACAGTTCAAGTGATTCTCGTGTGTTGGCTTCCCAGGTAGCTGGGACTACAGGTGTGCACCAACATGCCTGGATAATTTTTAGTAGAGATGGGGTTTTACCATATTGGTCAAGCTGGTCTTGAACTCCTGACCTCAAGAGACCCGCCCACCTGAGCCTCCCAAAGTGATCAGATTACAGATGTGAGCCACTGGGTTGAGCCAGACAGTGTTCACTTCTAATCCAGTGCTTCTCAAAGTGGGGTCTTGAAAAAGTTCTTGAGTCTCCATGAATCTGCCAGTTAGAGAAAAGTGTATGTGGTTGCCTGCTGATTCAGAAGGGGGCTGAGCCAGGTGTGGTGGCGTGCACCTGTAGTCCCAGCACTTTGGGAGACTGAGGCAAGTGGATCATGAGGTCAAGAGATCAAGACAATCTGGGTCAACATGGTGAAATCCTGTATCTACTAAAAATACAAAAATTAGCCAGGCACGGTGGCATGCACGTATAGTCCCAGCTACTCGGGAGCCTGAGGCAGGAGAATCACTTGAACCTGAGAGGCAGAGGTTGCAGTGAGCTGAGATTACATCACTGCACTCCAGTCTGGGTGACAGAGCGAGACTCTGTCTCTCTCTCTCTCACACACACACACACACAAAGGTGGGGGCTGAAGGCAACCAACCATGGAGCACACAGCACCGTCTTTGGCATTTACTTTGCAGCCTGGGTCTTGCCTGAAGTTGGGATGGTGTCCCCCTTGTGTGGCTGCCCAGCAAACGCCTCTGCATCTTGTGTTGGGGCTGCCTCCTCTGTGAGGCCTTCCCTGACTTCCCTGGGCTGACTCAGCACCCCTGCTCCTGTGTTCCCCTGTGCTTTGTCCACATCACCCCTGCAGCTTTTCCCACAGCATGTGGTCCCTGTAGGTCCGTCTCCCCATTAGACTGTGGGCTTCTGGAGGCCACAAGCGTGGGGCAACACTGGACTCTCTCCCAGAGTGACTGAGGAGGGAGTCAGACACATCCCCACCCAGGGTTATCAGATGCGGGGGACGGGGTTCTGACCCCAACTCAACATGGGGCTCAGTTGGCCCTGGCATCCCTGCACCATCAGCAAAGATGGGCAGTCAGAACTGCGGGCTGGGGCTTCCCTGGAAAGGCCCTGCTTGGGCCCAATGCCAGGCCCCAGGGCCCAAGGGTGAGCTACTTGAGCAGGCAGGCATCAGTTTTCTCATTTATGAAATGGGGACAATGAACCTGGTCACCTTCCTCTTCCCGGGAAGAATACGAGGTTAATGAATGCTCAAGACCGGACATGACTGTACCTAAGGTGGGGTGCAGCTGCCTGAGGCAAGGGAATGACCTCGGTGATCCTTGGCTCCCTCTTCCTCCGGGAGACTGAAGGACAGTGTGAGACCCACAGTTCAGCGCAGCTGCTCGCCTTGGTTCCCCACCCTGCCCTGGGCGGGTCTTGGCTTGGAAACCCTAATCTGCTTGCTAAGCACCGACCCCACTCCCTGCCTGCCCCCGCCGTGCCTAGTCCACTCCACGACCCTCAAGTGGTTTCTTTGTCCGTTTCAGCAGACCCTCCTCACCGTGTCCCTCTTCCAGGCAGCCTTCTCTTATCTATTTTGGGCGTGCCGGGACTTGTCTACGCTGTGGGCATTTGTCAAGGGTTTAGGTCCGAGTTGTTCCTCAACTTCCGACCCCCACCTTATGCTAATTTAGGATTAGGGCCACAGCATGTGACCGCGATGTGGCCGGTCCTGGGAGAGCAGGCTCCGCCCCGCGGGGAAGCGGGCGGCCGCTCCGTTGCCATGGCAGCCGAGAGCACCCCGCGAGCCTCTTCACTGGTCACCAAGCCGAGGTCCCTCCTCCGCCAGCAGAAGAGACCAGCCAAGGCAGACCTGGTGCAACCCAGTTGGGGGATTAGCGGGCGATGAGTCTCCCCGAGTCCGTCAGGGAGACCCGCGGGCCCCCGATCCCGCTCCTCGTGGCCTTCCCCCGTGGCGCAGCCGTGGCTTGGGACTGGAGTCGGGGTCGCGCTCGCGGGGCGGGCCTCGGGCAAAGCCAGGGAGGCGCGGAGCTGGGGGGCGCCGAGGGAGGAGGCCACCCGGGTCGCCGGGGAGGGCCGGGGCTGCGGCCCGGACGTTTCCGAGGACCGCCTGGCGGAGGCGGACGCCGTGCAGGCGGGGAGGAGGCAGAGGAGGAAAATATTAAGGAAGGGGGTGGAAGGACCCCACTGGCTGAACACTGAGCTCAGGCGTGGAAGGACCCCGGGCTCGGAGTTGCAGGGAACCCTGTGCAAACCCCGCCTGTGGTCTAGGGCACGCCAGCCTTCCTGTCTCGGCTGGGGCGGGGAGTGGGGGAGGAGGGGCGGGGAGTGGGGGAGGAGGGGCGGGGAGTGGGGGAGGAGGGGCGGGGAGTGGGGGAGGAGGGGCGCCGAGTAGGGGAGGAGGGGCGCCGAGTAGGGGAGGAGGGGCGGACATCTACTTTGTGCTGATCCGTGTGCTGAAAACCCTAGCTTTCTCTCCACGATTCCCTCAAAACGACCCTGAAATAGGTGGATGCTATCCTTGTGCTCCTTTTGCAGATGAGGAAACAGGTTGAAGTGGGCCACGTAGGAAAAGCCCCGAGTGAGCTCAGTTCCCAGACGTGAGAATGATGTGGCCGGTTGGTGGTTATCTGGGGGGAAGTGGGAGGTGCCGCGCCCACCCCCACCCGCAGGCATCCTGGCCGGCCCGGAAGGAAGGGTTCGTGCCAAGCCGTGAGACTCTGTGGTTTCCCGTAGCAAATCTGCGTCAGGCTGTCTCTGTGGGGTTAACCGCCGCGAACTGGTAACAGCGCCTTCACTCCAGGACATCAGAAAGGGGAAACAGCTTTATCGGCAGAGGTCCCTGGGCCAGGTACAGCGAATTAAAGAACATAGAGGCAGGGCGCCGTGGCTCTCATCTTAAACCCATCACTTTGGGAGGTCAAGGAGGGAGGATCGTTTGAGACCAGCCTGGGCAAGATAGGGAGACCCCTTCTCTAAAAAGAAAGAAAGAAGATGGAGCCCACCCCTCAGGGGAAGGAGGGAGAAAGTGTTTCTGACTCCTTGTTGTCCTTTCAAAACAGGCCGAGGTTCCCTCTGGAAGCCCCATTTAAGAACAGACCGTTTAGCTTAGCCTAGTTGAGGTTGAGGCCTGGCAAGGCGTGACCCACGTGGGGCAGCACTGATATGCTGCAGCAGAGGGCCTGAACCAGGACAGTGGCTGAACTTGGCATCAGACTGGACCTAATCTCTAAGCATCATGTTCCTCATCTGTAAAATGGGTTTGATCAATTAGCCAGGCGTGGTGGCACCTGCCGGTAATCCCAACTACCCCAGAAGCTGAAGCAGGAGAATCCCCTGAACCTGGGAGGCAGAGGTTGCGGTGGGCCGAGATGCGCCACTGCACTCCAGCGTGGGGAACAAGAGTGAAATTCCGTCTTAGTAATAATAATAATAATAATAAATGGGTTTGATCAAATTCTGAGGATAATGAAAAATAATCCTGATACTCACTAGAACATTTCTTGGTGCCACCCTGCAGGCGTGCCCCCGCCCCCCATAACAGGATTTTCACAGAGTCACAGGAAGAGGCTTTTGTCCAGATTCCCTCACAATTCACCTCAGGGGCCAGAGCTGCCTGCCTGGTCGTTAACACTTATGGAGCACCTGAGAGCTGATTTTTTTTTAGCCCTATGGGGCATTGGGCCCTATGTTAAGTGTCGGACCCTGGCCGACCCTTTTAATTATCCCAGAACAACTCTTTCTCCTAAAAAAATATTATGTTCTCATTCCCATTTTGCAGATGAGAAAACTGAAGTTTAGAGAGGTTAAGAAAGTTCACCATGTGAATGTCAGACTCTTTTTTTTGTTTTCTTTTTTTTTTTTTTTTGAGACAGAGTCTTGCTGTCGCCCAGGCTGGAGTACAATGGTCGCGACCTCTGCTCACTGCAACCTCTGCCTCCTGGGTTCAAGCAATTTTCCTGCCTCAGCCTCCTGAGTAGCTGGGATTACAGGCATGCACCACCACACTCGGCTAATTTTGTATTTTTAGTAGAAATGGGGTTTCTCTATGTTGGTCAGGCTGGTCTCGAACTCCCGACCTTAGGTGATCCACCCACCTCAGCTTCCCAAAATGCTGGGATTACAGGCATGAGCCACCGTGCCTGGTCAAATGTCAGACTCTTAATAATGCAACTGCCAGAAAGCCTGACTCAAACTGGTTTGTGCTAAAAAGGGAATCTACTGGCTCAGGAAACTGAGAACTGCAAGCATGACTTGATCTGGAGATGCCATGACTTCATGAAGACTCATATCCCAGAGTCTTTCTACTTTGCCTTTGCCGTCTTAGGAAGGATTTGTGCTCCATGAGCATCTGCTGCAGCTGCAGGGGTTCATCATCCCAAGTTCTAGTTGAGTAGAAAACAGGCTCTGTCCTTGGGAATTGTGACACACATCCTGGGTTTCACTCTAACTGGACAATTGGGGTCACATGACCACACAGATACCAGGGGCAGGGCAGGAATAATCCCATGTTGATTGGCAAGTCTATTCACAGGCCCCACACCTGCAGCCTTCCCTGCTCCAATGGGCTGAAAAGGAAGGAGGGAAGAGGGTTTCCCCAAAGGAGGAACTGAAGAGATATCGAATGAGTGCCCATTGCTAACGTCCCAATGCCAGGGCTTCAGAGCCCACCTCCTGACTCCCTCTGCACCTTCTACTACAGGTGCCAGTCAGGGAGAAATGGATTGGAAAGTAAGGCTCTTGAACCTGGGAGGCAGAGGTTGCAGTGAGCCAAGATGGCACCACTGCACTCCAGCATGGGGAACAAGAGCAAAACTCCGTCTTAGTAATAATACTAATAATAATAAATGGGTTTGATCAAATTCTGAGGATAATGAAAAATAATCCTGACACCCACTAGAACATTTCTTGGTGCCACATCTGGTGCCTGTCCCCGCCCCCTGACCCTGGCTTCTGTTGCTCCCTGGAGGGTCCTTGAAGCCCTTCTGATTGCTTCAGCCTAGGCCACTGCCACCATGGAAGTGCCTCCGGGTTTAGCTGGAGTGATGCAGTGTCCTGGGGGCCAGCTGCCTCCTGTTTCTCCAGCAGAGGCGAGCTTCCTCGGGGACTGGCACTATGTTCCCCTTCCCCTGTGTGTGGTCCCTCTCTGGGACCACGCAGGATTTGTGCAGTGGACAGCAGCTGTGATTTTGAGGGAGCCTAGGAAGGCCCTCACCTACCCCCTGTATGCCTGTTTTATTTTTTAAACCCATAATTAGATGGGGTTTCACTTCTTTAATTCCTGTTAAGATTCATATGCCCCTGAGAGACAGAGAGAGAATACAGTAGATGATCTTTCTTTTTTTTGAGACAGTTTCACTCTTGTCGCCCAGGCTGGAGTGAAGTGGTGTGATCACGGCTCACTGCAACCTCTGCCCCCAGGGTTCAAGCGATTCTCCTGCCTCAGCCTCCCAAGTAGCTGAGATTACAGGTGCCAGCCACCATGCAGGCTAATTTTTGTATTTTTAATAGAGACAGGATTTTGCCATGTTGGCCAGGCTGGTCTCAAACTCCTGACCTCAGGCAATCCACTTGCCTTGGCTTCCCAAAGTGCTAGGATCACAGGCATGAGCCTCCACACCCACCCAAGCATCATAGATCTTATTATTCATTAACATTTAGTGTGAAGTAGTTCACAGCATCCTTCCTGACAGCAGGCACATATCAGGCACTCGATCGTGGACACCACTGATTGATCGCCTAATCTGTGCTGTGCACTGATTCAAAAGCTTCTCATGCATTATCTCATTAATCTTTATAACAAGTCTATGAGATAGGAACTAGTATAATCCCTGTTTTACAGATGAGAAAACTAAAGCCCAGGGGAGTTAAGGACTTTGCCAAAGGTCTCCAAGCAGTGGAGCAGGGATGTGAACACAAGTCTGGTTCTAGAGCCTGCACTGCCTATCTCTACCCTGGAGAATCCCTAACGCTCTTTAGTTAACAAATGTATTCATATACATCTTTTGGTCTTCCTGCAATTCAGCGGGGTAGCACTCCCATTTTACAGGGGAGAATATTTAAGTGGCTAAGTTCAGTCAATGGCGAGCACCAGGTCCAGGGTTCAGACCAGTGCCCCATTTCAGATCGGCTCTTCTCTCTGAACCCCACGCAGCACCTGGTAAGAGGAGAGCCCTGAGTCAGTTCCCTGGTGTGCTAGGGGCAGAGGGAGAGTGTGGTGGGAATGGAAGTTGGGAGCTTCCAGAACAAACTCAACCCTTCCTTCATTCTTCCTCTTCTCTCTCCTGCTTTCTCTTCCTTTCTCTCTTCCACTCATTCACTCATCCACTCATCCACCTGAGCACGTGCTAAGGGTCAAAGCTGTGGGTACCCAATGACCATAACAAGTGTTTCTCACAGAGCTGACAGGCTAAAAAACTGGCTGGGCACAGTGGCTCATGCCTGTAATCCTAGGAATTTGGGAGTCTGAGGTGGGAGAATCACTTGAGCCCAGGAGATCAAGGCTGCAGTGAGCCATGATTGCACCACTGCACTCTAGCCTGGGCTACAGAGTGAGACTCTGTTTCAAAACAGACAAAAACTAACAACACATGCTGTTTGTTGAGTGTTGATGGTAAGTGGGACTCTGTGCTGACTGCTGAGTGCACTGCACCCTCAAAGGCATGTTTTTAGGTAGGACACTAGGGATTAGGAAGGACTGCCCCAGGCTGGGCGAAGTGGCTCACACCTGTAATCCTGGCACTTTGGGAGGCCGAGGTGGGCAGATCGCCTGAGGTCAGGAGTTTGAGACCAGCCTGGCCAACAAGGAGAATCCCTGTCTCTACTAAAAATACAAAACTTAGTTGGGCATGGCGGCAGGCACCTGTTAATCCCAGCTACTCGGGAGGCTGAGGCAGGAAAATTGCTTGAACCCAGGAGACGGAGTTTGCAGTGAGCCGAGATTGTGCCGTTGCACCACTCCAGCCTGGGTGACAGAGTGAGACTCGGTTTCAAAAAAAAAAAAAAAAAAAAGGAAGGACTGTCCCAAGGCCAACACCAGCCACCAGCCTGACTCCACAGTGGGAGCATCTCACCACTGGGCTGGACTGCCTCCCTCTTGGAGTATAGTGAAAGTTAAGTGGATACTTATGGATGATGAACACCCCCCCAACCCCTGGCTCTTTGACTCCAGACCCCAACACCAGAGGCAGCCATCTCTGCTGTCTTCCAGCATTTGCCTACCACTAGGAGTCACCTCAAAGAGGAAGCAGAGTGGGGAGGGCCACCTTACACAGCAGGGACAGGCCACACACTTCAGGACCTGTGGATGGCACCTCCCAGGTGGACTGAATGAGAGTGACATAACCAGAGCTCCTAGACGGGCTTGCAGGGTGTTGGGGAGGCCTTGACTGGTCCCCCTTTGCAATCTTCTAATCATGACTTCGTTGTACCTCAGTTTCCTATTCTGTAATTGACCTGCTTACAAGCTGCATCTGAAGGATTAGCCGTCGGAAACTTGGTAAAACAGGCTGGATGCTTCATCCTCCCTGCCTTGTGACCTGGTTCTTCCCGGTTCTTCAAAGCGATGGTTTGCCACTTTACAAATGTGGAAACAAGGCTTAGAGGGGTGGGCCCAAAGCCACCTAAGGAGTGTTAGAAATGCAATGAGAACCCACCCAGGTCTCGACTTTAATACCCCATCAAGTTTCTACTAAGCACTCATATATGCCAGAGTCTGAGCTATGCCCTGGAGATAGAGCAGTGAGCAGGGTAGGTTTTTCCCACCTCTGGGGCACCAATTCCAGGAGGGGGTGTCACACAAGGGAAGAAATGATGTAGGACAAGGTGACGAGAGTTAGAAGACTTGGCAGGGCAGAGGACAGTGGGCTGCTCAGGGCTGTGTCAGCTCTTACACTTGGGAGGACCCAGCAGAGCAAAGGTTTGGGGACTGTGGAGTTGCAGTGGGCGAAGCTGAGGTCACAGATCTCACTATTTCTGGCCAAAGTGGGGTGCTGACTCAGTGGGGGAGAGTTGGAACTACCCCACCCTCAAAGACACCCAGACCAAGCCCACTTTTAGCCTCTGCCACTGCTCTCAGGCCATGCTCTGCTCACCTGGAGTTTCAAACCCAACAGTTTCCTTGTCTTGGGTGGTTCTAGCCCCACCTGCTTTCCTGGAGCCTTGGTCATCCATCACTCCTGCCAGGCATGTATCAGTGTCACTCTGAGTAACTCCAGGTACCCAGGGTGACCTCACCCGCTCCTGATTCCGTTTGAGTCATTCTCCCCATTTCTGGAAGGTGGCTCTTGGTCATTCTTACCTCATGCTCCAGCACCTACGGCTTCTGGGAGCAGTGGGCCCCTCCCCACCCCTGCTGATTAACCAAGTCTGTTGGAGGGAAGGGGGGAAACAGAGACAGGCAGGCCTGGGCCCACCTAAAAATGAGGCAGGATCCCCAGCAGGAAAGGTGGGGGAGTTCTAGAAGGGGACCCCCCACCATGGGAATTAACCCCCTTCATCTCACCTCTGCCCTCTCCTTTCCAATAATCGCCAACATTCTCCAATCTATTTTCCTATTCTGAAATAATTTTTAATTTTTTAATGTTTTTGTAGAGATGGGGTCTCACTATGTTGTCCAGGCTGGATTCCTGGGCTCAAGTGATCCTCCTGCCTCAGCTTCCTAAATATTAATAGCTAGGATTCTAGGGGTGGGCTATCACGCCTGGCTTACTTTCCTGTTTTTAACAGGAAAAGGACGGTACCTGGGAATAACAATGATTGTTAATTGATCATTTGATTGATTGGGCTGGGCACTCTGCAGACATCATTAGAGTCTTACAACATTTCATTATTTGTCTTCATTTTCCAGATGAGGAAACTGAGGCTCAGAGAGGAGACTTGACTTGTCCAAGGTCACACAGTAAGGAATTGGCCGAGCTGGGGCTGGAACCCAGGTGTATCTGACTTCAGAGTTGCTTAACCAGGACCACGTACTTAACCACCCCACCCCAGCTGCCCATAGATGGGAGAGATAAGAGGAAGACCACCCACAGAGCTGGAGCGTGCTCAGATGCAGTATCATACATCCCCCAGATCCCTTTGTAGTAGTGTAGGAGGGCACAGGAGCTCTACCCAAGAGTCTGGGGCCATCACTTCCTTAGTAGGAAGAGCCCACCGTGGATACTCCCTTTGTGAGCTAGTGGGCCAGACCTGTGTACCTTGGTGGGTGTCATGGCTGGGAATCCTGTCTCATTTTTAGGTGGGCCCAGGCCTGCCTGTCTCTGTTGTCCCCACCTTTCCCTTCCATAGCTGGTCCCTAGTTGGCTACGGAGTTCTCCCACCGGCCTCTTGACTCCAGCCTCCCTCTCCTACCCATCCAACCCTCATGCCAGACAAGGCTATACAGCTCACAGCTGTGCCTTCCAACATGGAGGCCACGGGCCATGTGTGGCTGTCGAGTGCTTGACATATACCTAGTGCTGCTGAGGAGATCACTTTACATTTTATTTAATTGGCTGGGCGCAGTGGCTCCCTCCTGTAATCCCAGCACTTTGGGAGGTTGAGGCAGGCAGATCGCCTGAGGTCAGGGGTTCGAGACCAACCTAGCCAACAAGGAGAATCCCTGTCTCTACTAAAAATACAAAACTTACCTGGGCATGGTGGCAGGCACCTGTTAATCCCAGCTACTCAGGAGACTGAGGCTGGAGAATCACTTGAACCCGGGAGGCGAAAGTTGCAGTGAGCCGAGATTGTGCCACTGCACTCTAGCTCAGATGACAGAGCGAGACACTATCTCAAAAAAAAATTATTTAATTTTAATTAATATACATTTAAGTCATTTAAGTTTAAAAAATGATACTCAGCCAGATGAGGTGGCTCATACCTGTAATCCGAGCACTTTGGGAGGCCAAGGCAGGCAGATCACGAGGTCAGGAGTTCAAGACTATCTGGCCAACATGGTGAAACTCCATCTCTACTAAAAATACAAAAGGTAGCCAGGCATGGTGGTAGGCACCAGGCACCTGTAGTCCCAGCTACTCAGGAGGCTGAGTCAGGAGAATCACTTGAACCCAGGAGGTGGAGGTTGCAATGAGCTGAGATTGCAGCATCGCACTCCAGCCCGGGCAACAGAGCAAGACTCTGTCTCAACAACAAAAAAAAGTGATACTCATTTCAGATATTGGAAAATGGTTTTTTTTTTTTTTTTTTTTTTTTTTTTGAGACGGAGTTTCACTCATGTTACCCAGGCTGGAGTGCAATGGCGTGATCTTGGCTCACCGCAACCTCCGCCTCCTGGGTTCAGGCAATTCTCCTGCCTCAGCCTCCTGAGTAGCTGGGATTACAGGCACACACCACCATGCCCAGCTAATTTTTTGTATTTTTAGTAGAGACGGGGTTTCACCATGTTGACCAGGATGGTCTCAATCTCTTGACCTCGTGATCCACCCGCCTCGGCCTCCCAAAGTGCTGGGATTACAGGCTTGAGCCACCGCGCCTGGCCGGAAAATGTTAAAGGATGTTTGGAACAACTTGGGTACATGAATCTACTTTTTTAACTGCAAATTTTATGAAATCTAAATACAGATCATTTTACTGATGAAAATTTAGCAAATGCTGTAAATATAAACTAGTTACCAGATTTTGGAGAGTTAAAGAAATGTAAAATATCTAATTCAAAATTTTATATTGATTCATGTTTGATGATCCCCCCCTTTTTTTTTTTGAGACAGAGTCTTACTCTGTCTCCCAGGCTGGAGTGCAGTGGCACGATCTTGGCTCCACAACCTCTGTCTTCCAGGTTCAAGCAATTCTTCTGCCTCAGCCTCCCAAGTAGCTGGGACTACAGGCATGTGCCACCATGCCTGGCTAATTTTTTTGTATTTTTAGTAGGGACAGGGTTTTCCATGTTGGTTAGGCTGGTCTTGAACTCCTGACTTCAGGTGATCCTCCCACTTCGGCCTCCCAAGGTGCTAGGATTACAGGCGTGAGCCACTGTGCCCGGCCTAATGATGCTATTTTTATGTCAAACTAAATAAAATATGTTATTAATTTCACCTGGTTCTATATTTTAATAAGGCTACTGGAAAATTTTAAATTACTTATTTGGCTCATATTATATTTCTTTTTTTTTTTTTTTGAGACAGAGTCTTATTCTATCCACCAGGCTGGAGTGCAGTGCTATCATCGCGGCTCACGGCAACTTCTCCCTCCTGGGTTCAAGTGAGTCTCATGCCTCAGCCTCCCAAGTAGCTGAGATTACAGGTGCCTGCCACCATGCCCAGCTAATTTTTGTATTTTTGGTAGAGACAGGGTTTCACCATGTTGGCCAGGCTGGTCTCGAACTCTTGACCTCAGGTGATCTCCCCGCCTTGGCCTCCCAAAGTGCTGGGATTATAGGCATGAGCCACCGCGCCCAGCTTTGTATTGTAGTTCTGTTGGACACTGCTAGACTAGAGGTTAAATGTGGAGGCTCAAATCCTGTCTGTGTGTCCTTGAGCAACTTCACCAACCTCTCTGGGCCTCAGTTTCCTCACCTATAAAACAGCTAGCACCTCTCCCATAGAGTTCCTCAGAGGAAAATATGAGATAATGTTTGTAAGGCACTTAGCACAGTGCCTGGCATATAGTAGGTACTCAGAAAAAAAATTGTTATTATAAGCTTCCTTTTTTTTTTTTTTGAGACGGAGTCTTGCTCTGTCACCCAGGCTGGAGTGCAGTGGTGCAATCCCGGCTCACCGCAACCTTTACCTCCCAGGTTCAAGGGATTCTCCTGCCTCAGCCTCCTGAGTAGCTGGGACTACAGATGCGTGCTTCCACGCCTGGCTAATTTTTGTATTTTTAGTAGAGACGGGGTTTCGCCATGTTGGTCAGGCTGGTCTCAAATTCCTGACCTCAGATGATCTGCCTGCCTCGGCCTCCCAAAGTGCTGGGATTGCTGCATGAGCCACCTCACATGACCTACAGGCTTCCTTTTACCATGACATTCCAAAGTACAGTTCAGTGAATCTCAACAATATTTACTGAGTTTGGGTGTGGTGGCTCACACTTGTAATCCCAACAATTTGGGAGGCAAAGGTGGGAGGATCGATTGAGCCCAAGAATTTGAGACCAGCCTAGGCAACAAAGTGAGATTCCCATCTCTACGAATAACAATAAGAACAATAAAACATTAGCTGGGAGTGGTGGTGCATGTCTGTGGTCCCAGCTACTCGGGAGGCTGAGGTGGGAGGATGACTTGAGCCTGGGCAGTTGAGGCTGCAGTGAACTGTGTTTGTGCCACTGCACTCCAGCCGGGTGACAGAGCAACAAAAAGTAAAAAACAATTACTGAGCTAGCTATGTGCCAGGCTCCTAGGATTTGGAGAACCAGCCCAGCAATGCCTCTGCTGTCATGGAACTCCCATCCTGTAGAAGGGAGGCGATCACTGAACAAACACACAGGCTAACTTCGGGTGCTGTTAAGGGCTGTGGAGAAAATGAAATGTGGAGCTGCAGGCCAGGCATGGTGGCTCACGCCTGTAATCCCAGCACTTTGGGAGGCCGAGGCAGGTGGATCACAAGGTCAGGAGTTTGAGACCAGCTTGACCAACATGGTGAAACCCCGTCTCTACTAAAAATACAAAAAATTAGCCTGGTGTGGTGGTGAGCATTCGTGTAATCCCAGCTACTCGGAGGCTGAGGCAGGAAAATCGCTTGAACCCGGGAGACAGGGGTTGCAGTGAGCCGAGATCATGCCACTGCACTCCGGCCTGAGCAACAAGAGTGAAACTCTGTCTCAAAAAAAAAAAAGAAAAGAAATGCAGAGCTGCACTAGAGGATGGCTGCTTTCGCAGGGGTGGCCAGGGCATGCTGCCTTGTGGAGCAGGGGACAGTGAGCTGAACCTGATGCCCTAGTAGCTGGCCAGGGGACGCTCTGAGGGAAGAGTGTTCCCGCAGTGGGACCGGAAAGAACAGGGGCCGCAGCACCAGCCCCAGCACCAGCTGTCTGTCTTCCGTATTCCTCAGTCTGCTTCACAAAGCAGGGCCATGTTTTTTTCTTCCTTATCTGTTCTTTTTTTTTTTTTTGAGATAGATAGAGTCTCACTCTGTCACCCAGGCTGGAGTGCAGTGATGCTATCTGGGCTCACTGCAACCTCCGCCTCCTGGGTTCAAGTGATTCTCCTGCCTCAGCCTACCAAGTAGCTGGGATTGCAGGCATGTGCCACCATGCCTGGCTAATTTTTGCATATTTAGTAGAGACAGGGTTTCGCCATGTTAGCCAGGCTGGTCTTGAACTCCTGACCTCAAGTGATCTGTCTGCCTCGGCCTCCCAAAGTGCTGGGATTACAAATGTGAGCCACCAAGCCTGGCCCCTCATCTGTTCTGCATTCTCCTGTCTGCCTAGCAAGTCTCCTTTGCCCCCTCCAAATCTAGTTCCTTATTCTAGGAAGTTCCCCATGATGGCTTCTGTCTCCCCTGGTCTCTCTCTGGGGTTCTTCTAGACTGAATACTTGATTTTGTACCATCCTGCCTCCAACCCCACTTCGTCTTTTTAGATCAGTTGTGCCTCCTCAACAAACTTGCCCCTTTCCTAGGGCAAGACCCAGAACATTTCTCCTAGCACTGAGCTGAGCCATTCAATGAAACCTACGGATTGCCAGAGCTTGGCTCCGGGGAACCTGAGAGGCATGTCTGCCCAGGCAGAGTGGAAAATCCCCCAATGGGGGAAGGGCTGTGGAAATTTCTTCTTAACGTTCTCCTTCCAGACTTAGACACGCCCCAGAAAGCAGTCAAGCATTTGCTTAGTGACCTGCAAGAAGGCTCTGTTCTTACCCTGAGCCCCGCCCCAGGCTTGAACCCAGGGAGGGAAATCGGGTGGGGCGGGAGGAAAACAGCAGTGGCAGCAGCTGAGCTGTGCCTCAAAGAATCTTTCTTCAGTGTCATCCAGTCCCATCCCCTCAGTTCAAAGATGAAGAAACAAGGGTCAGTGGAAAACTCAGGCAAAACCACAGGTCTCCCCGTTCCCAGTCCAAGCTCCTTCTGTTGCCCCCTGTTGCTTGGTTTCCTCATCTGTAAAATGGGAATAAAAATAGTGGTAGCTATTTTGTAGTTGGTGATAAGTGAGTTGAAGATGCAAAAGATTCCATAAATGTGGGCTATTTACCCTCTTCAGTCCCAAGCCTGCCCTTTCTTGTAGCCCTATGGTACAGTGTGCAGTTCTCAACCCTCTCCTCCCACTTCCTAGAACATCCTAGAATGCTGGAGATCCCGAGCTCTCATCTGGCCCCTCACCACTTACCACCTTGTAGGAGTGGGTGCAGCAGGACTTGCCTGTTGAGGCATTTGGAGTGGGACTGGGGTGTAGTGGGGCACAAAATTGTTTGGAAGTGTCGTGCACTGGTGGTGTGAGTGTAAAATGGTGCAACCACTATGGAAAATAGTATGTCAGGTTCTCAAAAGATGAAAAATCATTACCATATGATTCAACAATTCTGTTTCTGAGTCTACACCTGAAAGAAGTGACAGTAGAGACTTGATGAGGTAACTGTACACCCATGTGCGTAGCAGCTTTCTCACAATAACCAAAGAATGGGAGCAATCCAAGTGTCTGTGACAGATGAGTGGATAAGCAAAATGTGGTGTGTGCATGCAACGGAGTACTATGCAGACTGAAAAAGGAAGGAAATGTTGTCACGTGCTACCACATGCATGAACCATAAGGATATTATGCAAAGTGAAATAAATCAGTCACAAAAAGACAAATACTACATAGTTCCACTTATATAAGTACCTAGAATAGTCAAATTTCTAGAGACAGAAATTAGAATGGGGGTTGCCACGGGAGGAGGAAATGAATTGTTTAATGGGTATAGAGTGTCAATTTTAGAAAAGGGAAAAAGTTCTGGAGATTGATTGTACAATGATGAGAATATACTTAACATTACTAAATCATATGCTCAAAAACGGTTCAGATGGCAAAATTTATATTATGTGTATTTCACCACAATAGTAGTAGTAATAATAATAAAGTGCTTGGGCTGGGCGCAGTGGCTCACACCTGTAATCCCAGCACTTTGGGAGGACAAGGTGGGCGAACCATCTGAGGGCAGGAGTTTGAAACCAGCCTGGCCAACATGGTGAAACCCTGTCTCTACTAAAAGTACAAAAATTAGCCAGGCGTGGTGGCACGCACCTGTAATTCCAGCTACTCGGAGGCAGAGGCAGGCAAATTGCTTGAAGCTGGGAGTCAGAGGTTGCAGTGAGCCGAAATCGTGCCACTGCACTCCAGTCTCGGAGACAAGAGCAAAACTCTGTCTCAAAAATAATAATAATATAGCCTTATGGAGGGAATTTAAAAATAATAATAGTTTGGTCAGGCGTCGTGGCTTCTGCCTGTAATCCAAGCACTTTGGAGGCCAAGGTGGGCGGATCACCTGAGGTTGGGAGTTGAAGACCAGCCTGACCAACATGGTGAAACCCCGTCTTAAAAAATAATAATAATCATCATAATCTTAAATACTAATAATAGTAAAGTGCTTGAAAGTAGCCCAAATAGGCCTCTCCAGAAAATGCTGGACTTGAGCTGTCACGGTCCTTTTCATCCTTCCCGCCTGTCACACTGTCACCGGGGCTGGAGTGCAATGGCGTGATCTCGGCTCACTGCAACCTCTACCTCCTGGGTTCACACGATTCTCCTGCCTTTGCCTCCTGAGTAACTGGGATTACAGGCACACACACTACCACACCCGGCTAATTTTTTTGTGTGTGTTTTTAGTAGAGACGGAGTTTCACTATGTTGGCCAGACTGGTCTTGAACTCCTGACCTTGTGATCTGCCTGCCTCGGCCTTCCAAAGTGCTAGGATTACAGGCATGAGGTTCCCAGCTCTCTTAGCATTTTCTATAAGCCAGGCACAAGGCTAGGCAGGCAAAAACTGACATTCTATTGACCGAGACAGACAATAAAAAAAAATAGAGCCAAAGTAATCGTAGCTTCTCTTTGCTTTCCTTTTCTTAGTGAAATTTTACCATATTTACACTAAATTGAACTACAATTATGGAGCCATAATTTACTTTTTAAACTTCCAGAGCTTTTTTTTTTTGAGATGGAGTCTCACTCTGTTGCCCAGGCTGGGGTGCAATGGCTCGATCTCAGCTCACAGCAACCTCCGCTTCCCAGGTTCAAACAATTCTCCTGCCTCAGCCTCCCAGGTGCTAATTTTTGTATTTTTGGGAGATTCAGGGGTTCATTGTATTGGTCAGGCTAGTCTCAAACTCCTGACCTCTGGTGATCTGCCTGCCTTGGCCTCCCAAAGTGCTGGGATTACAGGCATGAGCCACTGCACCCAGCCCAGAGCTTATTTTATATGCTTTTTTGGGAGTGTTAATTTTTTTTAATTGAGGTATAATTTGCATGTAGCAAAATGTACCTTTTTTTTAGATGTACAATTCCATGAATTTTGACAAATGTGTATTTTTAAAAACTTTATTGATATAATTGACATATCACCAATTTCAATGCATTTTAGTATGTTCAGAGTTCCGCATCCATCAACACAGTCAGTTTTAGAATATTTTCATCACCCCAAAAAGTAACTCAGTACCCATGAGCAGTCACCCACTCTTTTCCTCAAACTCCCAGCCCTAGGCAACCACTAACCTACTTTCCGTCTCTATGGATTTTCGTATTCTGGACATTTCATATAAATGGAATCATACAATATGTCATCCTTTATGACATGCATCTTTCATTTAGCAGAATGTTTTGGAAGCTCAGCCATGTTATAGCATGTATCAGAATTGCCTTTCTTTTTTTTTTTTTTTTTGCCAACTAATGTTCCATTGTGTGGCTATGCCATACTTCGTTTAAAGTCTGTTGATGGATGTTTGGGTTGCTTCCACTTTTTGGCTATTGTGAATAATACTGCTATGAACATTCATGTACAACTTTTTTTGTGTAGACATATGTTTTCATTTCTCTTGAGTATATACCTAGAAGTGAAATTGCTAGGTCCTATGGTAACTCCATGGTTAGCATTCTGAGGAACTGCCGAACTGTTTTTTGTTTTTTTTTGTTTTTGGTACGGAGACTTGTTCTGTTGCCCAGGCTGGAGTGCAATGTCACAATTTCGGCTCACTGCAACCTCTGCCTCCCAGGTTCAAGCAATTCTCCTACCTCAACTTACCAAGTGGCTGGGGTTATCGGCGTGTACCACCATGCCCAGCTAATTTTTGTATTTTTAGTAGAGACAGTGTTTCACCATGCTGGCCAGGCTGGTCTCAAACTCCTGACCTCAGGCAATCCGCCTGCCTCGGCCTCCCAAAGTGCTGGAATTACAGGCATGAGCCACCGTGTCCAGCCACCTGGCCTGTGCAGTGGCCTTTGCTTCTAGAATGCATAAGAAACTCTTACAATTCAAATAAACAGTGAGCAAAGGATCTGAATATCTGAATATTTTTCTCTCAGTCTGTGGGTTGTCTTTTCACTTTCATTCTTTTTTTTGGCCCCCTGTGGGTGGTATTTCAGTCTTTTCACTTTCTTAATGGTGTCCTTTGAAGCACAACTGTTTTTAATTTTCATAAAATCCAACTTGTCGTCTTCTTTCTTATCATTTGTACTTTTGGAATCTTATCTAAGAAATAATTGCCTGATCTGAGATTGTGAAGATTTACTCCCATATTTCTTCTGAGAGTTTTATAGTTTAGCTCTTCCATTTAGACTTATGATACACTTTCCACTTTGAGTTAATTTTTGTGTATATATAAAAATTATTTTTATTTTTATTTTTATTTTTATTTTTATTTATTTATTTATTTTATTTATTTTTTTTTTTGAGACGGAGTTTCACTCTTGTTACCCAGGCTGGAGTGCAATGGCGCAATCTCGGCTCACCACAACCTCCGCCTCCTGGGTTCAGGCAATTCTCCTGCCTCAGCCTCCTGAGTAGCTGGGATTACAGGCATGTGCCACCATGCCCAGCTGATTTTTTGTATTTTTAGTAGAGACGGGGTTTCACCATTTGACCAGGATGGTTCTCGATCTCTTGACCTCGTGATCCACCCGCCTCGGCCTCCCAAAGTACTGGGATTACAGGTGTGAGTCACTGCGCCCGGCCTATAAAAATTATTTTTATTTTTTAGAGTCTGGGTCTCTCTATGTTACCCAGACTAGCCTTGAACTCTTGGGCTCAAGCAATTCTCCTGCCTCAGCCTCCTGAGTAGCTAGCTAGGCCTACAGGCACATACCACATACCTAGCTATTTATGTATACCTAAAAAAGGGCTCGGCTCAGTGGCTCATGCCTTTAATCCCAGCACTTTGGGAGGCCGAGGTGGGCAGATCATCTGAGGTCAGGAATTTGAGACCAGCCTGACCAACATGGTGAAACCCCGCCTGGACTAAAAATATAAAAATTAGCTGGGCTTGGTGGTAGGCTCCTGCAGTCACAGCTACTTGGGAGGCTAAGGCAGGAGTATTGCATGAGTCCAGGAGTCGGAGGTTGCAGTGAGCCCAGATGGTGCCATTGCACTCCAGCCTGGGTGACAGAGCAAGATTCAGTTGAAAAAAAAATGAGATTACAGGCGTGTGCCACCACAGCCAGCTAATTTTTGTATTTTTAGTAGAGGCGATCCACCCGCCTTGGCCTCCCAAAGCGCTGAGATTACTGCACCTAACCAGAAGAACATTTTGATATCAGCTTCTTTTTTTTTTTAAATTTGAGACAGAGTTTTGCTCTTGTTGCCCAAGCTGGAGTGAAATGGTGCAATCTCGGCCCACCGCAAACCCCACCACTGTAACCTCTGCCTTCCGAGTGCAAGCAATTCTCCTGCCTCAGCCTCTCGAATTGCTGGGACCACATGCACGCACCACCACATTAGCCAGTTTTTGTATTTTTAGTCGAGACCGGTGTTGCCATGTTGACCAGGCTGGTCTCGAATTCCTGACCTCAAGTGAACCACCAGCCTTGGCCTCCCAAAGTGCTGGGATTACAAGCATAAACCACTGTGCCAGCCTTGTTTTTCTTTTGAATTTGTTAAGGTCATATGTTGACATGGCTGTTAAAAATGTATTTATTTATTTAATTAGAGGGGCCTCACTGTGTTGCTTAGGTTGGTCTTGAACTCTTGGGCTCAAGCAATCCCCCCACCTTGGCCTTCCAAAGTGCCTGGGATTACAGGTGTGAGCCACCAGTGCCCAGCCAACATGGCTGTTAAGACGGTAATTTTGCTTTTTTTTTTTCAACCTCTGCCACCCAGGTTCAAGCGATTATCCTGCCTCAGCCTCCCGAGTAACTGGGATTGCAGGTGCCTGCCACCACACCTGGTTAATTTTTGTAGTTTTAGTAGAGACGGGATTTCAACATCTTGGCCAGGCTGGTCTTGAACTCCAGACCTCATGATCCACTTGCCTTGGTCTCCCAAAGTGCTGGGATTACAGGTGTGAGCCACAGCTCCCAGCCAAGACCATAACTTTGAAAAGCTGTTAGAGTGGCCGGGCGCGGTGGCTCAAGCCTGTAATCCCAGCACGTTGGGAGGCCGAGGCGGGTGGATCACGAGGTCAAGAGATCGAGACCATCCTGGTCAACATGGTGAAACCCCGTCTCTACTAAAAATACAAAAAAAATTAGCTGGGCATGGTGGTGCGTGCCTGTAATCCCAGCTACTCAGGAGGCTGAGGCAGAATTGCCTGAACCCAGGAGGCGGAGGTTGCGGTGAGCCGAGATTGCGCCATTGCACTCCAGCCTGGGTAACATGAGTGAAATTCCGTCTCAAAAAAAAAAAAAAAAAAAAAAAGAAAAGAAAAGCTGTTAGAGGCCAGGCGCAGTGGCTCACACCTCCCAGCACTTTGGGAGGCCGAGGTAGGTAGATCACCTGAGGTTGGGAGTTCAAGACCAGCCTGATCTACATGGAGAAATCCTGTCTCGACTAAAACTACAAAATGAGCCGGGCATGGTGGCACACACCTGTAATCCCAGCTACTTGGGAGGCTGAGGCAGAAGAATCGCTTGAACCTGGGAGACGGAGGTTGTGGTGAGCCAAGATCGCACTGTTGCACTCCAGCCTGGGTAAAAAGAGCAAAACTCCATCTCAAAACGAAACAAAACTGTTAGAGGGAACAGGAATCAAAGGATAGTCCTCCTAAAGGCACTTGCTGCGCAGCCCGCTCTGCCATGATCAGGATGCCATCTTCTTTCCAGTCCTGGGCTTCCACTGCTCATGGGGGCCCTAGTAATGTTGTTACGTGTATCATTTCCTCACTATCATTCCCACTTTACAGATGAGGAAACTGAAGCTTAGAGAGGTAAAGTGACTTGCTCCAGGTAATTGGCTAGGAAATGGCTGAGCTGGGATTTGAAATCCTGATTTCACTAATGCAGGTGGCCTTAGCCACTAAGGACACTACCTCCCTTCCAGGACTTCAGCCATTAATATTCCTCTAAACTAGGCAGTAGGCTAATGAAAACAGCAACTGTTTCTAACCCCGCCCTCCTCTCCTTGTAGCCTGAGAGTCTGAGGCTGGTGAGGGAATCTTATGTTCTCTGAGCTTAGGGAGGGGGCATGACCCAGGGCTCAGACACCCAATGCTTAGTTAACCACTGTGTGCCAGGCCTGAGGAGAACCTAGGGGTGTTCTATAGAACTAGGGGGATACAAAACAAGTGCATACAATGAGATCATTGTATGCCATGTTTTCACACTGCAATTGTGAAGGGTGGGGGGAGGGGAGGCAGAAAGGAGCCATAAAAAGGCTGGAACTTGCTCTAGGCCTTAAAGGAAGGACAGGGCTTGCCAGCAAAACAGAGGAACCACATCCTTGGTGGGAGGCACTAGAATGAGCAGAGTCTGGGGCCAGATAAAAGGGCAGTTTGTACTGACTTGCCCCCAAATAAGGGGAATGGTGGGAAGTGAGCCTCTGTAGGGAGTATAGGGTCCAACACCAAATGTCCTAAAAGGACGGCAGTGGAATCTGGTAACAGGGAACCATGGCAGATTGTAGAGCATTGACCTGATGAGGTGGGACATAGGAATAAGAGAGGGAATCCTTTATGAAGGGAGGGAATCAGTACACATTTTCTAGGCCCAATAGGGCAATCTTTTTCCTTTCCTTTCCTTTCTTTTTTTTCTTTTTATTCTTTCCTTTCTTCCTTTCTCAGACAGGGCCTTGCTAAATAGGACAATTTCTGAAAGCATTTACCAATGTGTAAGTCTTTATAAGCTTTCTTAGCTTTCCGGCTTAACAACAAAGAAGTGTGCTCCATTTTCTCTTAGGGAGTCCAGTACCTGGGGCAAAGCTCCCTGCCACTTCTTAGGAGACCTCCGGACTCAGAACTGTCTTGGGCCTCAGCAACCCTCTTCCCCTAACTGTGAGACTCCAGCTATAGGTCTCCCACTCCGGGACCCTTCTGTCCTGCTGCAGGAGGATTTTCAGGTCCTATGAAAATGAGGAAAGTCAGTTATCTCAGCTGAGCTATCTTGGGAACCCAAGCTTTGATTTGGCCTTAGTCCGACTATCTAAGAAAAGGCTCGGTGCTGGGCTCAGCTGCCTCCTTGGCCTGGAGAGGGGCTAATGCTGACCAGAGCAGGCCCCAAATACCAACAAGACTATCTACCCTGAAGACAGACAGTTGTTTCCTTGCTTCTCTTTTGAGACTGGGGAGGCAGGGTCATGAGCATTGGCACAGATCTCAGTTCCTGGGAAAGTGCCCTTCAGACCCAGCCCAGGCGTCAAGCTTGCTTTACTCCCAGCCCTTGAACCTCAGAAGGCTGGGAGTGGACAAAGTCAGACCTTAACTAAGAAGATGACCATTCCAGGGCTTGGGCCTGCATTTACCAACCTGTAAAACATTATAAACCCCTGCCCCACCCACCCCTTACAGGGTGGTTATTAGGAGGATGTGCTAAGAAAATGGGTGTGAGGGCTTTCTGAACACTGCCCTGGGTGTCTTCTTCACTGTTCTCACCATTTCCAAATGCACTTCTAACTCCAGTTCATTCATTTTGGGGGACAAGTCACTTCATTCTACCAACAGGAGGTGGCTTTTCTAAGTCATCATAAAGTTTAGGACCATCCATCGGAATCCCTGATGTAATTGCAGATTTTTGGGGCCCTGGCCCAGATGCACTGAGAATCTTCACGAGGGCCCCAAGCAATCTAATTACGAACACTCAAGTGGAATAACCACTGTTTTACAGTCTTGAGCAAACAAGGCCTGTCTGGGACCAGGAAGAGAAACAAGGGAGATAGGAACTCTCCAAAGGCCAGTTGGTGTGGCTGGATGTAGTCCCAGGGAAGAAGGGGGAAAGGCTTTGCCCTTCATCTGGCTCAACCCTAATTTGCCAACTTCTCTGATAAGGAATTTAGAGCCCAGAGTGCACAATGATTCTTTTGTTTTTAGAGACAGTCTTGCTGTCACCCAGGCTGTAGCCTTGAACTCCTGGACTCAGTATCCAAAGTAGCTGGGACCACAGGTGCATGACACTATGCTGGGCTAATTCCTTAATTTTTTGGAGATACAGGGTCTCAAACTCCTGGGCTCAAGCAATCCTCCCACTTCGGCCTCTGAAAGCACTGGGATTACAGGTGTGAGCCACCGGTATGCAATGAGTTGAGGCCACAGAGGGCGTCCAGGTCACCCAGGGCAATGTGAAGAAAGATAGGCCTGCATTCTCCTTCCTCTCTAAGCCCTTAGCACTCCTTCCCTCCCCTGTGTGTGCACAGGCAGTTCTGTGCCCACCTGGTCCAGACTTCCTTCCAGTGGCAGCTCATGTCCCTCTTGGTTCCTTGTCCAGTGAGAGGCATGAGCTAAGTAGACTTTTTGAAACTCTCCCTTTTAGCCTTTTTATATCCAAAGATAAGACTTGTAATTTTCATGACTGCAGAAAAGATAGAACTGATTTTTCTTCCAGAAAGAAAAAAAGGTCTTTCCTAGTTCTTTTACTGCTTGTTAAAGACCTTGGGGTCGGCCGGGCGTGGTGGCTCACGTGTGTAATCCAAGCACTTTGGAGGCCAAGGCGGGCGGATCACCTGAGGTCAGGAGTTCAAGACCAGCCTGACCAACACGGTGAAAGCCTGTCTTAATAAAAAAAATAAAAAAAAAAAAACCTTGGGGTCAGTGGGCCCTCAGGTCTGGGCCTTCTAACCCAGGCAGCCAGGTGAGCTCTCCCTCTGGAGACTCTGGCTTGCTGGGAGGTCTGACTCATCCCCTACCTTCAGGGGCTTTCCAGTGTGTTCTCCTGGTAGCTTCAGCCAGCACAGGGCCAAGGGTTCTTGGCACAGATGGCACGATACACATACCAGTGCCACCATGCTGGCAGGCAGTCCCGGAAAGGGATGGAGGAACACACAGGTGGACCCCAGGGCCTGATGAGACTTGCCTTTCACTAGCACCCACCTCCCTCCTTTTCGCTTCATGGCAATGATGAGAGACTCAACCAACTGTTTTAACAAACATGTTTATTAGAAAAGTAAAAAATATTGCATAGGTCTTAATACTTGAACATCAAGTGTATTCATGAACAGTGAGTATCTTATCTTCATGTAAACAGTTCTAGATGGAAGACCCTGCCGGGGAGGGGTTCCAGCCCCCACCCTCTCGGCCCCTCCCCTCCCAGCTCAGCTCAGCTTGGCAGTACTCCATGGGGGAAGGGTTGACCGCAGCTCCCAGGTGTATTTTTTCAAGTGTCAAAGATCCCAAGTGATCCCAGACACCCACCCCTTCCTACTCTTACATTCATGCGTCTGTAAGATAGCTGCCTACAACAGGTCAGTAGTGATGCTCCGATCAGAAAAACAAAAGCTATGAAACAAATGACAAACACGCTTGGTCCCTTCAGACCAGTAAGATACACAAACCACCTCCACGACCTCCCCCCTCCCTCCAGCTGCTCTAAGGAGCACCGGCCCCTTCACCCGGGCCGGGCCGAGGCCGGAGCAGCCCAGCTGCTCTCTGGCTGTCACACCACTGTTAACTGTCAGTAATAAAAATAATAAGGTACATGCTACACACACATCCAGCCAGAAGCCTTGTTGGCCCCTAAGCCTTTGTTTCATGCTACAGTACTGAGGGGTCTGTGTCCCCAAAAATTAGCCACCTGCACACAACTCAGTGAGCTTCCTGGGAAACCGTGTTCCCTCACCCTCCACCTTAGGTGGCTGCCTGTTTTCCAACCACAGGAATCAGTCCCTCAGCTCCTGCCCAAAAGTCTCCACCCAAAAAGTTCAGTCTTCTCTGCCCTGGGAGGCACTGTCGACCCCCCTAGGTTGAAGTTCAACACTCCTCAATGAGCAGCTGTTCTGAGCTGTAAAGCTTCTTCTTGATGACCCGGAAGCCAGTGCTCAGCGTCAGGGACTGGCTGAAGCCAGGGAGGAAGGGAGAGTTGGCGGAGCTAAACAGCCCCTGGATCTTGGGCCAGAGGCGTGAGTCCAGGCGCAGCACGAGAGTCAGCTGGAAGGTGGGCACCAGGCTGGGGTCGAGTGCCAGCTGGCCCACGCTGTGGCAGCTCTTGCCCTGCTCCACGCAGACGTCCAGCAGCGCCCCCCGCAGGCCACACGGCTCGCTGTAGGCCAGGCGAAGTAGTTCTTTGCCCACCTGGCTCACCAGCTGGCCAGGCATCAGCAGGCGCGCAGGGCGCCGCGAGCCCAGCCGCGCCTGGGCCAGACTCTCTTGCAGCAGCTGCATCAGGTTGGCACACAGGTGTTCATCCTCAGGATCACTGAGCAGCTCGAAGTCAGGCAACGACACCCCATCCAGGTAAGCCGAGTCTGGAAGGGAGAGCACACAGGGACGGATATTAACTGGCTTCAAAAGAAAACGCACAGGCGGGGGAGGTGCTGTTTCCTTAAGAAACCAACGCTCCTTCCCACTCTGTGCCTCAGTTTCCGCCTCACTCTCGTACCCTATACTCCAATTCCCCCTGCCCCCAGGCAATCTGGGTCCCGAAGGGATAGGAAGCCAAGGTGGCTCTGACTCCTTCCAGCACCGGCGCTTCCCCACCTTCCCGGCCCCTTGAGTCGCCTCGGCACCCGCCCACCGCTCACCGCTCACCTTCCTCCGGCCCGAAGCCACTGTTGCTGCTGTCCAGAGACTCGCAGTCCGAGCTCTCCAGGCTCGTGCAGCGGTCAAGCCCCTCCTCTCGGGCCGCCGACCCCCAGGCTGAGCGCGGCGGCCGGTCTGGGGTGGGAGTGCGGGACAAGGACGAGGGCGAAGAGGAGGTGGACGACGACGAGAAGCGGTCCCAAAGGCTAGGCATGGTGAGGACAGACGCCAGGGCGTTTGCTGATGAGCTCGGAATGCCGGAGCGCAGAATCCGCTGTAAGACAAGAGGGGCACCGACCTGGCGTCAGTCTGGGGACCAGACCAGACCGCGAGCTCTAGGACCCACACACAGAAGGGACACTCACCAGCTAGCGCGGTCAGCGAGAACTGCTAGGACTAGTGCGTCCTGCTGGTTGAATGGGTGTGCGAACCGGTACCAACCACCGAGCGCGGCCCAGACCTGTGCCTGCTCCACAACCGCACCTCCCCTTTGGTCTGCTGCTCCCCAGCACCAGCGCGGAGCAGCCTATAAGGACTAGCGCGGCGAGGCCACGCCTTCTCTGTGCCACGGCCCAATCCAGGCCCGGGAGTGTGGCCCGCCTCGGCCAATGGGCTCCTGGCGCACGTAAGCAACGTTCTCTCCTGCCCGGTGACAGCGGCCGGGCCCCGCCCCCATTGAGCCCCCGAACGCTCGCGGCCGAACCCCGACCCACCGCCACGCCCCCTTTCTGGAAAGGATCCGCGGCTGCTGCAGCTGCCAAGGTCCCGGAGGGCGCTCGCGGCAGGGGAGGATCACGGAAAGACTTGTTTATTATAGGGTTGTGTTGCTGGGGGAGGGGACAGCCCGTGACTAGGCTGAGGGGAAAGGCAGGGAAGCGTGAGGGGGCGGCGGGCAAGGAAAACGGTTGCCCCCAGCGTCCTCGATCCTGAGAGCTTCGGGCACAACTGGGCACACGGGGGGGATGCCCTTGGGACAGCGGCGCGGGGAGCAGACGTTAGCCCGGTCTGCCTTCGCGCTCTTACCCCCTCGGTCCCTGCTTTGCAAAGGGTCGTGATATGGGGGTGGGGTCCACAGCCTGGGCAGCTCCGGGCACCGTGCTGCCCCTTTCCCAAGGCCCCACCTGCCCATCCTGGTTGTTACTTTACAGCCCCAGGACGTGGGCTCATAGGGATCCCTGTCCCATAAGAGCCTGGCCCCCAAATCCTATCCGCTTCCAACCTCCAAATGCTCTCAAGGAGAGGGCTTGAAGAGGGTGGTTAGAGGAGTGTGGATGGGCCCGGTTTCATAGCACCCAGTGCAAGGATGGAAACGAGGATCCACAGCAGATGGACTCAGTGACCCATCCGCCAGCCCCGCGGACTGCAGGCAGCACAGCCGGGCCTCCCTGCCCGGGCGCCCGCCGGGTCCTAGCGCCCAGCCCTCGCCCAGCGCTTTGTGTAAAAGACCCAGACGGTTGCATCAGGACCGAGGACCGAGGTCTCCGGAAAAGCCAGGGAATGTGCAATGGTCATCCCGTGTTTCGTCATTCAGGCGGGGCCGCAGGAAATCTGGCCTGGTAGCAGTGCGAGGAGGCTAACTGTAGTTGCTGAGGGTGGGTGAAGGTTGGGACGTACTCGACCTTTATTTCTCTAAAGGTTTACCAATCTGGGACATGGGGACCCTGATGGAAGAGGGAGCTGAACTTACATCAGATGCCCAGGGCCCCCGGGGTGGGGCGGGCAAGAAACCTAACCAGATAGGCGGGCCTTGCCTCGGGTCAGGCTTGCTTTCGCGTGACAAATGACACTTGCAGGAGATGTCAGGCCACTGCCCTTGGCAACCCCCATCCTCAACCCAACTTAAAAAAAGAAAGAGTTGACACTTGGGCCAAGACTTAGAACCAGAATCCAAGCCATGCACCCCACTCTCATTTTACAGGTGGGAGACCCACTTATGGAGACAAATTTATGGATAAAAAAAAAAAATCAGGGGATCCAGGAGACATCTTAAGGACAGCTGCAGAATGGAAGAGTTTGTTAGCCACTAGGGCTTTCACAGCCTTCTCTTCCCATTCTTCACGCCATGTCACTTGTTGGAGCCTTAAAGACACCAGATTGCTTAACAATGGGAATACAGAAATTTTTAATGATAAATAAATAAAAAGACACTGGATCAAGGTAGCTAGATGAAGTGCTTGGAGGGCTGGAGTAGATGACAGGCTCTTGAAATCACCCTTTACAGAGGTGACCTGCATGGGTGTGTCTTCCTGTGAGCTGGAGAGAAGAGCTGGGAATTAATCCATCAGGAACAGAAACCTTTCCTCCAGGCTGACAAGTCGTGACACCTAAACACCCTAAGGAGACAGACTTAGGATGTTTCTTCTTCTTCTTCTTCTTTTTTTTTTTTTTTTTGAGATAGGGTCTCACTGTCTAGCCCAGGCTGGAGTGCAGTGGCATGATCTCGGCTCACTGCAAACTCGTCCTTCTGGGTTCAAACGATTCTCCTGCCTCAGCCTCTCAACTAGCTGGGATTATAAGTGTAAGCCACCATGCCCAGCTAATTTTTGTATTTTTAGTAAAGACAGGGTTTCACCATGTTGGCCAGGCTGGTCTCAAACTCCTGACCTCAGGTGATCCTCCAGCCTTGGCCGTCCAAAATGCTGGGATTACAGGCACGTGCCACCATGCCCAGCTAATTTTTTGTAGTTTTAGTAGAGACGGGGTTTCACCATGTTGACCAGGATGGTCTCGATCTCTTGACCTCGTGATCCACCCGCCTCGGCCTCCCAAAGTGCTGGGATTACAGGCTTGAGCCACCGCGCCCGGCCCCCAACACTTCATTCTTTATTCTTTAGGTGTCCTCTTCAGGACATGCTTCCAGCCTGTGCGTATCTTTGTTATTAATAATTCTTTCCACTTTGGTCCTCCCACTAGACAGTAAGCTGCTTGAGGATGGAGTTCTACTCATCCTAACTTCAAGTAGCCAGCACTGTACCCAGTACACAGAAAAGGCTCAGCAAGACTGGGCGGGTGGCTCACGCCTGTAATCTCAGCACTTTGCAGGGCTGAGGTGGGTGGATCATGATGAGGAAGAAAAATAAAATTCAGAATAAACAAGTAAACCACCCCTCCCAGCCTACATTGCCTGCAGTTAGCTAAAACAGACTGAGCAATTTTATTTTGTCTCTGTTCTTCTCAGCTTGAATTTCCACAACAACAAGGTCAGGAGTTTGAAGACAAGTCTGACCAACATGGTGAAACCTCGTCTTTACTAAAAATACAAAAATTACTGGACATGGTGGTGCATGCCTGTAATCTCAGCTACTCGGGAGGCTGAGGCAGGAGAATCGCTTGAAGCCGGGAGGTGGAGGTTGCAGTGAGCCGAGATTGTGCCATTGCACTGGGCGACAGAGTAAGATTCCACCTCAAAAAAAATTTTTTTTTGGCCAGGAGAGGTGGCTCACACCTGTAATCCCAGCACTTTGTGAGGCCCAGGCAGGTGGATCATCTGAGGTCAGGAGTTCAAGACCAGCCTGGCTAACATGGTGAAACCCCATCTCTACTAACAATAAAAACAAGTAGCCAGGCGTGGTGGTGAGCGCCTGTAGTCCCAGCTAGCTGGGAGGCTGAGGCAGGAGAATCACTTGAACCTGGGAGGCAGAGGTTGCAGTGAGCCAAGATCTCACCACTCTACTCCAGCCTGGGTGACAGAGCGAGACCCTGTCTCAAAAAAATAAATAAATACAGGCCAGGTATGGTGGCTCACACCTGTAATCCCAGCACTTTGGGAGGCCGAGGTGGATGGATCATGAGGTCAAGAGATTGAGACCATCCTGGCCAATATGGTGAAATCCTGTCTCTACTAAAAATGCAAAAATTAGCTGGGCCTGGTGGCATGTGCCTGTAGTCCCAGCTACTCAGGAGGCTGAGGCAAGAGAATCGCTTGAACCTGGGAGGCAGAGGTTGCAGTGAGCCAAGATCGCACCACTGCACTCCAGCCTGGGTGACAGAGGGAGACTCTGTCTCAAAATAAATAAATAAATAATAAAAATTAGCTGGGCATGGTAGCTCATGTACTTAGTCCCAGGTACTCAGGAGGCTGAGGTAGGAGAGCCGCTGGAGCCCGGGAGTTCAAGGCTACAGTGAGCTATGATGGTACTACTACACTGCAGGTTGGGTGACAGACTGAGCCAAAAACAAAAAGCACATGGCTTTCCCCAGAATTGCAGAGACCCACATCTAGATTTCCAGGATCTAGCACGGCCTAGGGGTGCCTTCAGAGGACTTTGATGCTACTTTTCCATCCTCTTTCTGGCAAGTGCTGCCAAGAGCCTTGGTCAGATCTGACCATTTCCCTTCCTCCTCTGCTGGGGTCTAGGAATGGGGCTTCTAAGGCAATCCAGCTCTTTCTCTGGAATATAGTCAGCGACCGACCGCAGGAAGCTGGGAAGAGATGTGACACCGTGCAGAGGGCTGATTTGTTGTAGGGAATCTTTTAAAGCAGTCAGTGCTTTCCCTGCAAGTGCCTCAAAATACTAAAACATTTTTTTAAATTGAGGTGAAATTTATATATAGAAGTAACCATTTCCAGCCTGGGCAACATAGGAAGATCCAGCCTCCAGAAAACATTAAAAAAAAAATTGGACCAGGCGCAGTGGCTCACACCTGTAATTCCAGCACTTTGGGAGGCCAAGGTGGACAGATCACTTGAGTCCAAGAGTTTGAGACCAGCCTGGGCAACATGATGAAATCTCGTCTCTACAAAAAATAAAAAAAATTAAAATTAGCCAGACATGGTGGCCCGCACCTGTGGTCTCAGTTACTCAGGAGGCTGAGGTGGGAGGATCACTTGAGCCGAGGAAGTGGAGCCTGCAGTGGACTGGGATCATGCCACTGCCCTACAGTGACAGAATGAGTCCCTGTCTTGAAAGAGAAAGAAAGGCCAGGCGCGGTGGCTCAAGCCTGTAATCCCAGCACTTTGGGAGGCCGAGGTGGGTGGATCACAAGGTCAAGAGATCAAGACCATCCTGGTCAACATGGTGAAACCCCGTCTCTACTAAAACTACAGAAAATTAGCTGGGCATGGTGGCGCATGCCTGTAATCCCAGCTACTCAGGAGGCTGAGGCAGGAGAATTGCCTGAACCCAGGAGGCGGAGGTTGCGGTGAGCCGAGATCGCGCCATTGCACTCCAGCCTGGGTAACAAGAGCAAAACTCCGTCTCAAAAAAAAAAAAAAAAGAAAGAAAGAGGGAAGGAAGGAAAGAAGGAAGGAAGGAAGGAAAGAAAAGAAAGAAGGAAAGAGAGAGAAAGGAAAGAGGAAGAAAGAAAGGAAGAAAGAAAATCATTTCAAAGTGAATAGTTCAGTGGCATTTATTTATTTATTTATTATTTACTTATTTATTTATTGGGACAGAGTTTTGCTCTTGTTGCCCAGGCTGGAGTGCAATGGCATGATCTTGACTTACCACAACCTCTGCCTCCCGGATTCAAGCGATTCTCCTGCCTCAGCCTCCCACAAAGCTGGGATTACAGGCATGCACCACCACGCTAATTTCGTTTTGTTTTGTTTCTTGAGATGGATTCTTGCTCTGCCACCAGGCTGGAGTGCAGTGGCCTGATATTGGCTCACTGCAACCTCTGCCTCCTGGGTTCAAGCGATTTCCTAGTCTCAGCCTCCCAAGTAGCTGGGACTACGGGGCACGTGCCACCATGCCTGGCTAATTATTTTTTTTGTATTTTAGTAGAGACGGGGTTTCACCATGTTGGCCAGGATGGTCTCTATCTCCTGACCTCATGATCCGCCCACTTCAGCTTCCCGAAGTGCTGGGATTACAGGCATTAGCCACCGCACATGGCCAGTTCAGTGGCATTTAGTATATTCACAATGTTGTGCAACCACTGCCTCTATCTGGTTCAAATCGTCTTCATAACTCCCAAGGAGGCCCTTTACCCATCAAGCAGTCACTCTCCTCAGAATGCTTTGAAGATGAAATGTTCACTTGTTGGTAGGGAACTGGGTAGGGCTGGATGGGTGGCTCATGCCTGTAATTCTAGCATTTTGGAAGGACAAAGTGGAAGGATTGCTTGAGGCCAAGAGTTCAAGACCAACCTGGCCAACATAGCAAGACCCCCATGTCTACTTTTTTCTAATTTAAAAAAAAAGAAGAAGAAAAAGCAGGGCTGCCTCTACACAACTACAGAGGAGGCTGCTACCATTAGAGTCTGCATTACCATGTGTCTTCTAGAGAGTAGGGCTCCAGGGAGCACTCATCACATAGACAATGTGCAACATGGCAGCCACAGGACAACCCTGGTGGGGAGACTTGTTGACCTCTGAGCAGGAGTCGGCTGGTGTCACATCCATCCCAGGTGACTCAGGCCTCTAGTGTTGGTGAAGCGGCCCCAAGTCCCAGTGTCTGTAGTAATGGCCCTGACCATGGAGAAACCCTGCCTCTTCCAGGGTTGTGCTCCATTCCCGTGGGACTCGTTGCAGCCTGCAATTTAAAGTCAATGAGCATTCACTCCTGGCCACCTGCCCCTCCCCGTTCAGGCGGTTCCTGTCCGCAGCACTGGTTCCCAGGGCCTCGGTCTGGCAAGTCACCCCAGTCGGGTTTGGGAAGTTAAACCAGATCTTGGGGTGGGGGTGTGATTCTAAGAACCCCAGAACTCAGGATGGGAACCCGTGAAGGCCAGCCAGCTAGCTTGCATGCTTTCTGCTTGGGGCGCCTCCGCAGCCCTTTGGAAAAACTTCTCATTGCAGCTGGTGGAAGTGGCCTGAGGAGCCTATAAATTGGGGCGGTAAGGACAGGGTGAAGTGGTGGGAGGAGGTGGAGACAAGAAGCCAGCAGAAGTGTTCCTAGGAGTCTGTGGCTTTCTTGAAAAACAACAAACAGCTTGGTCAAAATAGCACGATTATAAATGCATCTGGTTTAGGAGGCTTGTGAAAAGCTGCAGTGAGGGCCTCAGGGAGGATTTTGACTATCCTACTGGAGGGAGAGTTAAAAACTCAGTGGGGAATCTTTTTGCAAATGAAGCTGCCTTTTTTGTTTTGAGAGTCTTGCTCTGTCACCCAGGCTGGAGCACAGTGGCATGATCTCAGCTCACTACAACCCCTGCCTCCCGGGTTCAAGTGCTTCTCCTGCCTCAGCCTCCTGAGTATCTGGGATTATAGGCACCTGCCACCACGCCTGGCTAACTTTTTGTATTTTTAGTAGAGATGGGATTTTACCACGTTAGCCAGGATGGTCTCGATCTCCTGACCTCGTGATCCACTGGCTTTAGCCTCCCAAAGTGCTGGGATTACAGGCATAAGCCTGGACTGAAGCTCCTTTTTGAAATAGAAATACTAACAATACAACGTATTGATCAGTCTTTCAAAGTAGCTTTTAAAAATCTGTTGTCCAGGCCGGGCGCTGTGGCTCATGCCTATAATCCCAGCTCTCAGGGAGGCAAAGGTGGGAGGATAGCTTGAACCCAGGAGTTCAAGACCTGCCTGGGCAATATAGTGAGACCCTGTAATCCAAAAAAAAAAAAAAAAAAGAAGAAAAGAAAAAAGTATATATACAAAAAAATCTGTTGTCCAGGTGCCCTGAGGAACAAATATAGTGCCATCCTACAGATGAGGACAGTGAGGCCCAAAGTGAGAATCTTATGATCCCTCCTCGAACCAGTGGCTTTCATTTCTTTTTTTTTTTTTTATTTAAAAATAGATTATACCACTTGTCAGCAGGAATCATTTCAAGTCTGATTAATAGTTAGGATCAGGGTCCTGGAGCAGTGGCTCATGTCTGTAATCCCAGCACTTTGGGAGGCCAAGGCGGGCAAATCACGAGGTCAGGAGTTCGAGACCATCCTGACCAACATGGTGAAACCTCCCTCTCTACTAAAAATACAAAAATTAGGCTGGGCGTGGTGGCTAACGCCTGTTATCTCAGCACTTTGGGAAACCGAGGTGTGTGGATCACAGGGTCAGGAGACTGAGACTATCCTGGCTAACATGGTGAAACCTCGTCTCTACTAGAAATACAAAAAATTAGTCAGGCATGGTGGCACATGCCTGTAGTCCCAGCTACTTGGGAGGCTGAGGCAGGAGAATCACTTGAACCTGGGAGGCAGAGGTTGCAGAGAGCCAAGATCGAGCCACTGCACCCCAGCCTGGGTGACAGAGTGTGACTCTGTCTCAAAAAAAAAAAAAAAGAAATAAAAATACAAAAATTAGATGGGTGTGATGGTGCCCATGTGTAATCCCAGTTACTCAGGAGGCTGAGGCAGGAGAATTGCTTGAACCCAGAAGGCAGATGTTGCAGTAAGCTGAGACCACACTATTGCACTCTAGCCTGGGCAACAGAGCAAGACTCCCTCTCAAAACAAAAAAAAAAATTAGACTCAGCTGAGGAGCTTGTAAAACCGAGATTTTCATCTCCTCAACCCCTATTCTGATTGAGTAGGTCTGGATGGGGTCTTTAAGTGCAAAATTCTCCAGGTGATTCCAATTCTTATCTTTAGTTGGGATGCTTAGTGACCTCTAGGAAAGAAAGACAGGCCTGGGTGGGTTAGGGGCAGGTGACAGCTTGCGGCTGCGAAGACAGGGCTCACATGTGACAAAGGTGAGCTCACAGCTCACAGACAAGTTCTGCCTGGGGTCCTAGGTTTCCCAAGAAGCCATTTCCCTTCCAAGAAGGGAGAGGGTAGGACAGTGGGAACCCCACAAAGCGCTGGGTTGATAAATCACCCGTGCCAAGGGATAAGGGTTTTGAGAGCTGGGAGAGTAGCCTGAAGCTGGCAGCCCCCTATATCCCAGCTGTAGCAAAGGCACAGACAGCCGACCAAACCTCAGGCAGCCCACCCATCTGCAGCCCGAGCAGCCAAATGAGTTGTCCTAGGGACCCAGCCAGGCCTGGAACCTCGTCCTTCTGACTCCAGCGCTGTTTTTTCCTCACTTGCCCCACTGCCTGTCAGGAAGGAATCCCATCCACTTAGGGGCCAGGTTTCTGCCAGCCATTACTAAGATCCCTGTTCAATCCTGGGTTCTGAACCCTTGTGAGGAGAGAAAACAATGAAGTGCAGGGAGGGCTAGGCAACCCCTCTCTCTAGTGAGTCTCTGAAGCCTAGGCTAGCCCAGATCCTCTGGCATGAGGGGACAGGAGTCAGCAGACCTGAGTTGCAGGCTGTTTGGCCACTAAGGATGGATAGGAGTCTGAGGTGTGGCCCAGAAGCAGCCTCCAGGAAGCATACCATGTCTTTGAAACCCAGAATTTTTATAACAAATAATGCAATTTTGCCTTCTATATTTTTGAAACGGAGTCTCACTCTGTCACCCATGCTGGAATGCAGTGGTTCGATCTCGGCTCACTGCAACCTCCACCTCCTGGGTGCAAATAATTCTGCCTCAGCCGCCTGAGCAGCTGGGATTACAGACATGTGCCATGCCTGACTATTGTATTTTTAGTAGAGGCAGGGTTTCATCACTATGTAGGTCAGTCTGGTCCCAAACTCCTGACCGCATGATCTGCCTGTCTCGGCCTCCCAAAGTACTGGGATTACAGGTGTGAGCCATCGTGCTCAGCCTATTATACATTTTATCTGCGTTAATATCAGTAGCAAATGTTTAGATTACTTACTAAATTGCTTAATTTCTCCCTTCAAAAAAAGAAAACAAGTTTTTGGTTTTTTTGTTTTGTTTTTTTAGAAACAGAGTCTCCCTCTGTCCCCCAGGCTGGAGTGCAGTGCTGTTAGCTCAGCTCATTGCAACCTCCGCCTCCCAGGTTCAAGCGATTTTCCTGCCTCAGGAGTAGCTGGGATTACAGACATGTGCCACCACACCTGGCTAATTTTTGCATTTTTAGTAGAGATGGGGTTTCAACATGTTGGCCAGGCTGGTCTCAAACTCCTGGCCTCAAGTGATCTGCCTGCCTCGGCCTCCCAAAGTGCTGAGATTACAGGCATGAGCCACCGCACCTGGCCTTCATACTCTAGTTTTGAAAACACGGAACTAGAGAATCTTGAAGACCTCTTCAACCTCTACGAGGATCATAGCAAAGGAGAAAGATACGACAAATTCCATGGAGATGCTTTCCCCCAGTCCCAAGGCCTGGCCCATAGGAGGTTGGACTCTCTGCAGGAGGACTGTCAGAGAAGGTAGAAACAGGTGTTCCAGCCATTTCAGTGTTTTTGCCTTTTGAGGGTTTCCAGCTGGTGTGCAATACGGAAATATCGATGATATCCATATAACAAAGGGGGAAGCAGGGATGGTTTTTTTTTCACCAACCTAGGGAGTATGTGACAGGGGATAACAGAGGTGATCAGGACCTGCCACAGTTGGCACAGCCCAAACCCAGGCTCACCGCTTGCCTGCACAGCAAAATGAGCTCACTTTGTTGTTGTTGTTTTTGCTCCCAGAGAAAAAAGGGGACCAGGAGGACCTGTCTAGCCTCTGGGTTTCCCAGAGGGCTGGGGTGAGTAGTGCTAGATCAGCAGAGAGAAAAGTCAGCCCTCTCACTGTCAGGATTCTTCTGTCAGTAGAATGAACCTTAAAATCTTCGAATGTTAAGACAAGCAGGTTCTAAGAGAACACGCCTTCCAGCCCCCAGCCTCCCAGCGTTATGGACAAGGAACTGAGCTGTAGGGCAGCGGGCCTTAGGAGGTTCCAGGATCTCCCTCTCTCTTGCAAGTTAGGCCCTGTTCAGTCCCCAGGAACTTTCTTCTCCCTGGCTTTGGCTTCGTCCTCACTCTGTCATGCCTCTAACCTCACTCAGAAGTACATTTTTATCTCCAGTGGGCTTAATAGTCAAAGACTTGGGAAACTCAGGTCTATGCAAAAGGCAAAAGGCAGCTGCCCAGGTCTGCATGCTGAGCCTTTCTCTGGAACACCTGGGCTGACAGGAAATGGGAGCTGCCAGCCCACCTGGCAATTTGCCAGCTCTTCACAAAGATCTCTTTTTTTTTTTTTTGAGATGGAGTCTTACTCTGTCACCCAGGCTGGAGTGCAGTGGTGCAATCTCAGCTCACTGCAACCTCTGCCTTCTGGCTTCAAGCGATTCACCTGCCTTAGCCGCGGGAGTCATTGGGATTACAGGAATGCATCACCACGCCTGGTCTATTTTTTTATTTTTAGCAGAGATGGGGTTTCACTATGTTGGCCAAGCTGGTCTCGAACTCTTGACCTCAGGTGATCTCCCCGCTTCAGCCTCCCAAAGTGTTGGGATTACAGGCATGAGCCACCACACCAGCCTCCTTACAAAGATCACTGACCCTTATGAAGCTCTTCAGGATTTGTTTTTTTTTTTTTTTTTTTTTTGAGATGGAGTCTCACTCTGTCACCCAGGCTGGAGTGCAGTGGCATGATCTCGACTCACTACAACCACCACCTCCTGGCTTCAAGCGACTCTCCTGCCTCAGCCTCCTAAGTAGCTGGGATTATAGGTGCATACCACCATGCTTGGCTAATTTTTTGTATTTTTAGTAGAAATGGGGTTTCACCATGTTAGCCAGGATGGTCTTGATCTCTTGACCTCATTATTTGCCTGCCTCCATCTCAAAATAAATAAATAAAAAAAAACACATCCATGTCTTTTAGGGATTTCAAACTTTTGTTTTTCTTTTTTTTTTTTTGAGACGGAGTCTTGTTCTGTCACCCAGGCTGGAGTGCAGTGGTACAATCTTGGCTCACTGCAACCTCTGTCTCCTGTATTCAAGCGATTCTCCTGCCTCAGCCTCCCGAGTAGCTGTGATTTCAGGCGCCCATCACCATGCTCGGCTAATTTTTGTATTTTTAGTAAAGATGGGTTTTCACTACGTTGACCAGGCTGGTCTCGAACTCCTGAGCTCAGGTGATCCGCCTACCTCGGCCTCCCAAAGTGCTGGGATTACAGGCGTGAGGCACTGCGCCCGCCCAGGCCTTATACATTTTTAATTGGCCTTTTCCCACATGTTCTAAAGAATATTCATAACTTTGTTAATAAAAATAACAACTGGAGGCCAGGTACTGTGACTCATGCTTGTAATCTCAGCACTCTGGGAGGCCAAGGTGGGCAGATCACTTGAGTCCAGGAGGTCAAGACCAGACTGGCCAACATGGCGAAACCGCGGCTCTACTAAAGAGACAAAAAGTTAGTCGGTTGTGGTGGCGTGCACCTGTAGTAGTTCCGGTTACTTGGGAGGCTGAGGCAGGAAAATTACTTGAGCCCAGGAGGCTGAGGTTACAGTGAGCTGAGATATCCCCACTGCACTCCAGCCTGGGCCACAGAGCAAGACTTTGTCTGCGGGGTGGGGGGGGGGAAGGCTGGGCAGTGCCTCATGCTTGTAATTCTGTAATTCCAGCACATGATTTGGGAGGCCAAGGCAAGTGGATCACTTGAGGCCAGGTGTTTGAGACCAGCCTGGCCAATGTGGTGAAACCCTGACTCTACTAAAAATACAAAAATTAGCTGGGCATGGTGGCGCGAGCCTGTAGTCCCAGCTACTCAGGAGCCTGAGGCAGGAGAATTGCTTGAACCCGGGAGGATTGCTTGAACCCGGGAGGCGGAGGTTGCAGTGAGCCGAGATCGTGCCACTGCACTCCAGCCTGACGCAAAAAAAAAAACAAAAGAAAACAAACAACCAAAAAACAACTAGCTGTATGCGATGGCTCACGCCTGTAATCCCATCACTTTGGGAGGCTGAGGCGAGCAGATCAGCTGAGATTGGGAGTTCGAGAGTAGCCTGATTAACACGGAGAAACCCCGTCTCTACTAAAAATACAAAATTAACCAGGCATGGTAATGCATGCCTGTAATCACAGTTACTTGGGAGGCTGAGGCAGGAAAATCGCTTGAACCTGGGAGGGGGAGGTTGCAGTGAGCCGAGGTTGCAGTGAGCCGAGATTTCACCATTGCACTCCAGCCTGGGCAACAAGAGCAAAACTCCATCTCAAAACAAACAAACAAAATCAAGAAAAACCGAAAAACTAATATTTGTGTGTAGAGTTTGTAGGCAGGATAGAACTCGTCAGTGTCACTGCACAGGTGAGAAACAGATTCAGATGGGTGCAGTGACGTGCCTACAGTCACACAGTGTCAGCAAGGCTGAAGCCAGAACTCTACATCCAGGCTCATTTCCTTATCCCAGGCAACTCACACTCTCAGTTGTAAGCTAAAGGGGACTGTACATGCTGGAAAGCGCGGATCGATGTTGTAGGGTGGGGTGTAGAACAGACGGAGTGATAGTCTCGTTATCGCTAAGGAGATGTTGACCCAAGAGACTTTCTCTAGGTCAGCCCTTGTTTTATCTGATCAAGTTCTTCCTCCCCTTGCAGAATTCGGCAGCGTCCAACAGTGCTGACTCAAATGGCAAGACTGACACCCAAGGGGTTTCCCTTTAGCTGACACCTTCAGTCCCAGAAGTGACAGTGATTCTGTCACCACAGCACCCTCTGGGATCCTCCCCCGGGAGCTCTGGGGTCCCGCAGGAAGGCCACTCTGGGAATCGGTGCCCGTGAAGAGGGGCCCTTCCCCACCCCAGCTGTGCCGTATGTAATCCACAAAGGGCCAGACTCTGGCATAAGCACCCAGGAGCCACTGCTGAACCTTTTTGTACTCAAAAGCAGCCGCACAGAAATACAAAAACTTTCAGATTCTGCTCCGGGAACTGGTGCACACAAGAGCTTAACTGATTTCGCCGCGGTCTGCGGTGGCTTGTCTGGGGCCAGCGGGATGGGGGAAGGGAAGATCCCCCCAGCTCCCTCTCCCCTCCCCCCAACAGCGGAGGTGCGACCTCAAGGGAGCGTGACCGCCGAGGTGACAGATGCAGAGCAGCTGACTGGGGGGAGGGTCCAGTCCTCGTCGACCCCCTACTGGGGGAAGCGGGGACGTGACTTGGAGAACGTTCGGCTGAAGAACAGGAGGGGGGATGGAGGGAGACGGGGAAGGGGAGGAGGCCGGGGCTGGCCCTGGCCCCGCCCACCCGCGGGAGAAATAAGGCTCCTCCCACCATCCAGGAAGAGGGCGGCCCGGCCAAAGAGATGCTGAGCTCAGCATTTTGGACCCCAGCGGCTCGGTGGGGGCAGGGCGCGGGGTTGGCGCCTTTCTGGTGAGAGTCGGAGAGGGGAGAGACGGGGAGGGAGGGCGAGGCCGAGAAGGCCCTCACAACCCTGAGGCTGTAACTCTTCTCCCACCGGGTCGTGCTTACAAAGCGGTCTCTGTTGGGGAGGGGAAGGCTTCCCGGGTGCGCGCAGTTAGGGGTAGGGGGAGAGGATGTCGTCTGTGAGTCACTACCCTAAACCCTGACTTAGCCCCAAGAACTCACGTCAGAGAGGCCAAGCCTTTGTGCCCTCTGACCCCAGGGATGATTTGGTGGAGGGCGCGCAGGGCGCAGGGCTGCCACTGCAGGGCGGAGGGCTGCCCCTGCAGGGCGGCAGTCCCTACTGCCCAGGCTACCCCAGCTAGCGCAGGAAGGGGTTTTATTTAAGGCAACCTTGAAAAGTGCAGGGGGCATCGGCTTGGGAAGAGAAGCAAGGAAAACCTTTGTACCCACCTGGCACAAAGGGCTACCCAGGCCAGGCAGGTGGGTGGCTATTTTTGAGCTGACCTACATACCCATTTGCCTCTTTATCTTTTTATTATCACACATGGTTATTATGGGAGCTTTTCTTCAGCACTTAATGCAGCTGCTGCGTTTCTTGAGGGCTGCACAATAAAGTGTGTGGCCTCTCTCTCCAGGAAGTTTTAAGGGTGTCTGGGCCAGTAAAGAAGGTCACCAATAGGCCTGCAGCAGCTTCCCCAAGCTCTTGCCACATGGAACAGGATTCTGACCCTGACGTCCCCATCCAGAGCTGGTCAGCCCTGGAGGCAGATGATGACATTCACATTTGACAACAGAGTCACTGGGTTTTGCTGGGGCCTGAAGCCCCTCAGCCTTTGGGCCTTGCCACTTGCAGAGGCTGACCCCATCGTCCTATGGCCCCACGCTATGGCTTTCCTGCACAGATGGGGCAAGGGACGCTCATCTGCAGATGAGTTGTGGGCAGACTGGTTTGGGATTTACTGCTCTGATTTTTCTTAAGGAGACGCAAGGAGAGCCTGGAACTTTCTGTTTATTCTGTTCAGCCTCACTAGGGCCTCCCTCTCCAAACCTTTTAATAGCTCTCCATTGCCTTTAGAGCCAGTCTGGCTGCTTAGTTCAGCCTTCCAAGCCTTGGGGGCAGGCTGGAGATTCATCTCCCACCCACAGCCCAGAAGGGGAAAACACATATGGTTCTAATTATATCTGAAACGCTCTTAAATTTTCCATAAAGTACAGTATGCATGGCTTTGTGTATACAACTTTGCATAGTAATATGTATGTAGATATGCAAAATATATACAGCCATGTAAGGTGGACCATAAAGAGAACATCAACAAAGGACAGCATATAATTTACAGTATTTTAATCATGCTAAAGACAGACACATAGACCTGGAAGTGTGACTGGCAGAGGTCACAGCGGAGTTTCTCTTCTCTAATCTGGTTCTCCCTCTGGGAGAAATCTTTGGCCCTGAGGAAAATGGATGCCTGCACTCCTTGACACGCTTATTTTTTTTTTTTTTGTGAGATGGAGTTTTGCTCCTGTTGCCTATGCTGGAGTGCAGTGGCGCCATCTCAGCTCACCTCAACCTCTGCCTCCTGGGTTCAAGAGGATTCTCTTGCCTTGTCCTCCCAGTATATGTATTATAATATTTCTTTTTTTTTTTTTTTTTTTTTTGAGACGGAGTTTCACTCTTGTTACCCAGGCTGGAGTGCAATGGTGCGATCTCGGCTCACCGCAACCTCCGCCTCCTGGGTTCAGGCAATTCTCCTGCCTCAGCCTCCTGAGTAGCTGGGATTACAGGCACTCGCCACCATGCCCAGCTAATTTTTTTTTTGTAGTTTTAGTAGAGACGGGGTTTCACCATGTTGACCAGGATGGTCTTGATCTCTTGACCTCGTGATCCACCCGCCTCGGCCTCCCAAAGTGCTGGGATTACAGGCTTGAGCCACCGCGCCCGGCCAATTCTTTTTTTTTTTTTTTTTTTTTTTGAGATGGAGGCTCATTCTGTCGCCCAGGCTGGAGTGCAGTGGTGCAATCTCAACTCACTGCAACCTCCACCTTCCAGGTTCTAGCGATTCTCCTGCCCCAGCCTCCCAAGTAGCTGGGATACAGGCATGTGCCACCACGCCTGGCTGATTTTTGTATTTTTAGTAGAGACCAGGGTTTCACCACGTCGGCCAGGCTGGTCTGGAACTCCTGGCCGTAGGGATCCACCTACTTCGGCCTCCCAAAGTGCTGGGATTACAGTCATGAGCCAATGCGCCCAGTTGTATTTTATATTATAAATCTTTAAATACCCTCTACCACCAGCACTATAATTCCCTGCAGCACACCCACACACACCCCTGTCCCAGTGTTGGAATATATACAATATGTGCTCAACAAGTGTTTGACCCAGAATTGAATGGAGCTAGAACCCACATGTGACTGAAGGTCAATGTGGAATCAGTGGGAAATCTCCCTGACCCCTCCCAGGCCATGGGGAACTCTGCTCCCTCTGAACTCGGCCAGCACTTCTTATTGTCACAGAAAGTTAGAACTGAAGGGGGGATTCCCCTTGTACATTTGAGGAGAATAAAGGGAAGTGTCCAGAGCGGCCCAGTGTGGGAACCGGACCTTACAGTTTGCTGGTATCTCTCCACTGCACCCTGTCACCTCTTCAGAGAGGGCTTCCCAGGTTGCCCGAAATCCCTTATTCTCTTCTGCTGTTTCTTTTCAAAGTACTAATTCGGTTTTTTTTTTTTTTGAAAGGTCTCACATATTTATTACTGAACCCAGGCAACCAAAACCTTTTTTTTTTTTTTTTTTACACGAATAATGGAAGCACTGTGCGTTGTACTAATGCCTTCATAACAGATACAGAAAGGAAACTCTTCAAACTTCTCCAGATGGCGGTGACATTTTTCAGCTTGATTTGGTAACACGACTGTGACCTACAGACAGCATAAATACGTGTGCCATCACATGTGTAATTTCTTACAGACCAAGTTTGGTTCTTCTCCAATGTCTCCTTTTGGAGTTGTACCTGATTTTATTACCAGTTTTTATCCGAATCCACTGGGGACTGGGACGATTTTGCTTTTGTTTCTTGGCCAGGAATCGCTTAATCCTGAAAGTCTTGTCAGAAGACATGGCGAGAAACGGAGTAATGCCCACACCACTATGGCGGAGAAAGGAAGAGAGGAAGAAGCCTAATTCGGTTTGTAATCCTTCATTCATCTCTCTGTGTGGTTGTCCAGTGCCTGACTTGCCCACTAAACGGCGAGCTGTAGGAGGCCAGCGTCTGTATCTGTTTTGTCCTGGGTCTTCTGGTGCCCTGCACAAAAAGCCTAGTCCACAGTTTCCAGTGATAATAGTTGAAGGAAAAAAAAAAAGAGGAAATCCTAGCACTTTGGGGGGCCGACGTGGCAGATCACTTGAGGTCAGGGGTTTGAGACCAGCCTGGCAAACATGGTGAAACCCTGTCTCTACTAAAAATACAAAAATTAGGTGGGTGTGGTGGCTCACACCTGTAGTCCCAGCTACTCAGGAGGCTGAGGCAAGAGAATCACTTGAACCTGGGAGGTGGAGGTTGCAGTGAGCCAAGGTCACACCACTGCACTCCAGCCTGGGTGACGGAGTGAGAGTCCCTCTCAATCAAAACAAACAAACAAACAAACAAAACAAAACTGAGGCCAGGCATGGTAGGTCATACCTGTAATCCCAGCACTTTGGGAGGCTGAGGCGGGTGAATCCCCTGAGGTCAAGAGTTCAGGACCAGCCTGGCCAACATGTTGAAACCCTGTCTGTACTAAAAAAAAATACAAAGCTGGGCACGGTGGCTTATGCCTGTAATCCCAGCATTTTGGGAGGCCAAGGCTGGTGGATCACCTGAGGTCAGGTGTTTGAGGGCAGCGTGGCCAACATAGTGAAACTCTGTCTCTGCTAAAAATAAGCCAGGCATGGTGGCATGTACCTGTAATCCCAGCTACTTGGGAGGCTGAGGCAGGAGACTGGCTTGAACCCGGAAGGTGGAGGTTGCAGTGAGCAAAGATGGTACCATTACACTCCAGCCTGGGCAACAGAGTGAGACTTCATCTCCAAAACAAACAAACAAACATTAGCTGGGCGTGGTGGTGCACGAGTAATCCCAGCTACTTGGGAGGTTGAGGCAGGAGAATCACTTGAACTTGGGAGGTAGAGGTTGCTTAGTGAGCCAGGATCGTACCACTGCACTCCAGTCTAGGTGACAGAGGGAGACTGTGTCTCAAAAAAAAAAAATGAATAAATAAAAAGAATGAGTATCCATATGGCCTGAGAAGCTTAGTGCATTTTCTTAGGGCACTGCTGAGACTGGCTCAGAAAGTGTTGAGTTGAGGGGTCTGGAGAGTTTCTTGCCAGGAGCTCCAAGGTAACACCTGGCCTTGAGCAGCCTAAAGTATATGGGGGCGATAGACCCCTAGTGAATAACCCTACCACCAGGAAGAGGTGTTTTTTTTTTTTTTGAGACAGAGTCTTGCTCTGTCGCCAGGTGCTAGGCTGGAGTGTAGTGGCATGATCTCAGCTCACTGCAACCTCCGCCTCCCAGGTTCAAGCAATTCTCCTGCCTCAGCCTCCCAAGTAGCTGGGACTATAGACTCTCACCACCACGCCCAGCTAATTTTTATATTTTAGTAGAGACGGGGTTTCACTATGTTGGCCAGGATGGTCTTGATCTCTTGACCTCATGATCTGCCTGCCTTGGTCTCCCAAAGTGCTGGGATTACAGGCTTGAGCCATCGTGCCCAGCCCAGGAAGAGGTTTATACGGTGATGACAAATCAGATTAGGGATTGGAATCTAGCAGTGGTGTGGAGGGCAGATTGCAGGTTGGAGACCTAAGGCAGGGAACCAATTAGGTCATGATTGCAAAAACTTGAAAACCACCTAAGTGGTTTCTCTGGTAGGAAAACAGTTAAATAAATCACCATACATCCCAATCATGGGAAATTATGTGGGTGTTAAAAAGAGGGAGGTAGATTTTGGAAAGATGTCCAAGATCTGCTGCGAGGTTGCAGAACAATTTGTACACTGTACTCCCAGGCTGAGGGGAGACAAGAGGACACTCCCCTGCAGATACACGCATTTCAACATGCTGAGAAAACATCTAGAAGGATACTGGAGAAGCTATTGAAGAGGGATGAAGAGGCTTTCTTTTCTTTTCTTCCTTTTTTGAGACAGAGTCTCACTCAGTTGCCCAGGTTGGAGTGCAAAGGCTCAATCTCTGCTCACTGCAACCTCCGCCTCCTGGGTTCAAGCGATTCACCTGCCTCAGGCTCCTGAGTAGCTGGGATTACAAGCGCCCACCACCACACCCGGCTAATTTTTGTATTTTTAGTAGAGACAGGGTTTCTCTATCTTCGCAGGCTGGTCTTGAACCCCTGACCTCAGGTGATCCACCCAACTTGGCCTCCCCAAATGCTAGGATTACAGTTGTGAGCCACCATGCCTGGACTTTTTCTTTCTACACTTTCTGCACTGGTGGATTTTTATCATGAGCCCAAATTATTTTCACCAGATTTTTGTTTGTTTTTTTGCTACGGCAGGATTGTGGGTGATGGGTAAGGAGGTGGGGTGGGGGCTGGACAACGGAGACCCAGTCAGCAGTGCCAGGGAGGGAGGCACATTGACAGATGGACAGGAGTGGAACCAGGGAGGAGGCTGCAGGGCCATGGCGCCTGGGGGGTGGAACGGGGGAGGCACAGCGTCATGTAGGGGGCCTCACTCAAGGTGATTGACCTCCGCAGTGCCAGTGACCCCAAGCAAGGGACAAGTCCAAGACCAGGAAACCCTAAATTTGGGGGACAAGGGCAAGTAAAGGAAGTAGGTTGAACTTTAGGACCCTACGGATTCCTTGGCTGTCAGCACCATCCTTCGGGTACAGACCGTTCTGGCTGCGGCAGGGAAACAAACAGATGAAGGAGGGGCCAAACCCCAGCCCCTGTGGGAGGCGGTCGGCTTGCTATCAGCCCTGGTGTTCCTGGGAGCGTGCCCTGCTTCTCTGCTCACTCTTTTGGGCTGCCCGCTGGCAGGCCAGGCTAACATCCAGGCCCAGGGTGAGCGGCCAGGGCTTCTGGCCCCTTCCGGAGGCTAAGCCGCTTCCCAGGACCCAGGCAGAGGAAGACAGAACAATGCTGTTCGTGGAGCGATTGCAGGGGAGAGAAAGCTGGGTGGGGGTGGAGAAGGTTCTTGGCTCAGTGAAGCCAGTGAAAGCCTGCAGAAGGTCGAAGGTAGAGGAGTGCTCTGTGATTTCTGAGACAGCAGCTCATTTATCTCAAAAACACTTGCTCTGAGCCTAAGTCCAGGGGTAAATGCTGCCCCTATGCAAAGCTGGGTTAAGTCGCTCAGAGGTACTCTGCCTGGGTCTTGTCTCTAGGGTCTCTCTGCAAAAGCCCCTGTGGTCCAGGAGCAGCTGAGGCATTTTCATAGATGTCTATTTATTCTCCACTAGAACCTTCTAGAAGAGGCATTCTAGTTTTGTTTTTTTTTTTTTTTTTTTTTTTTTTTTAGATAGTCTCGCTCTATCCAGCTCCCAGGCTAGAGTGCATAGCTCACTGCAGCCTCAAACTCCTGAGCTGAAGTGATCCTTTGCCTTAGCCTCCTGAGTAGCTGCAACTACAGGCATGCGCCACCATGCCCAGCTAAATTTTAAAATGTTTCTTTTGTAGAGATGGGGGTCTCTCTATGTTGACCAGGCTGCTTTTGAACTCCTCCTGCCTTGGCCTCCCAAAGTGCTGGGATTACAGGCTTGAGCCTCCATGCCTGGCCTAAAAGAGGTGCTTTTTTTTTTTCAAAGCAAGAAACTGAGACTGGGGAGGATGGTGCCTTGCCCACGACCACATGGTTAGGAAGTGTTAAAACTGGGATTCAAACCTGGGTGTGCCTGTGTCCCTCTTATAATTCAGCTGCTTGGAGCTCAGAACACATTTTCCCATAGAAATTATGCTGTAACTGGTGGTTTGGCTGCCATAATGGCCTAGCTCACCCAGGGTATAGCCGGAATTAATTCTATGTTTCAGTATGGTTGTGGATGAATCAGGCTTCTGTGGGCTAGCCTGGAAACCCACGAGAGAGGGAAGATGTGTTGAGGGTTTGCCCAGTCGGGAACTTTTGCCCTTCCTGTAGCCACCTGGATCAGGGCAAGCAGGCAAATGCTCAGGGAACCCTTGTCCATTTCAGAGCTCAGCCAGCAAATCCTGGTGAGTTCTAGTTGTTTACAGGAGTGGGACAGAACATCTGGCAGGTTTGGTGTTTATAAGACAGAAAGTGCAACATGAGATATGTGTTAATTTTCAGACTGAAACTCTTAGTCTTTTTCTTTCTTATCCTACCTCTCAACTCCATACTGAGTCGTCTTGGATATTTTTCCTCTAGAATAGAGCACTAAAGGCATGAGCCAGGGTTTACCTTCACAAAACCTGACATCTGCCTTTGGAGTGGGTGAGTGACAGTAACTGCATAGGGTTAGGAGTGCTGGAGATCAGAGCAGCTGTTGAGAGAAGTAAGGATGGATCACAGTCATCTTCTAGTGACTTCCGGGGAACACTCACTCATTCATTCAACAAACATTTGCTGTGGGTGTGCTGGGCACTGTGCTGGCTCCTTTCATGTTGCTTCTGTTGCTCAAAGAGTTCTGGGTAGGGATGACTGTGGGTCTCAGATTCAGAATCTTAGCATTGCAAGGAATCTTTTTACAAATGGTAACTGCAGCCATTCATTAATTTTAAAAAGCTGGAGTGTTGGACGTTGTGCCAAATACTGAGGATCCGTAAAGCATGAAGATTGAGGTCCAGAGAGAGGTGGGAAGTGATTTGCCCAGGGTCTTAATCCAGGATTCTAGCACCTGGACCAGAAGCTACCTTCCCAACCACACCAATGGTGTTCCTGCCTCAGTGTGCCCCAGCCATCCTTGGGGATTCCTTTTGTTTCCCAGGACCAGGGTTCAGGGCCTGGGGAAAGGACACAGAGAAGCCGTAGATTGCTTTCTAGCTGGTAACAACAATGCCTGGGTCTCCCCTGGAGTGAGGGTTGGAAAATCTTCCTGTTGGCTGGAGTTCAGAAGGTTTAGAAAACTTCTGTTAGTTCTTTCAATGAGCCACCTGCTCTCTAAATTCTGGGTCTTCACAAACGGTTAGCTCTGCCCAAACTGCTTTTCCCAGTTTCCTTCATCTGGCAAATTTCTCTCGCTCCCCTTTGGGTCTCAGCTGCAATATCTATTTCTTCTTCAAGGAGATGTTCCTGGGCTCTCAGCCTTGGGTCCCCGTGCTCTGCGGTCACCTATGACACCTGGACTTCCCCTGAGATAATCGTGAGCCCTCGGGACTGCTCCTACTTACTGAATGTCTTTGTTTCCACTAGACTGTGATCTCTAGGATGGGCAGAGACTCAGTGTATTCTTTTTTGGCATTTGCGTGCCCATTATCTCAGCCAGTGCTCACTACAGAGTAGGTGGTGTTTTTTTTTTTTAATCTTTATTTTGGTCAGGGGCTTAGAACAGAGTAGGTGTTAATTGTGCAGTTACTGAGTGACAATGAGCTGTAGCTGGGGGAAAGGCCTTCACATGAGTGGCTTTAATTCAAGTCATTCAATGACTGTGGATCAAGGACTTCACACACACAAGGCAAAGGGTGTGATTGGACAGGATACAAAGATGACTTGGAAAAAGAGGTTTGCAATCTGGTAGAGGGTGTATAATCTAGAACTCAGTTCAAAAATTGCAAAAAGATGGGCTGGGTTCGGTTGCTCATGCCTGTAATCTCAGCAGTTTGGGAGGCCAAGGCAGGCAGATTACCTGAGGTCAGGAGTTCAAGACCAGCCTGGCCAAGATGGCAAAACCCTATCTCCACTAAAAATACAAAAAAGAAAAAAAAAATTTAACAGGGCATGGTGGCATGCACCTATAATCCCAGTTACTTGGGAAGCCGAGGCAGGAGAATTGCTTGAACCTGGAAGGCAGAGGTTGTGGTGAGCCAAGATTGTGACACTGCCCTCCAGCTGGGGGACAGAGGGAGACTCCATCTAAAAAAAAAAAAAAAGCAAAGATGGCCAGGTATGGTAGCTCACGCCTGTAATCCTAGCACTTTGGGAGGCCGAGGTGTGAGGTGAGAGGATCACTTGAGTTTAGGAGTTTGAGACCAGCCTGGGCAACATAGTGGACCTTGTCTCTATTATTAAAAAAAAAATAAAGTTTCAAAGCTCTCTTCTAACCAGAGAGCCTCCATCCCTCCTACATCCCTTTTTCCTCTTTGCTGGCCCACTCATCCTCGGCTGCTTAGTCTGGGACCCAGCATATGCCTCTGAGTTCCAGGACTTTACACAGCACAGAAGAATCCAGGGGCTGGTGTGGCTGCCGCACAGAGGCTTATGGCAGGAGATCAGCAGTCGAGGGAGTTCATGCAGAGGGCAGATTCTCCCGGCTCTGGGCAGAGCAGGGCTCAAGTCTCCTCTGGACAGCTGTGGGCTCACCTGCCTGAGCTTTTATCTATTTTATTTTTATTTAGTTATTTACACTGCATCATCTGCTGGACTCTATTTTAGAGAATTCATTAAGAAAGGCGGCTCACACCTTTGTAATCCCAGCATTTTGGGAGGCTGAGGTGGAGGAAGGCTTGAGCCCAGGAGTTCAATACCAGCCTGGGCAACACAGAGAGACCCTGTCTCTACAAAAAATGAGAAAATTAGTGGGGGCTGGTGGCGCATACCTGTAGTCCCAGCTACTCGGGAGGATGAGGCAGGAGGATCTATTGATCCAGGGAGGTTGAAGCTGCAGTGAGCCAAGGTCACGCTGCTGTACTCCAGCCTGGGTGACAGAATGAGACCCTGTCTCAAACAAAGAAACAAAAAATAAAAAAGAGAAAGCACCTGTTTTCTTTTTTTTTTTTTTTTTTTTTTTGAGACGGAGTTTCACTCATGTTACCCAGGCTGGAGTGCAATGGCACGATCTCGGCTCACCGCAACCTCCGCCTCCTGGGTTCAGGCAATTCTCCTGCCTCAGCCTCCTGAGTAGCTGGGATTACAGGCATGCACCACCATGACCAGCTAATTTTTTGTATTTTTAGTAGAGACGGGGTTTCACCATGTTGACCAGGATGGTCTCGATCTCTTGACCTCGTGATCCACCCGCCTCGGCCTCCCAAAGTGCTGGGATTACAGGCTTGAGCCACCGCGTCCGGCCAGAAAGCACCTGTTTTCAAACTTACCTGGAGAGAAAATTTGAGAGAAAACGCTCACATTCATTGCAAGAGTATGAAACAATGCCTCAAAATCAGTTACATTGAAGTGACATGAGACCTGCATCTAAGAACCTTTAATAAATACTGGCGGCTGGGCACGGTGGTTCACGCCTGTAATCCCAGCATTTTGGGAGGTCAAGGTGGCAGATTGCCTGAGGTCAGGAGTTCAAGACCAGCCTAGCTAACATGGTGAAACCCTGTCTCTACTAAAAATAAAAAAATTAGTTGGGTGTGGTGGCAGGTGCCTATAATCCCAGCTACTTGGGAGGCTGAGGCGGGAGAATCACTTAAACCCGGGAGGTGGAGGTTGCGGTGAGCTAAGATCACGCCATAACACTCCAGCCTGAGCGAGGAGCAAAACTCTATCTCAAAAAAGATAAAACAAACAGACAAATAAGTAAATGCTGGCATAGGCTGGGCACACAGTGGCTCATGTCTTTTTTTTTTTTTTTTT